>NW_022103899.1:4985373-5035694 GCF_000313985.2 Echinops telfairi | reverse complement strand
TGTGTGTGTGTGTGTGTGTGTGTGTGTGTGTGTGTGTAGGATCCCTGGTACTGTAGTGGGTTACACAGTGGGCAGCTAACTGCAAGGTCATAAGTTTGAAACCACAGCAACTGTGCAGGAGAAAGATGAGTGTTTCTACTTTCATAAAGATTTACAGTCTTCGAAATTCACAGAAGCTATCTACTCTGTTCACTAATCTCTATTCCTCATATTTGACTCCATGGCTGTGAGTTTGGTTTAGTTTTTGTGTGGGGGTACACACTAGTTTGGGAATAAAACAGAAAGGCTATTATCAAGTACTACTGTGCTTTTGCTTTAAAATGTTTATTTTGAGACAGTTTAAGCCTTACCAAAAATTACAAAGTATTCCATATATTCTTCATCCCCCATCCTCCAAATTTCAGGGTTTTTTTTTATTAACTGTATTTGCTTTTCCTAAAGCAATATTTTTTTCTAACTCCCCCCCTCCCCTTGCTCTGGTAGACATTATGCCTTTCCCCCTAAATTTGTCATTGTTCATAACCTAAAAAATGAATACATTTTCCTATAATGATCAGAATGAGGAAATTCACAATGATAAGATGGTTACCATCTATCTATAGGCTATACTCAAATTTCGTTGCTAGTTGTCCTAATAATGCCTTTTAGAAGCAAAACAAAAGCTTGTTTCCTCCCTCTCAGTGTAGGGTCCAGTCCAGGGTCTCATGTGTTTGTCACGTGCTTCACTTTAGCCTCTTCTCAAAGGAATACTTCAGTTTTGCTTTGGGCGTCATGAGTTGACACTTTTGAAGAATGCAGGTCATTTGTGGAAATCTTCTCCAGTTTGGCTTTGTATGATGTTTTCTCGTGATTTGATTCAGGTTATCTTTTTTGGCAGGGGACCCTCCTTCCTGTATTGTATCGGGAGGCCCATGCTGTTGTTTTATTCCATTGCTTGCTTAGGGTGGTGTCCCCCAGGCTTCCCGACTGTAAAAATTGTTGCGCCCCCCACCCCCTTTGTAGTTAATAAGTATCTTATGGGGAAATCCTGTTTCTCATGGAATTTTTATCTCACTAGTTTTGAAGGTTAAAGGAATCATTAATGAAAGGATTCTTACCGTATCAGTTATTTCTGTGGCGGCTGCAAAATGAAGAGTCTTTAAGTTGCACCAGTCCTTCTTCACACATTGTAGGTTATGTTTGTGATGACAGTACAATAATACCATGACTAGCGTGTAATTTTTGAATTGTCCGGCTTTGGCCAGTGGGCGTCCCTTCAAGCTAGCTGGCTTTTGTGTTCTTTTGACACGTATCCATAAATGTTCAAGCACTTCATGTTCTGGCAACAAGACGTCCACATTCATCTCGTACTTTTCTCACACAGCCTTGGAATCTGCCATTTTTTTGCAGGCTGCTTGATAGTTACTAGTTGGTATGATCTTTAGAACTCAAGATTTGCCCATGTGTATTCATTGCTATTGAGAAGGCATTGCTTTTGTGCCTACTTAATGGGCAGAGTGCGCACACGCACACACACACCCTTCTGTATCTGTCTGTGTATGAAAAGTGCACATTGATTTTTCTCCTGTCCAACCCACATGACAGGATTCATTCTAGCAGCCTTCCCCTTTCCATGTGTGTAATTCCCCTTCTTTGACAGAAACCTCCCTGCCGTTTGTCGTGGAATGTTTGTTTATTTCCACAACACAAGCCCTTGTGGCACACTGGTTACGAGTTGAGCTGGTAACTACAAGGTCAGCTTTTTGAAACCACCAACCACCCCAAGGGAGAAAGATGGGCCTTTCTCCTCCTGTTAACAGGTACAGTCTGGGAAACTCAGGGGCAGTCCTTCTCTTTCCCAGAGGGTCACTCTCAGGCTGCATTGACTTGATGGCAGTGAGAGAATATATTGTGAAAAGAAGTTCATTTATTGCTATTCAGTAGTAGTTCTAGTTCTTTCGTGTTTATAGCCAAAGACTATTTAGTAAACTTACTGTTTGAAAAAGTTACTTGGGTTAGATCTACCCTTCTCTGCCCCCCTTTGGTGTACACTGCTCATTTGAATACAATTAAAGACATTGGTTTCTGAGTGTGGAGATTTCCCTCTCGTTGTGGTTTTGATCTTACTATTTTTGAGTATGTGAAACATTAGTAAGGGTCCAAAGGTCAGAACTATACAGAAAGACATGCTCAAGGTAACACTTTGCACAGTTGAGTTCTTGCATGTTTGTCATTTTTTAAATGTAGCCTTCCTATTAGAGCAGTGGTTCTCAACCTGTGGGTCGTGACCCCTTTGGGAGGTCGAAAGACCCTTTCACAGGGGTTGCTCAATTCATAACAGTAGGAAAATTAGTTACGAAGTAACAGTGAAAATAATTTTACAGGTGGGGGGATCACCATAACATGAGGAACTGTATGAAAGGGTTGAGACATTAGCAAGGCCGAGAACCACTGTATTAGAAGGACTAAATTACCTGGTTCAAACTTGCTGTCCATGTTGACAGAGTGGCCTTGTTTTATATGTTGTTTTTGAAAAACCTAGTGCCAATTTTAATTTTTTATCCCTGTAGGTTATTTGATCATTTTGCTTAGAGTTCCTGAGGGATTCTTTTCTTTTTAAAGTCAAATTGTTTTACCTAGATATGTGTCAAGAGTTGCTTGTTGCAGGTTAGTTTTTTCCTGCTACCTGCGGGTTTATTTAATATGCGGTATTTTTTTTATCTTTTATTTTTGAAAAGTTGATTCTCTTTCAGTGATTGTTTTTTTTCTTTCTCTTTCAGTGTTTGTTTCTTTAGGAATTCCAGTTACACGTAATTTTTTCTCCTTTCCCTGTTTTTCATTTTCACAACTGTCTCTGACTATATTTCTTTATCTTGTTTTCATTCTTTGATTCTTTTCCTGTTTTTTTCCAGTACCTTTTATTGTGTCTATTCTCAAATGCTTGTATTTCAAACTTCAATTATGATGTGCTTTTTATCTTTTGCTTCTTTCCTGAGTTCAGGTTTCTCTTCTCTCCTTTCTCCTCGCTCTCGTCCATGCTGTTTCTAAGTTTTGTATTTTGTACCGAAGTATTTTTTTCATATCCCTGATATTTGTTTAAAGAGATAACATTTAGTTTGAGGTATTTATTAATGCGCCTACTTTTTGTTGTTGAAGGTTCGTTTATCAGCTTCATTCTTCTGATTTCTTTTTAAATGGCTTTTTAAATTTATTTAAATCATTTTATTTGGGGACGCTTACAGGTCTTAATATTCCATACATCAATTGTATCAGGCATATTTGTACATAAGTTGCTCTTATCATTTCCAAAACATTTTCTACTTGTGCCCTTGGCCTAAGCTCCTCTTTTCCCCCTTCCTCCTTCCCCTCTCATGAATCCGTGATCAATTACATATTGTTATTATTATTTCATCCTTACACTGTGCGTTGTCTCCTGCTTTCATGTCTGTAGTTTGTGCTTCTGCATTTCTTTCTCATGGGAGTAAAATAATTACACGGCTCCCAATTTAAAAATAATAAATACATTTCTGTTTTTACAGGATCTTATATTTCCCATTTAGTGTCTTATCTGTCACCTTCTAATTTCGTGTGTTTATATATTATGTCTTCCTTTCTTTGTATCCTCTTCTCTTTGAAGTGTTGCCTTTCTTCTCCCGCTTCCTTTGGTCCTGTGTGCTCATCAGTCCCTTTCCTCTCTCCTCCTGCTGGTCTTCTTTAGTATTTCGGGTCAGCTTTCCTGTTCTGTGCATAATTTTAGATCAGTCTTAGGCTGTCCCCACTTTGTCTTTGCGTTTTTTCTTCCTGTTGATCCAGCAGTTGCTTTCTGTAATGGATTAGGGGAAAAGTTTGAGGGGGAAAAAATAGTAAGATTGGAAATAGTTCTCAAACCAAAACCGAACTCACTGTCTGGAGTCACTGCTGACTCATCCAGACCCCGCTGTGGGTTTCTAGACTGTAACTGTTGGGTAGAGTTGAAAGCCCAGTCTTCCTCTTACACAGCTGCTGGTGGTTCTGCATTACAGACCATGCAGATCGCAGCCCCCAACAGACACTTAATCATTATGACAATCGGGTTCCTTGGAAATAGCTCTGCTTAACATAGTCAGTAGTTCGTTCTCCATTGAGTTGATTGTGTGGCTTTATGTTCCTGGTTAGCTGTTTAGTTTTGGAAAGTCTATAGTATGGGTGCTGAAACATTTTTTCAGGTGGTATGTTTTTCCCATACTGAGTCATAGTCTGTCACACCTTCAGTGTTGTTTGCTGGGGGATGTGCACTAACATTCAAGGTGAGGCTTCCCGTTGTAGAGTGCGACCTTGGAGCTATAGCCTTTTCCTTTAGCAAAGCCAGGCGCTCGTCCAGCCACAGCTCTGTGTAGGTCACAAAGCAAAGTCATTGCAATGTCTTTCTCTCTACCACTGCCTTCACAAATATTGAACCGAACTCCTTCCTACCTCGACCACACACACACACACACACACACACACACACACACACACAACTTTGATTTCTGTTTTACTACAGAGTATGCCTGGCAAAATGTGAAATGACCCTATACCTCTACAGGGTGAACGTCAGTAGATTATAACTTTATTGTCTGATAAATGTCAAGGTAGAGGGCTTGTGGTCATCACTTCAAGAAGGCCGGTCATAAATTTTGACTCTTTACTTGTAAGCACTGAAACCAGTGTGAGTGAGCTTAAGCTAAAAGGAGGATTGAATGAAAACATTCTGGCATCTCACACTGAAGGGACTGAAACTGGTCCTTTTCACAGGAACAGAACCAAGCTGGAGGGAATGCAGCCTTTTTAAGGTCATAGGGCTTGGAAGAGGACAGACTGGCTGTGATTGCAGGTCAGCCAAGCTCCAGTTTTAATCATGCCCCCTGCTGCCCCTGCTCTTTCCAGGAGGACAGAAACCTGACATTGAGAGGCTCCTTGTGCAGCTTGGCCTCTGTGCCTCCTACTTAAGCTCTGTGCTTTTGTTCTGGCCCCTTTAGACCCTTTACACTTGTGAAAACACTCTTTATAAACAAACTTTAGTTTCTCCTTTAGTTCTTAGTTTCTTCTAGTTTTTTTTTTTTTTGGTATGTTGTGTAGTTCTATAAAAAACAGTATTTTTTGCAATAGCCATGCCACTCTCACTCAGAGACTATTAGTAATTAGAGGCACAAATGAGCATCATTGCCAAGTCCTGGACATTTATTAGAAGTGCTTTCTACCAGAAGACCTTTTTCTTGATTATCTGCATATATACATGCATTTTTGGGGTCAACTTGGAGTTCTTTTGTGGATTCTATAGACCAGTGGTTCTCAACCTTCCTAAGGCCATGACCCTTTAATACAGTTCCTCATGTAGTGGTGACCCACAGCCATAAAATTATTTTCATTGTTACTTCATAACTGTAATTTTGCTACTGTTATGAATCGGGAGACCCTTGTGAAAGGGTCTTTCAAGCCCCAAAGGGGTCGCAATCCACAGGTTGGGAACCGCTGCCCAGTGAGAAATTGGTGGCAGAGTCAGAAACCATCTAGATATTGTGAAAAGAAAGAACTAGGAGCTGCAAAGTATTTATAGATTTCAAAGTGAACGGATGAGGGAGGGTGGAGAAGAGACAGGGAAGGCTAAAATAACAGTGAGGTATAATTTCAGGAAATGGAGAGCGTTCATGTTAACTAGTGATTTTTTCCAAGTGTTGAAATGTAATGAAAACTGCAGAGGTAGAAAAGTCAAACAAACCATTTCAAAATGCCAAGAGTTAAGTTGGCTCTACATACAGAAGGCTTTATAATGCACATCTCTTCATTTGTAGTCCTAATGGGCCAGGTCCCAAGGCATTTTAAGCACAGGTCCCTGAACTATGTAATTTAATATTCTTTGCAAAGTAAACACATGCTCTACTCATGGAGCTTTGTCAAGTATAAAATTGTATGAGCCTGCTTTCCCCCCTTTTTCTCCCGCTTGTTAGTGATTTGGCTCACTGCCACTTAAATGAGAAATTTGGCAATTTTTTTGGAAGGGAATTTATTCAACAGATATTTATTGTGCTTTGGCCAGGTGTTAGGGTTTTCCAAGACCAAGAAAAAACACACCTTCAAACAGCTCAGTCAGTACCTGCTTTAGACTTCAGAAATAACTTTATTGCCTGATTGACTGTCTCTGAAACCTTTTGCCAGAAGGTCAATTCCAACTCAGAACTGCCCTGTAGGACTTCGTAGAACTACCCACAGGGCTTCCAAGGCTGACTGCCTCAGCGTTCTCCCAGAAAACAGAGAGTGGGTTTGAACTGCTGCCTTTTGATTAGTAGTGGGCATTTAAGCCACTGCACCACCAGGGTTCCCTTGACTATTTTTAAAAAGCAAACCAAACCCACCGCCATCTAGTTGATTCTTCTCATAGTGGTAGAGAGAAAGTAAATTGACGTTAAATGTAGAACCTATGCTGTTAGCTGTGTTAGGTCTAATTCCTCTTTAGCATTTTGAGTGTTTCTTTCTGAGTCAGGTAATACTACACTTAGTGTTTCTTCACTTAGCAGTTCTTTCCATTTGTTTGACCAGCCACAACTGTTCACACATCACAGTGAATGCATTTTGTGGACATAAACTTTGGTCCCTTTTTTTTTTTTTTTTAGGTAATTTAATCACCAACAAAAAGTGTAACATGATGCTAGTGATAGACGAGAGAGAGACTGCTGAGGAAATGACTGCAGTCACAAAATGAGAAAGCCCTGAAGAGACCGGGAGCAAAAGTCTCCCATGCCAATACAGAGGCAGAAGCTGGGGCTCTGCCTGCTCCTCTGCTCCTTTGTGATCTTCTGGTTATTGTGCTTACAGAATCTGTCTCCTCCCTCCCCACAGTCTTACATAGGAACCAATTATTCAGATCTTTCTCCACAACGAGCTTTAGTGTGTGAGGGTGCATGTGAGTATATCTTACGAGTATGTAATGGGGATTCAAAAATTTAGAAAAATGGAATAAAAATTGAACTGTTTGAAGCCCCTCATATAATCTATAGCTCCTGCCTTCTCTTGAGGTTCTGAAATAAAGAAAATATTGTTAAATGTAAAAGCTTTCAAGAGGATTATAGCTCCCTCTTATACAATATTGGCGTATGTAACCACGTATTCTTTTTTTTTAAATTTTTTTTAGGAGGGTATTTTTAAATTTTTATCATGGACATTTTCAAACAAACAAAAGCAGAAGGAAAATTAAAATAAACCATTCTGTACTCATCATCCACTTTCAATAATTAACAGGTGGCTACTTCTATCTCATGTATAAGGGGTTTGAATACACTGTGTGAAAAAAAATGGAATTAAAAGGTAATAAATTATCCCATGATGTTTTTGAAGTCCTTCATATATTCTCTCCCCATTTTTAAAGCAAACTCTGGGTATAGTTTTATTTCTAAATATTAAAGTGTATGCCACTAAAAGGTATAAAGGACCTTTCAAAAATAATATTGTATCTTTTAAAAAATGAGCAGTTCTGCTTAAGAAATGTTATGATGTTTACTCACCCACTTCCATGAAGTTGATTCTGACTCATGGTGACCCTATAGGACAGAGGAGAATACGCCATATGGTTTCTAAGGCTGTTAATCTTGAAGGAAGCAGATTGCCTCATATTTTTCCTAAGAGCCGCTGGGAGATTCCAGCCACTCACTTGTTTAGTACTCCAGTGCTTAAATCCATTTCTTAAGCATAAACACCTTTATGAGGTTCCTAAAACAAAACAGCACTAAAACCAAGCCCCTTGCCAAAGGGTGGATTCTTCGTCATTGTGACCGTCAGGACAGAGGGAAATGTCCCATAGTGTTTCCGAGTGAAGGAATGACATGAGGACCATGCCATGTCTGGCTTCCTCTAGCCTCAATAGGAAAAAGGGTACTCTAACTTGACACGAGCCGAAGGCAGGATTGCCACAGGGCAAGGCCTTGCCAGCCATGCCTCCACCCCTCATTCTTGCTGACCCTGTTCTGACAGAAACCATGTGCTCTGGGTCTGATAATTCAATCGCAGTGGCCATGCAGAACTCATAGATGATGCTCACGATTATCAGGGTTTATTAGGGAAATTAGAAAGTTAAA
Organism: Echinops telfairi; assembly: GCF_000313985.2. Lineage (NCBI taxonomy): Eukaryota > Metazoa > Chordata > Mammalia > Afrosoricida > Tenrecidae > Echinops > Echinops telfairi. Next base: position 5,027,628 of record NW_022103899.1, on the reverse strand, counting down.
CCACAAGTCAGAGATTAAGGTTCATCGTGGCTCTCCACAGCCATGCTTTTCTGGGCCTAAGCCTCTCAGCTATGTGGTCTCTTGGCCTCCGGTGCCAGTTCTGTGGACCAGGAAGCTTACTTACCACTCTGCCTCACGATCTTGTGTCTCGTGGTCTCAGTGTTAAGGCCTCTGTTGCCTCAGCCACTTCAGACAGGGCTCTCATGCAGTTCACTGATGACTCTTCTTTCTGGGTGACCCCTGCATTCTCTGTGTTTCTGCTTCTAAGATGAGATTCTTTTCCCAGAGGAGTGGCAAAGTTGATCAATCCCAGTGTCCTCCATACCTTATAGGAAGGAGCTCTGGAGGCAGAGTGGGTTGGTTATGTGTTGGGCTGGTAACTACAAGATCAGCAGTTTGAACCCATGAGCCACTCCTTGGGAGAAAGACGAAGCTTTCTGCATCTGTAAAGATTTTCAGCCTCAGAAATCCACAAGGGAAGTTCGATCCTATAGGGTTTCAGTAAGTTCGAATAGACTTAATAGCAAAGAATTTTTTGAGACACCTTATTTGCATTGTGTGGGAGTTGCAAGCAATCTCACTTCTCCACACCAAGCCTGTAAATCTTTATATAAGCCAGCTGCCAAATCTTTCTCCTATGGAGCAGTTGGTAAATTCAAACTTCTAACCTTTCAGTTAGCGGCCAAGTGCTTAAACACTGTGCCACAAATGGTTACATATATCAATACTGTATAAGAGGTGGCTCAAATTGTTAGGGGTTTCCCCTTGTTAGAATACATGGTGACACTATAGAACAGGGTAGAACTGCCTTTGTGGGTTTGTGAGACTCTTTATGAGAGTAGAACACTTTTATCCCAAAGATTGGTTGGTGCTTTAAAATCACTAAACTCGTGCTTAGGAACCGAGTGCATACGCCACTCTGCCACCAGTGCTCCCACGAGTCAGAAATGGTCCAATGGCAGTGAGTCTGGTTTTAGGTGGAATTGACCCCAGAGCTGACTTACAACAATAAATACCTTTACTATTCATGTTACAATCAAAGTTATATCATTAATCAAATAAGAACATGGGAAGTAATATAACTTAAGGCCGTAGAGAATGGCCTTGGCCTCATTCTTGGGGTTAAATGCCAGCTTTGCTGCTTGGACAGGCTGACTCCTTTACATGTCACTGTCAGATTTCTCAGCTCTTATATGGTGACAGTCATGGCTCCAAAGTCATAGGTTTGTGTAGTTGTAAATGAAGTAATGCATGGGAAGTGTTTAGAATAGTGATTTATTTATAGCATGTACTTGATAATCTTCATTATTTTTGTTATATTTATTTGGAGCTATGAGAAAATAACCAGATTATTGATTTGAGCTCCTTTTAGAGTAGATGGTGTGTGAAAGTGGTTTTCATTCAATAATTCAACCTATGCTTTAGAAAATACGGAAACATCTTAGTATTATTTTAATTTAGAGGAGCACTTTATATATTTCTCAAAAGCAATCTTGATGTGCTTTTAAACATATATAATACCAGAAAATAAGAAACCTTTAATCTTAGACAATTCTTGATGTATGTTGGTAGAAAAACTTTGAGATGCTCTAAGAGCTAGGACTTATATTTATCATTCTTATAACAGAAAGCTAATTTTATATTCCTGTTCTACCAATTTATTTCTACTTAAGGAACCCTGATTACTTAGTGGGTTAGGTGTTGGGCTGCTAACTGAAAGGTCAGTAGTTTGAAACTACTATCCTCGCTTTCTATTCCCACAGTTCTAGTCTCAGAAACCCATAGGGACAGTTCTACTCTCTCCTATAGGGTCATTATGAATTGTAATCATTGCGAGGGCATTGAGCTTGTATTTTTGTTTGGAGGCACATAAAATGAGAGCAGAGGGACATTGGGCCTCCACTCAAGTACTCCCTCAGTGCAAGAATACTTTCTTCTATTAAATTGGCATTCTATGATGCTCACCTTCCCGACACAACCACTGAAGACAAAGCAGGTGAATAAGCAAATGTGGTGAAGAAAGCTGATGGTGCTAGGCTATCAAAAGATATAGCGTCTGGGGTCTTAAAGGCTTGAAGGTAAACAAGCGGCCATCAAGCTCAGAAGCAACAAAGCCCACATGGAAGAAGCACACCAGCCTATGCGATCACGAGGTGTCGAAGGGATCAGGTATAAGGCATCATCAGAACAAAAAATCTTACCATAGTGAATGATGGGGGGAGTGCGGAGTGGAGACCCAAAGCCCATTTGTAGGCCACTGGAGATCCCCTTGCAGAGGGTTCTCGGGGAGGAGACGAGCCAGTCGGTGCGATGTAGCAACGATGAAAAATACAACTTTCCTCTAGTTCCTAAATGCTTCCTTCCCATCCCCACTATCATGATCCGAATTCTACCTTGCAAGTCTGGCTAGACCAGAGGATGTACACTGGTACAGATAGGAACTGGAAACACAGGGAATCCAGGGTGGATGATCCCTTCAGGACCAGTGGTGTGAGTGGCAATACTAGGAGGGTGGAGGGAGAGTGGGTTGGAAAGAGGGAACCGATTATAAGGAACTATTTGTGACCTCCTCCCTGGGGGACAGACAACAGAAAAATGGGTGAAGGGAAACGTCGGGCAGGGCAAGATATGACAAAATAATAATTTATAAATTATCAAGGGCTCATGAGGGAGAGGAGAGTGGGGAGGGAGGGGAAAAATGAGGACCTAATACGGGGGGCTTAAGTGGAGAGGAAATGTTTTGAGAATGATGAGGGCAGTGAATGTACAAATGTGCTTTACACAATTGATGTATGTATGGATTGTGATAAGAGTTGTATGAGCCCCTAATAAAACGATTAAAAAATAAGTAAATAAATTCTGAAAAAAAGTGAGAGCAATACTATTGCTTCTTATGTAATTAGCCCTCTGTATATGCTTGGCATTGAGAATGGCAATTCAGTAATCCTTCAAAACCTAACAGGGAACATAAAGTGCTATTCACATAGCATGTACATTATATTCTCTATTATAAATAATCTATGGATGATTTAAAGTGTATGGGAGGATGTACACAAGTTACATGCAAACACAAGCTATGCTATTTCATACTAAGTTCTTGGATTTTGGTATCCATCCACAGGCATGATCTTGAACCAATCCCTTGAAGATACTGGTGGACAGTTTTACTTTTCTTTTTTCCCCCTTCATGTAATCGGTTTAATTCTTTTTATTTTACTCCATCTGCAGTGTACAATATTGACAAATATTTCTTTGTCTTTGTAGCTGAAGTTCTTTCATAGCAGTATGTTCTAATTATAGTGGAAGTAAGGGGGCTAAATTGCTCAGCATATGCAGTTCATTTCACAGACTTTTAAAACATGTTGCTGACATATTTTTAGATTTCGTTTTCTCATGCCTAAAATACACATAGTTTTCATCCAGATTTTTCTGATTTTATAAAACTGGCAATTCTGTTAGGTGTATTATTTTTTTCACAGCTTTACTGGTTCAGTTTTACCTACCACAAAATTTATCTGGTTTTGATGCACAATGCAGTGGTTTGTAGTATGCTAACAAAATTGTACACTCATCATTGCAATATGATTTTTTACAATGTTTCTGTCACCCAGAAAAGAAACCTCAGACCCATTAGCAATCACCCCGCCCCAACTTCCCTAGCCTTAGGCAGTCACTAATATACCCTTTCAGTGTTACAGATTTGTGTATTCTGAACATTTCATGTAAGTGGGATCACACTGTGAAAGGTCTTGTGTAATGGCCCTCTTTCATATCGCTTGAAGTTTTGAGGGTCATCCATGCTGTAGCATGTGTCACTACTTGATTCCTTTTTTGTCGTCCAGTAGTATTCCATGAAGTTTTGTTTATCCCCTCAGCACTGGGTGGACATTTAGGCAAATTATTTTATTTTATTTTTATCTGCTAGGAATGATGCTGCTTTGGACATTCATGTACATATTTTTGTATGTGGACATTGTTTATTATTTTCTAAAGCTATTAGCATGTATAAGACAATGCCTGCTTTTTTCATATGTTTAAAATTTTTATTTGATGGTAGAGCATCCTTAAAGCCAACTGTAGTAGAGAAAAGCAACAGACGAGGTTTTAGGATCCTGAGTTTTATGTCATGTCTTCTGCTCTGAGAACTTAAGAGACTAAGTCTGTATCTTCAGATCTGCTTCCCTATCTACAAACGTAAAAGGGACCCGGATGACCTCTGGAGCTCCAAATCTACGGCATCTGTATCTGTTGCTTCTTTGTGACATGGTCAAATTACGAAGCTTCATTTCTCTGTCTTAGTTACTGTTTTTGTTTTGCCTCAGAAAAATAAGGATATTAATTGAATTGTTTCTGGTGGTTATGAGAATGAAATAAAATATTTTGGGAAGCTAGATGGTGTCACTTTGTATGTCAAGTGTTGGTATTTGTAAAGCGATTGCTAGCATTTCCATCTGTTGCACGAAGCTTTTGATCTTAGTGGGAATATTTTGGCTGTGGGCTCAATCAATGGTATTAAACTAGTAATTAGTAGAACTAAACAAACAAACAAAAATAACCTTACTGCAGTTGAGTAGTTTCCAACTTACAGCGACCCTATAGGACAGAATAGGACTGCTCCATAGGGTTTCCAAGCCTGTGCGATTTATGGAAGCAGACGGCTTCTTTATCCCATGGATCAGCTGGTGGATTAGAACCACTGACCTTTTGGTTATCAGGCACTGCAGTGTTTCCCAACGTGGGCGATTCCATCACTTAGAGGGCCCTGGAACAATGCAGTGGGGTTGCAAAAGCGGATCCCTACACTTTATCCTGGATTATGGGGTATGGTACAAACGTTTTTAATTGCCAAGGGGACACTGAATCTTTTTTTTTTTTTTTTTTGTGAAAAGGGGTTGTAGGTCAAGTAAGTTTGGGAACCTGTACATTAGAGGAAGAAAAATTTTAGCAACAAAGAATAGGTGCAAGAGCCCTGGTGATGCTGTGAGTAAGCATTGGGCTGCTGCCTCTAAGTTGGCAGTTTTAACCTCCCAGCTGCTCTGCTCTGCAGGAGGAAGATGAGGCGTCCTGCTTCTTAAAGATTCACGGTCTTCAGAAACACTAGGCTCTGCTCTGTAGGGTCACTGAGTTGCAATAGACTTGATGGCGATAGGTAGTAATAGATGGCATCTACCAAGTGCCTACCATCTTGGAAATAACCCAATCGTGTACATACATTAACTCATTTAATCTTTATTCTTAGAACCAATTATTTTCATGAAAGATGAAAGGACTTGCCAACACCTTGGTTCAGTACTAAACTGCCTTTCAGTGAAAGGGAAACAGCTCTTTGGAATAGAATCCCGTGCTAGAGAGAGGTCTTCATTGGGAGGACATTGCTTGGGTAGCCGATATTCCTGACAGTCCCTTCTGAGGGATAAAAGAGGCAATCATTCTATAAGTAAGAAGTTTTCCTTATGAGTCTTAACGTTTGTTTCATGTGATAGAGGAAAGCTGTCTTATATATTGACGCTTTTCCAGTATATTCAGTATTCTGTTTGTAGTTTTTTGTTGTTGTTGTTGTTGTTTGTTTTTGTTTTTTTGGTTTCAGTTTGTTTTTAATTGATCATTTTTTGGGGGAGCTCTTACAGATATTATAATCCATACATCAGTTACATCAAGCGAACTTGTATGGATATTGCCATCTTCATTTTCAAAACAGTTTCTTTCTACTTGAGCCCTTTGATATCAACTCCTCTTTATTCTTTCCCTTCCCGACTCTACTACCTCTTGAACCCTTAATAAATTATATATATATATATATTTTTTTTTTTTTCCTTCCTTATCTTAATGCTGCCCGATATCCCTTCTCCCACAGTTCTGTTATTCATCCCACTTGAGGGGTGTTATACATCCGTCATTCCTCTCAGCCCGCCCCCCCCCTTCCTGTACTCTCATGGAATTGTTACTCCCATTACTGTTTCTGAGGGGTTTATCTATCTTGGATTCTGTGTATCAAAATGTACATATACTGGTCAAGCAGGATTTATGAGGTTGAACTGGGACCAAGATAGTGGGGGTGAGGAAACAAAGAAATAGAAGAATGTTGTGTGTTTTGGCGAGCTACCCTGCATCCTGGATTAGTCATCCCTTCCATGTGTCCCTTCTGTGAGGAGTTTCCAATTATCAACAGATGGACTTTGGGTCTCCACTTTGACTCCTTCACAACAATATGATTGTTTGTTTTTAATCTTCTGACACCCGATCCTGTTGACACTTCATGATCACACAGGCTGGTGTGCTTCTTCCATGTGGACTCTGTTACTTCCCTGCTACAGTAGTTGGCTGTTTGGTTCACTTTAAGCCTTTAAGACCCCAGATCAGATGCTATATCTTTTAATAGTTGGGCACTATCAGCCTTCTTCACATTTGCTTATGACTTCATTTTGTCTTCAGAGATCGTGTTGGGAAGGTAAGTATCACAGAATGCCAGGTTATTAGAACAAAGTGTTCTTGTGTGAAGAGATGACTTAAGTACAGGCCCAAAGTCTGTCTGCTGCACCATATAAATATATATACATAGTCCATTACCCCTATCTTTATATATTAATATATTTATGTATATACATGTCTATATTTATACCTCTCTATATAGCTTTTACCTCCTAGTTTTTTCCTCTATTTCCTTTTACTTTCCTCCGGCCCCACCAACATTCATGATCACCCTTCATTCAGCTCTCAGTAATTCCTTTTGGCTACATTACAATTGATCAAACACCACAAGGCCTCCTTCACCTTCTGTGTAGATTTTTGATTCCCTAATGTTCCCCAGTCCCTAAATTTGTTGGTCACCACCTCCCCACCCCCAAGCCATCAGACCCATTGTTTTGCTTCGGAATTGTTTATCCTGCCTGCCTTATATAGATAAACATATGATTAAAAGAAAAAGGGAAAACCTATATATAGTTCCAGGCCCATCCACTGCCCTTTGTGAATGTCCCCCAACTAGGTCAGGTGAGGTGCCAAGTACTTCCTCCTGAGTCATAAATCTATTTTGGGGATTCCTCAGGGACCTTGTGATTTTGCTCCCATTGCTACTCTGTTATGGACCCTTCGTGATTCACCCCATTGTGTGGGGAGTCAGACTGGTGATGGAAAGTAATTCTTTCATGTGTTCTTCTCTCTTTCTGCCCTGCTAATAACATAATGGTTTCCATTTTTTTATTGCCAAAGGGACTTTTTTCTTATATAAGCAAAAGAACCTAGTAGTGATGAAATCTGAATTTGTTACAAATATTTTATATTATTCGAGCATTGATACTCTCATATATAGAAGGAGGCTTCAAAATGTTAATGGAAAGATGCTATTATCTTTTAACTAGCCCCCCTTTCATTGAACTTTTTGAAGCCTCCTTGTATGTGAGAGGAGTCCTTGTGGCATAGTGGTTACGTGTCGGGCTGTAGTCTACAAAGTCAGCCATTCAAAACCACCAACTGCTCCGAGGGAGAAAGATGGGGCTTTGAATAGTATTTCAGATACTCAAAGGCACAATTTACCCTGCCCTGTAGGGTTGCTGTGAGGCAATATCAACTCAATGGTAATGAGTGAATTTTCCTTGTACGTGGTATCCTACATACAAGCAACTGGATGCTAAGAATACATTTGTATGTCAATTCTTTGGAATTTGGCATCCTATAATCTGATTCTCTGTATTCAGATCCATTAGAGCCTTAAGAATTGTGAATATTGGATTTAGTTGAATATTGAATCGTGAATATTGGATATCAGCTCCTAAAAAGGCATGTCTGTTTTTGCTGAGGGTAGAGAAAGAATGCTTCTTGTTAGGATGAAGGCCCAGTGAAATTCTGAGTTGAAGAAGACGGAAGGAGGCACCTACTACAGGTGATGCCGAGTTGGGATATAGAAAGTAGATGATATTTGCAAAGTTACTGTGGCAATGGAGGGCCATGTGGTCACGGAGCCAAGGGGACTCTGGACACACGCTTCCCTGCAGAACCTGAACCTAGTGTGTGGTCCAGGTTTCTGGAGCTCAGTACAAGCCATAGGTGCTGGAGGAGCCTTGATGGTAGGTAGAAAAGTCATCTCAGAGAGCCCTGACAGTAGTTAAGGAAGCTGTAGCCATGGGGTACTCCACAGCTGGTGATGTTGGGAATGTCTTGATCATCCCAAGCGCCACCCATATGATTCACATCTCTACAGTAGTGTTCTTTTTGCCTCTCGCTCCCCCAGTATTGGTGAAGTAGCATCTAAACCACTGAAGAAATAAATTTAACAGACAAGAACCAAAGATTTGGGAAATTCGGACTCTGTACATTGGGGGTAATGGTTTGACTGACTCTAAAGAGGGCCTTTTCTTACCATTCAGTTTTTAATTGTCTTTACACTTCTACCTAATTAAGCCCCCATGATCATCCTGTGTCCTTTGAGAAAGTCTGTCAACCCACCCCAAAAAAATCACCATAGTCTCAGAGCTGGCCTCTTCCCTGAATTCAACTGCTAACTGTCTCACTAGATGCCCTTGGAAGCCACTGTTTAGATTGAACCTTTTTTTTTGACATCCTCGGCAGACTAAGACAAACGTATTACTTTCATGAAAAACGAGACCTGGTCCGAGGTCATCAACTGATCACAGGGAGCATGTCTTATTTGGAATCAGCCCGCGCATGTGTGAGCTGGAACCCCAAGCACCATGCTTTTGGACTGACTTTTGCACATCAGTGTCAGTGGCTCCTGCAGATAAAGAGCCATGCTTCTAGGGATAGTTGCTCATGTTACAGTTCTTAAATTGGACTTCTAAGCAGTAAGAATTTTTGACACTTAAATAGTACAAGCATTTTCCTGTCCTACTACACTAAAGCAGAATTATTGTCTTTCAAGGTAGGTTGTCCATATTTTCATAGAAAAATTGAGATCTCAAAATCTCTTTCTCTTGTTTCCCTCTCCTCCTCCCCCACTGAATAAACTCGGTCATGGTCTGTACTATAGAATGGTATGGCCTGGCAATAGGTAGCTTTCAGTTTAATTTAGGGGAGTTGTACTTTTGGATAGATATGCAGTGTAGTGAAAGTCACTTTTTTGCCATTTTCATTGAAATCTGAGGGATTGCTCTTTCATTTAGAACTGTCAACATTGATGTAAAACCAGATTAATAGTCATATATGGGTATCTGCAAAAACACAAAAAGTATGTAAATTTTAAGCTGCGCTCTGCTGCTCTTGTGTATGATCCTAGAGTCGAGTAATGTTTACTCCTTTCTGGCTAGTGTTATACAGCGATATGTGGCGTGAAGAACCCTGTTAGGATAACCCACTGCCATCGAATTGCTGCCACCTCATAGATATACCTATGTAGGGTTTCCAAGGCTTTGTAAATTTGTGGGGACAGCCTCGTCTTTCTCATAAGGGACAGCTAGTGGGTTTGCCAAGTTTGTGGTTAGCAGCCAATCGCTTATGCGACAGCGCCACCAGGATTTAGGACTGGGAGTGCCTGTGTGCGTGCACCTATCTGTTACTGCTGACAACGGTGAAGACATTTTAAACCTGAACTTAAGGACAGCTGTAATATTTCTTGTGGAAATATAAGGCTAAGAAGCCTACATTCTGATTTTGTTCATTTTCTTTATGTGTCTACACAGTGTAGACTTATTAGAAATGATTTAGCCTCAGGCTATCCTAATGGGTTTTCACTGGTTGTTAAAAAATGAGTTTTGCAGAACCTAACTGAGTTTTCCAAATGAAGTGTTGATTTATACTTATTGAGAGAGAAGTTCCAGTGCACCTCCTATTCATTTCATCAATTACAATCTTTTCTGAAATGTAATTTGCCCAGTCTGACTAAAAGACCTGCATGCTCCTTGCTTGCTACTAAAGACATCCTCTGCTGCCCTCTAATGGCTGCCCATCTGTAGCACCCAGTAATATCCTTTAACCATGGTCAGCGGTCAGCCTTTGTCCAGTACTCAGCAACTTGTGTAGCTTCTGGATCTGTGGGACAGGTTTGAGTAGAAAGATACAGTGAGGGGTTGCTTTGTAAGAAAAACTCTCACCTGGGAGCCCTCTGATGGCCCTTCAAAGTGTTGGCATCCAGGTAATTCTCCTCATGTTATAAATCTTAGGTCCAAGTATTTTACGTGACTGTGTGTTAACTACTCACTCATTTATCTACCCATTAATTTGTCAGATACTTTTCAAAAGGCAAATATGTTCAGAACTTATCCTTAACCTAGTAGGTGTTATTCAAGATTTTTTGAATAAGTGAATGAATGAGTGAATAAATACAAAGAGAATAGGGCTCGTCTATGCCCTTGGAGAGACTCCAAGCCAGCGTGATTACTTTTATTTTCTTTCAGAAAGCTCTCCAGTATCTTTGAAAAGATGATGGAAACTGGGAGATGGATACAAGTACCATCGGAACCTGGTTTCCTTTTATTTCTGGTTCTCAGAATCATCGCCCCTAACTGTAGGACACTGTTTAAAGTAGGATTTATTTTGCACCTAGGAATTAAGTGAATTAATTTGAATAGCCTTACTTTTTTTGCTTGAAGGTAAGTGGAGTTCTGGTTGCGCATTGTCTTTTCTGTGCCCCAATCTCAAAGGCATCTATTCTGCTATAAACTCTGGCTTTCTGCTTCCTTTGTAATTAATAAACTGACTTAAAATAGGTCATATCTTAAGTGGTGATATATGAAATGCAACATGTGCAGTGGTGTGTACTTGTTACTTGATTTTTCTTTGTTTAATATGTGGTGGATTCTTCCATTTCTTAGCCTGCTCTACTTGACAGATTTTGTGGGTTTTCAGTATTTGTTTTAAAATTATTATTAGCTCATACCTTATAGATAGTTTCACGGTTAGCTTAATTCCTTGATTGGGAGTGTAATTCACTCAGAAATATTTAGGGTGAATAGCCTCTTTTATGAAAAACAAACAGATTCGGGTTCTATTCATAATAACACTTAATTTCAGTCACGCAGAACTTGTACATAGACCACGAGGCAGTTGTTCTAATTGTACAGTGGGATGCCAGATGATTTCCAATGAGGAAAGGTAGGCACCAGGGTTGTGTACTTTGACTGTGCTTATTCAGTATGTATACTGAGTTTAGAATCCAAGAAACTGGATTAGATGATAAGAACATGGCAGGGGGATGGAGGAAGTCTCTCTAACAACCAGTGGTGTGCAGATGACACAGCCTCGCTGTTGAAAGCATCGAAGCCCTGCAGCAGTTACTGATGGAGATCAGAGGTGACAGCTTTCAGTGTGGATTACACCGCAACATCAAGCAGTAATGCTCACAACTGGACCCGCAAACTGTGGTGAATGAAGAGGAGGTCGAAGCTGTCAAGGATTTCCTTTTACTAGAATCCATAAGCAACGCCCATGGAGCAGCAATCAAAGATCAAGTGATACATTGCATTGGGGAAATCAGCAACAGCAACAAAATCTTCTTAAAAGGGATCAAGCTGTCGTTTAGGTGTGCTTGACCCCACCCATGGTAGTTTAAATTGCCTCCTGTACCTGTGAAAGCTGGATGATGAATAAAGAAGACCAGAGAAGAAGTGATACATTTGGATTATGGGATTAATAGTCCTGTTGCCGGCTTCAAGGAGTCTGGGAAGCCTGTCACAAATACTAACTGAAAACAAAGGCCAGGTTGATTCAAGATATTCTCTGACAAGTGTTTGGAGAAGGAAAACAGTCAGGTTTCTCTGCTGAGCAGTTTTCAGAGTTGAGTCCTGACCCTGTAAATTAATGTACAAGAAACAGGTTATATTACAATGATCACAGAAAGAGATTAGCAGGTTTTTAAAATGTCAGGGCTACAATTGATCCTCTAACAAGGCAGGTTTTGCAGTCCTCATTAGGAGATTATACCTACACTTCCCCAGGGGCTATTAGACCACCCTTCCTGCAAGCTCCTTGTGCCTTGTTTACCTTCTTGAATCAGGACATCCCTGCAGATTAGGGATGTTACATTTTGAAGTTTTAACAAAAGCTTAAATTTTGTTATATTTCTAGTATTTTGAATACCAGAAGGGTACATTTTTTACCATTTCAGTACTACTTAGCTGATAGAAATGCTGTAAAGATTAAATAGGCCCATACAGATAAACCATTCAGTACTGTGCATGAATTCTAGTCAACACTTAGCAAATGTTAATTATAATGATCATCATGATGATTATCATGGTAAAGCTTTCACACCAGGTCCCTGGCAAGCAGGCTACAGAAGGGACTCAAGATAAGATTCTGAGCGAAGTCCTTGTATAACAGCTTGTTGTCTGAACGGACCACTTATCAAGTTACAATGTTGTTCCAGAAGCATGAACAATAGTGCTTTCAGATTAAATATGTAAAGTATCAGTTTTTCTTTCTACTTCCTATTCCTTTTTTCCCTTTAATACACAAACCTGTGGAATAATATACTTGTTGAACTAGCCTTGCTTAGTTAGCCATTGTTAGCCCTGTGTACAAGAGGATGAAACATGGCCCAGTCCTGCACCATTCTCCACAATTACTCTTGTGTTTAAATCCATTGTTGCTTCCGCTGTGGCAGTCCATCTTGTCAAGGAACTTCCTCTTTTCCACTACTCCTCTGCTCTACCAAGCATGATGTCTTTTTTCCTGGGACTGGTCTTTCCTGATAAGATGTCCAAAAGACATGAGATGAAACTTGGCCATCCTTGTTTCCAAGGAGTATTTTAGCTATACTTCTTCCATGACAGATTGGTTTATTCTTTTGGCAGTCCATGTTCAAATGCATTGATTCTTCTTTTGCCATCCTTATTCAGTGTCCACCTTTCACATGCATATGAGGCAATTAGTTAGCCATTATATGACCCATATTGAAGCTACTTTTTAAAGACATTTGGGGCCGGGGGTAGGGGGGTAGGTCAGGACTATGTTTTGAGTGTTTAGCTGGCAGCACAGTCTCTGAAATAATGGGATAGGTCCATGGTAAATATTTGCAGAATAAGTAATATGCATGCATATAGAGACCTAGTTTTTGCTTTGCCTGAAAAATGGTTCACAAGAGTATATTGGCACTAAATACAATTAGTTGGTGCTCCCAAGGAACTGTCACTATAATGTGGTGGTGGGTGGGTGTGAGAGGAAACCGAGAATGAGGAGAGAAAGTGGGATGGAGAAATTAATTACAGGAGACTCATATTATTGAAACTTTGATTTTAAAGGTTTGGCTTTTCTTTAAATCCTATTTTGGTAGTATATTAGGCTGACAAAGTTTTGGAATGGCAGCCTTTTCAAAATCCCCTCTTAAGGAAAATGGCTTTTTCTGTAGCCCTTGGTGTGTAGATCGTCTGCTTTTGCATTTTAGCCATTACTCTTGGTTGAGGCTGAGTGGACTCTGGAAAACTTTACTGAGAGCCGTGAACTAATAACTTGGTCCAAAAACATGAACTAGGATAATCAAATTTTAAAAACAAACACGAACGTTTTATTGCCAATTTCATGAAGGTTTACAGAGCAGACCAGCTTCCTGTGTTTCCTGTTTCCACTCTTCCTCTTTTCCTAATCCTTGTGAATTGGTTTTGGTGTAGATGCTGCCATTTTGCTCTCAAGTGGGTGATTACCCTCAGGAGTGCATGTGCCACCCTTGTGTTCCTGCTACCCTTTTAGATGCACTGCTTCCCGGTTGTTTCGCTGAAGATTGAGCCATGGAAGTGAGTTTAGTTTCATACCCACATGTGATGAAGGGCTAGTAGGCTCAGGGGTTCCACCAGTCTCTATCTAATCAGTAAGCCTGGTCTTCTTTATGATTTTGAGTTGTGTTCCACATTTTCTTTCCAGGCTCTCCTGGACCTTCTACTGTGATTCCTTTCAGATCACTTGGTAGTGGTAGCTGGGCACCCTGTAGTTCTGGTCTCAGGATCATGGAGGTTGGTGTTTGTGTGGCCTGTTATGCATCTTCCATTTTCTTCCTTCTTCTTTCCTCTGGACAGATCTCTCAGATGATGCTCTTGAGCTTTTAATGCCCTAGTCAGTACTCACCAAAGTAGGATGTAGAATGTTGTCTTTGTGGACTGTGTTAAACCAATGGACTTGACTGTAGTCCTGTGCTCCTAGGCTTACCACCTCCTTCCCTAGTGGTTATGTGTAAAATTTTTTCATAACTTTGCCCTCTGTATACTCCACCATGTTCTTGGGTATATTTGTAACATAGGTACAGTAAATCACATGTAGAAATACCCTCTTTTAAACTTACTTATATATACGGGTACGCTCCCCCTTTCTTTCCCATACGTGTTCAACCTGCATGCATGTCTGTCTGTGCATCTACTTACAGATGCCATAAGTGCAGGATTGTGTGTATAATGGTATTTACCTCCGTTGCCTGGAACTCTTCCCATCCTTCCATATCTTTTCCTACCTCCGTAATTTTTTGCTAAAAACTCTTATTATTTATTGCCCTACCTTTCACTCATCATAATATCCTCCAGGTTTATCCAAATTACAAAGTGTTTAACATCTTCATCTATTACTTTTCTTTAATGGTGCATAGTATTCTATTACACATAGTTTATTTATTCATTCTTCCACAGATGGTACTTAGGGTGTTTCCATTTCCATCTTTTTGTTATTGTGAATAGTGGTGCAGTGAACATTGAATGTGCATATATCTATTCATGCTGAGGTTCTTATATCTATAGGTATATAAACCCAAAAGCCCAAACTCACTGCCTTTGAGTCGATACGGACTCTGAGTGACGCTATAAGATAGGGTAGAACTGCCTTTATGTGTTTCTGAGACTGTAACCCATTAGGAAAGTAGAAAGCCCAGTCGGGCTTTGGGGTGGCTTGTGGTTTTTAACTGCTGACTTTGTGGATCACAGCTCAGCATGTAAGCACTATGCTACCAGGACTTCTAACACATATAAAGAGGCTTCTCACACACACACACACACACACACACACACACACACAAATTTTTTTCCACGAACTTTTTGGTGCCACTTTTTATGCCAGTAGGGCCACTAAGTTATTTATATTTTTCCCTCTGATAGTGCTTTTACTTTTAACGTATGTGTCGATCTTGGATACATCTTGGGTTTCTTTTTGTATATGGTATGAGATATGGGTCCTATTTCATTTTGCTACAAATGGATAGCCAATTTTGCCAGCACCCTTTGTTAAAGAGACTATCTGTTTCCATTTAATGATTTTTGGACCTTTGTCAAAGATCAACTGTACATAAATGGATGGACTTATTTTGGGATTCTCAATTCTGTTCAGTTGGTCTCTGTGTGTTTGAGTACTTGCCTGTATCCTAGGTTTGAGTCTGCGATTGTGAGGTTTCCTACATTGTTCTTTAGTCGTGCTTTGCTTTCCAGAGTCTCTTTTCTCTCCCTGTAGAGTTGTTGATTAATTTTCCCATATCCTTAAAGCAGGGGTTCTCAGCCTGTGGGTCACGACCCCTTTGGGGGAGGTTGAAGGACCCTTTCACAGGGGTTGCCCAAGACCATCGGAAAACACATATTTCGGTGGTTTGTAGGAACCAAGGCACTACTCTGTCTGTCCCCAGGTGGGTCCGCCTGCATGTAGATACAGCCACATACAAGTACCCAGTGTGATGACATCATCTTGCCAACCCCATCACATACACCCTGTACAAATACAGGTGTATGTGACAGGGTTGGTGCCATAATGTGCTTATGCGGATCAGTCACACATGTAGAGAGCAACTACTACCCTGTTTCCCCGAAAGTAAGACATTCCCCGAAAATAAGACCTACTTACAGTTTTGCCTCTTGCTGAAATATAAGGCATCCCCTCGAAAATAAGACCTCCCCCAAAATACGCCCCTCCGCCCCTCAAGCTACATTAACTCTGGACCGTAGAGGTGGGAGCCGCTGCGCAGCTCACTGTTGGCCGCGGTGCAGCCGGAGCACACAGGAAGTGTGAGGTCTCTTTAATAAAACAATAAATGAGTACCGTATTCTTCTTCATGGAAAAATAAGACATCCCCTGAAAATAAGACCTAGGGCATCTTTGGGAGCAAACATTAATATAAGACACTGTCTTATTTTCAGGGAAACAGAGTATGTAGAAAGTAGTCACTGTGTAGAAAGCAGCTGCCGTGTTGAAAGTAGCTACTCTGTTAAAAGCAGCTACTGTGTTCAAAGCAGCAGTATTGGAGATAAAACAACACTTCATGAATTACAATTACTGGGTAAATGCTTTAATTAATAAGTAATTTTATGGTTGGAGGTCACTACAACATGAGGAACTGTATTAAAGGGTTGCTGCATTAGGATGGTTGAGAACCACTGCTTTAAAGAATGATGCTTGCATCTGGATTGGGATTGCAGTGACAGGGTATTTTTTTTGTTTTTTTCTTTCTTGAAATGTGGAGAGAGGGAGACAAATTTAATAGTAGGAGAAGAAATTTAAAAATTGAAACCATGTGGTAGGGATGTATTGAGGTAAATGTGAGGATAAGATATGTTCATGTGTTGTGGTGAAGCAAAAATGTGAGAAATCAGAAAATATTATTTAATTGAGGAGCTAATAGAGCCAGATATGGAATTAATAATCAAAGCAATAGTGAGAAAATAGATTGATGGGTGCATTCCTTAATTTAAAAAATAATGTATTAACGACTTCTATGTTTCAGATCCTGTTCTGCCCTAAGAATATTGCTCTGTAATGCATTTAAGTTAGTCCAATGGTTCTTAAATGGGAGCAGTTTTGCCAACCACAGGACATTATCTAGAGACATTTTGGTGGGAGTGGAGTAGCCTGCGGTGCTGGCACGTAGTGCATAGAAAGCAGGGATACTGTTAAAGCATTCATCCTACAGTGCACAGCACAGCTCCCTACAAAAAACGCTCAAATGTCAATAGTACCAAGGTTGAGAACCCCAGGTTTAAGTGTGTATTTTGTAGACTGTAGTAACTGTTATCGTAAAGTTTACATTTAACTTTCTGTTTCCAGAAGTGAGGACACTGACTGGAGTGAAATGGAGGCCTCTGTCATATTACCCATTCTGAAGAAAAAACTAGCCTTTCTTTCAGGTATGAGTTTTCCTTTCTTAAAATTAGAAGTGTTTTATGTGTAGATACCTTGTTTAATTTTTTTCTTCTTTAATGCATTTTCGTTTTCTAGGAGGTTTAAAAGAAAGTTTTTAACTAAGTGTAAAAGTGTTTTTGAGACCTCTTTTAACCAGAAAGGACAGCTGGGCGAGCTAAGTGTCGTCATTGGCACGGGGCAGGGCGATTTCTGTTCCATAAGACAAGCATGATTGCTAACTCACATATAAATACTTGTTCCTGAAATGTAGGTAAGCTTTAGAATAAACTGATTCTGGCTGGGGCTCTCCAGGGACCCCTTGTTTCTCCTTATGAGAAAGTTTCATTTTACTGGAGGAGTTATGAACTATCCATTACTGGTACTTTCTTTTTTCAGTTTGGAGTGGATTACATCAGCTTGAATTTACCTTCAGTTGTTTGTGAACCAGAATCTCAGCGACTAAGAATCTCAAATGCTTTTGAGGTCTGTTGCAAGAAAGCAGAGATGTGCACTTTGAGGGTAGCCTTTGCTGACATCTTGGATCATGAGGTAGATCTCCACATCCTTGAGGACAGATCACCTGCCCATGCTTGCCTAAGGTTGTTCATAGTGCTGTTCAGACTATCTTAGCTTGCTTTTTCTTATCCTCTTCAGGTCTTGCCAGAATTGTCTTTGTATTTATGCCATCAGTGTCATATTTAAAACATATTTGTGTTCGTAAATAGGCAAGCTTTCCCAATAGTAGATTCGATAAAAAGTGAAGTATAGTTGATTAATGTGGCTCTTGCAGCCGTAATCCCTTAGGAGAGATATAACGTGGATGTCGTACTCCTGTGGCTGTGGCCCCCAAGTGGGACCACACTCTTTGTTTAATGGCTATGGAGCCCTGTTAAGGTGCGATTCACATATTTAGCAGTTCAAAATCACCAGCAGCTCCTCGGGAGCTGTAAACAGTTAACAGTCCTGGGGAACCCAAAGGGGGTCGCCATGAGTCAGCATTGACTCTGTGGCAGCGAGTTTATTTAATGATTATCTTAGTCACTATTACTTAACAGAGAATCCACTACAGCCAAGAGGAGGAAGAGTCCTTTTTCTGGAGTGGCCTGGGGAAAAAGCCTGGCCGATTAAGGTTCATAGGAGGCCAATGCCTATTGGAAACATCTGGCCAGAGACCCCAGGTCTTAGGTGCATAAATAAGATAAAGCCCAATGGTGGAGAATAGATTATTGTATTTGATTGTACCATGTAATGCCAGTCCACCATGCAACCTTTCCTTGTGTGGGTTTGGTAAGAAGGTGCGGGAAGGAACCAATAGGATTCACCTGTGAGAGTAATTGTGAACAAAATTGCTTGATGCCATCCCGCTGAGTGTAAAATGAGCCCACTGAGAAGCAGGGGTGTGATCTCATCACCAGTAAGAGCCAGGAGGGGAGTGCGTCTTCTGGCTTCAGACCTTCAGATTTGACTGAACTACACCCACTACCACATGAAACATTCCCTCAAACTTTCGTGAGTTCTGTGGGACACTGCAGCAATATGCAGAACCCAGTCCCCTGAGAGTCTATACTGAAGGGAAAATTGAGTAAATGGAGCTGACTAGTATCTTGCCAGAATTGAATTTTGGGGGTTTTACCTTTGTGCTAGTTGGGTTGAGTAGAGAAACAAATTCATAGACACTCGTGTATAAGAAAGAACTTTATATAACGAATAATTGTATATTAAGAAAACATCCCAGCCCAATCTAGATCAAGTCCGTAAGTCCAATATTAGCTCATATGTCCAATAGCAATCTATAAATTCCTCTTCAGAGTCATACAACACATGCAATGACGCTGAATTCAGGAAGATCACAGGCCAGTGGGTCGAACATCTTGTAGATCCAGTGGTTGTGGGAGCAACTCAGCGCTGGTGTGGGTCTCCACATGGCTTCTCCAGCTCAGGACTCTGGTTCCATCAGCGTCGCTCCATCTGGGATGCCTGTACTTCCACTTGCATATGCTAAGAGCAGACAGACATTCTTCCACATAGCCGCAACACTGTTATCACACAGGAATAACCAAAAACAACAACCAAACAAAACAATCAAAACTTTAATGTCCCATATTCTTCCCAGGAAACTTCATGGCCAAATCTGACCTCTGGCTAGCTAAAGAGGAAGAACGACCATGAGGCAGAGGTCAAACAAGCATCCGCTCTCCATCTTTATGATTTGTTTCTATGGTACCCCACTTGAAGGGGTCTATGCCTATCAGTCTCCACACTGTATCTCTATCTGTGACTGACACCTCTAGCACCATCGGTTTAGCTTGATCTTACGGTCCCAGTGGCAAAGTAGCTTGCACAGCACCCTGAACCTGTTGCAGAGCCTTTTCTTGTTCTGGACCCCACTGAAAATTGGAGACCTTTCATGTCACTTGATAAATAAGTCGAAGTAGAGCACCCAAATGAGGGATATGTTGCCTCCAAAATCCAAAGAGGCCCATTAGACGTTGTGCCTCCTGTTTCGTTGTTGGGAGGTCAGATATAATAGCTGATTCTTCACGTTAGTAGGAATGTCTCGACATGCCACACACCCCTGAACCCCTAGAAATTTTACTGAGGTGGAGGGTGCCTGAATCTTCATTGGGTTGATTTCCCAACCTCTTGCACGCAGATATTGTACCAAATAAATCTAGAGTCTTTGATACATTCTCCTTAGTGGGTCCAATGAGCATAATGTCATCCATATAATGGACCAGTGTGACATTTTGTGAAAGAGACAGGCGATCAAGGTCCCTTCGGACTAAATTATGACACAGGGCAGAAGAGTTGATTGATGTACCTCTGGGGCTCAGTTGTGGAAGTATGTTGTTGCCCCTGCCAGCTGAAGGGAAACTACTCTGGTGGTTCTTCGAGGCTGGTATTGAGAAGACGGCATTGGCCACATCAATAGTTGCATACCAAGTACCAGGAGATGTATTAATTTGCTCAAACAATGAAATCACATCTGGCTTGTCAGCAGGAATGTCTTGAAGGGCGAGTATGTGTCCCACCTCCAGGGAAGAAATATAGGAGTTCCCAGAATCCTCAGGAGAAGGCCATGCCCACACAGAGGCCTCACTGGCTATGACCTGATTGACAAGCTAGACTCCACCCCTTCCTCAATTTGACAGTAGATTATGTAACTGCTGTATTCAGTATCCACCTTCCTGGAACTAGTTTAGTATTAATTCTTATAAAATAAATTATCACCACTTAAAGGATAGAGCTAGAAATTCCACTAGTATTGCTATTTCTGTTTAGTAATTTTATATATTTTTCCCTTTTTAGGTCTTTCCTAATCAGTAAACACTAACTTTTCCCCCATTCTTTTTTATTGTGAATGGTGGTGTTCCCATAGGTTTTTTGCTTTGTGTATAATAAGTTCAGCAGTTCTGTAAGTGCAAGTATTAGAATTTACGTTTACATTTGTTAGGTTTTTACTCTCCCAGCAGTGTAGAGAATGCCTATTTTCTGATATTCTTCCCAAAAGTGCACATTATTTTTTCATTTTTTATGGCCCTACTTATCTTGAAAGTCGTTTTGGCTTCTGCCCCTTTCACTTTTGCACCAGTGATTATTTTATTGTACCTTAGTCCTTTGGCTGCCAACTACAAGTTCAGCAGTTGAACCCAACAGCCACTACTTGGGGAAAAGATTAGGCAGAACATTTTTACAAGTATCTGTAAAAGGTTTATAGCCTCTGAAGCACTATGGGGCTGTTCTACCCTGTGCCATGGGGTCGCTGTGAATCAACCCACTGGCAGTGGGTGTAGTGAGAACAGAGGACACGAGGTTAAACGTAATCCTTAAAGTTATATCCTCTAAGGACAGTTCTGCAGAGGGCCAGCATGTTACAGGCCAGGTATGTGCCTGTATGTGGATTTGGTGTAATGCAAGAATAAAAGTTAGAGCATTCAAAGAGTAAGTGAGACCTCTCTTACCTTACCCCTCTTGACTTCCTCTCTTGACCATGATTATTTAAGCCAGCAATTTTCAAAAATTCTAACAGTTTTCATTGTACTAACAAGATCATTCAGAGAGGATATGGTTTGAACACTGCGTACTCTATTAAAAAAAACAATCCCTCTCACTCTCACTGCCATTGAGTTGATGCCGACTCATGACCCTTTAGGGCTGTGATGTTTACGAGACTAGAAAGCACCATGTTTCTCCTGCAAAGCATCCCTAGTCTACAGAGAAACCATATACTGCTGCAGTCACTGTTGATTATTGTTGTTAGGTGCCGTCAAGTCAGTTCCAACTCATAGCAACCGTATGTACAGCAGAAAGAAACGCGGCCCAATCCTGCGCCATCTTCATAATTAGTGTGAGCCCCTCATTGCAGATACCAGGGCAATCCCTATTTTGGGGGGCTTTTTTTTTTCTGCCCCTCTGCTTGACCAAGCACAATATCCTTTTCCAGAGACTTGTCCCTGTTGGTTATTAAGTTGACCCATATGAAAATTACCTTTTTGAAGTAAACAAATTGCTTGGCTATCAGCAGTTTGTGTGGTGGTTAACCCACTTGAAGGCAGAAGCTCGCGTCATGTCACTGATAGGAGTCTATTTTTTTTTCTTCCCCACTTGACCCATTTCAGTTTTCATGAATGAGAGCTTCCTGGAGATTGTGTAGAATCATTCCTTTCAACATACGCTGTTTGTAAATGCTTCTGAGATTGCTGTCAATATCACTTGGGTCGGAAGATGGGCTTCTGGACAAGTCAAACACGTAGGAAATTTACAAAGAAGCTATGTGTGCACAAAAGTATTAGTTATATTTGAACTTTTATGGCAAATTGAAGGGGACTTGGACATAGATGAAGTATAAGTGTTCCGATCCCCGGCTTTAGGCCTCATCCCCTTTAGAATACATACAGTCTTCAACGCTTGATCTTTGTGAGTGGAACTCAGATCAATCTTTATAAATTGTACTCATTTTTCTTTGTCTTAACTTTTCTTTGAAACTTTCATACTTATCATATCTCATCATTTTCCAATTTTTTTATAACGTTATTTATAATATGTACAATTTAGCAAATAAACTCATTATTTCTTATGACTTGGAGCTTTTTTTCCTGATTGGAAATTCTGTAAGGCTGCAGTAGAACCATTTATTTTATTTTACATCTAAGGCCCACAATAGGTGTTTGATGAATTGATTGCATTATGCCTCACAGTACATGGAAGAAAATTAAACAAAATGATAATTGCTATGCTTGGGTAAAGATTTTGTGGGTGCATTTTATCCTTTTATTTCTTTAAAAAAAAACCTGTATCTTTGTTATACTATTGTAAACATTTGGAATATGTAAAACAAATAGCAATTTCCATCTTTAAATTTTATTTTTGTTGTTACTGAGAATATAGACAGCAAAGCAGTTACCAACTCAGCAATTTCTACTCACATAACTGAGTGGCATTGATTACTTTCTTCAAGGCGGGCAGCATCCCACCCTCCTTTTCTGCGTTTTTCATCCTTCAATAGCGTAAGCTTGTTTCAAATTAATAGTAATCCTTTTTTTCTGTTTGACTTTTGAAGTAAGAGCATTGCCTTTGAATGCCTCTTGCTAGGAAAAATACTGTGCCCATCACAGAAATCCCCTTCTAGTCCTGAAAGTTAAAGGAGGCTGGTGAGCAGCCTGGTGTACTCACCTGGGTCCACTTGTTGAGTGGACCTGGGAAAACCCAGCAATGAAGAGGCGGGCTGAGTTTGGACATGTTTCATTGGCACCTGCTGGCCTGGCCCACAGAAGCAGGAGAGAAGAGGAAGGACTGGCTAGTCTAAGATGACCAGATGTCCCACTTTTGGCGGGACAGTCCCGATTTTTAACAATTTTTCCCGCGTCCCACGGCGTTTTTAAAAAGTCCCGATTTTTGGAAAGAATGCACGACAAGCTAGGGTATACAGTTTTCGGCTGCCATGTGGCTATTTCGCCAGAATATGAGTTTTATCAATGGTGTCCCACTTTACCAATGGTAAAATCTGGCCACCTTAGGCTAGTGTGAAGTTTAACAGGTTACATGGATCCTGAGCTTACAGCCCATGGGGCACCAAGGCTGATGAGAGTATGTGAAGGGACCAGCTGGAGTGGAGTGCAAGAAGTAGGGGGTGGGGTGGTGGTGGTGGTGGTGTGGTATGTGAATTCTCAAGCTTGCTGTTGATATGCATGTGACCTTGCTTGGCTGGCTGTGACTGAGATGACCAGAACTCACTTGAATGAAAACAGAGAATTTTCACACTGTGAGCTGGTATGTATTCCTACAATTCTAATGACCTGTTCTGAGTTGCTTGTGAATGCAGATGCTCAAAGTTCCAGTCAGAAATGAGGACTATTCATATAAAAGAACATGCTTACCTCCTCAGAGTACTGTGTTGATAGGGATAGGAAATTTAGAAATTGGATATCTGCAGTAGGAGGTTATAGAGGCATAATGTGGCTGCCTTGAACACTTTTTTTAAAAAAAATCATTTTATTGGGGGATCGTACAGCTTATCACAATACCTCTATCCATCCATTGTGCCAAGCACACTTGTACATTTGTTGCCATCATCATTTTCAAAATATTTTCTTGCTACTTGAGCCCTTGGTATCAGCTCTTCATTTGCCCCCCTTCAACTCCACCCTCCCATCCTCCCTCACGAACTCTTGATCATTTATAAATTATTATTTTGTCATGTATTACACTGTCCGATGTCTCCTTCACCCACTTTTCTGTTGTCTGTCCCCCAGGGAGAGGGTTATATGTAAATCATTGTGATCGGTTCCCTCTTTCTCCCCCACCTTCTCCTTCCCCTCCTGGTATCACTACTCTCATTGTTGGTCCTGAGGGGTTTCTTTGTCCTGGATTCCCTGTGTTTCCAGCTCTATCTGTACATGCTCTGGTCTAGCCGAATTTGTAAGGTAGAATTGGGGTCATTATAGTGGAGGGGAGGAAGTATTACAGAACTAGAGGAAAGTTGTATGTTTCATCGGTGCTATACTGCACCCTAACTGGCTTGTCTCTTCCTTGTGGTCCTTCTGTAAGGGGATGTCCAGTTGTCTACAGATGGGCTTTAGGTCTCGGCTCTGCACTTCCCCTCATTCACATTGATAGGATTTTTTGTCCTGGGTCTTTGATTCCTGATACCAGATCCCATCAACACACCTCATGATCACACAAGCTAATGTGCTTCTTCCATGTGGGTTTTGTTGCTTCTCAGCTAGATGGCCACTTGTTTATCTTCAAGCCTTTAAGACCACAGATGCTATCTCTTTTGATAACCAGGCACCATCAGCTTTTTTCACCACATTTGCTTATGCACCCATTTTGTCTTCAGCGATCAGGTTATTAAAACAAAGTGTTCTTGCATTGAGGGAGTACTTGAGTAGAGGCTCAATATCCATCTGCTACCTTGATACTTAACATATAAATATTTGTACATAGATCTATTTCCCTATGTTATATGTAAATATATCTACATATGTACATACCTGTATTTCGACCTCAATAAGTGCCCTTTGCGTCCTAGTTCTTTCCTCTATTTCCTTTTACTTTCCTCTTGTCCCACTATCATGTTCAACCATCAATTGGGTTTCTGTAATTCCTCTGGGTTACATTGCCCTTGATGAAGCCCTACCAGGCATCCTACACCCTCCTTACTATTGATCTTAGACCACCTGTTCTCCTGTCCATGGGTTTGTTAACACCCACTTCCTTTTCCCACTTCCCCTCTCCCATGTCCCACTGGAACCATCAGTCCAGTTGTTTTCTCTCTCGATTGTTTACCCCACCTATCTTATCTAGATAGACATGCAAAGACAATAATAAGTACAAAAAAAGGCAGAGCAAAACAAAAGAACAAAAGAAAACCAAAAAAGCAAGCAACAACAACAACATCAAAAACCAACAACAAAATAAAAAGCCTATAAATAGTTCCAGGTTTATTTGTTAACCTTTAGGCGTGTTTTCTGGTCGAGTCTGATGGGGTAGCCACGCCCTGGCCCCAAAGTCTATTTTTGGTATTCTCCAGGGCCTTCATTGCTTTACTTCCCTTGCTGCTCTGTTGCATGCCCTTAGAGTTTCGCCCCAGTGCGATGGGTTTAGATTGGTCAAAATTCCAGCACTGGGCTTACACATTTTCATGGGTTTGCTTAGTCTCCAAATGAGGGGGACAAGAGAATCCCTACTGAATAGTTAACTCTTTTCCTAATGTGTCTTAGAAGAAAGGGTTCAGGACGGTGTTGATAGGATTATAGGATTCAGTTGTAAGTGATTGTTAACAGGGTTAATTAATTGTAGTTGAAGATGCAACTGAAAGAGGTAGAAGGCCATTCATGTTTGAAAGAAACAATGGCTAGATGAGCTAGAGGGTGGCCAAACAAAACTGTCTTTCTAAGTTCCAGCCAGGGAGTGAGTAGAAGCATAAACGTGCACATAAGGTATACAGGACTTGTAATTTGGAGCTAGGTCACTTTTGTCATTTGATTGGATATCAGAGTGAGCCATCTCAGAAGGAAGAGCAGGGGAATCCCAGGACCAACAAGGGAGAAGAGCTGTGAGTGAGTACATGTGAGACCCCTGCCTGCAGCGGCAGAAGTAGCAAAGGCCCAAGAAGCCTTAGTCTCAAGACCCTGAGACAGCCCACGAAGAGAGTAAAGCTGAGTAGTGCCTTTGGGCAGGAGACTGGCTTGCAGAATGGAGTGCTGCACCTTTGGACATTTGTCAACACTAAAGAAGCTTTGTAACTCTTGGGTGAGCAGAGCTGGGGCCAAGGGACCTCCTAGCTGAAAGGCCGAGAACCAGAGAGAGGTATTCCTATTAAAAGACTAAGAAGAGGCACTCTGGGCATAAAGGCTGTATTCTAACGTTTTCTGATTCCTGCTTGTGGTAGCCTGTTCACTTCCTTAATAAACCCTCAGAATCAGGAATGTGGTCTGTGAGTTCTGTGTGGCCATTGCAATGGATTATTGATTCCAGCAGAGAAGTAGAGTGGGAGGAGGGGTGCAGAACAGGGTAAAGAAAGCTGGAGGTGAAGCGTGTCTGACTGCTGCCTTGTAGCAGCCAGCCTCGGGCTGATGTGGATTTGGAGTGTGTCCTTCCCGTGTGGCCCCATGCCATTTCCTAACCAGTCTTTCAAACTTGTTTCAGTAACATCAGTGCAAATACACATTGTTTAGAGATGCTTTAATGGTTATTACATTTTACACGTATCCCTTTTGTCTTTAATAGGCGGGAAGGACAGACGGAGTGGCCTCATTCTGACAATTCCGTTATGCCTGGACCAGACGAATATGGATGAGCTGAGTGTTACCTTGGACTATCTACTCAGCATTCCAAGGTGACTTGAAAGGTGTTTTTCCTTATATCTCCATATGTTTGCATGTACTTAATAATGATTCTTTCTACTGCTATGGAAAGTTTCTCCGATTAAAGACATTATCTGTCATACCTGCTTTTATTAGCAATGAAGTTATAGTGAAACGTACTAGGAAATAATGGCTTCTGGCACCAAAGCAGATAAAATACGTTTGCATTTTACGTTCTTTTGCTGTATTTAATATGATGCAATTTTTAAAATACATGCACTGTCACCTTTTTAAGAACAGAGATTAAGCAACTGTATACCATGCAACTTTTAAAAAATTAGCAATGCTAATTCAGTAGGAAAGCATCTTTTACATATGTGCCTATTTTACTATATAGATATATCTATATGTTTTATTAAAGAGTGGTGGCTATTAGGAATTAAGAAAATAATTTAATTTAAAAATATTTATATTTTAATTCAAAGGCACTTCAATTTGTTATTTTTACATTTCTTGGGTGAAGACCAAACTTAAACATTACTATTTGCTTACGTCTACTCATAACTTCCACAACAACAAACAAAAAGTCCCCGCCTCCTCAACTTCCTCACCATATGTCATATTTGGGTTCTCGAATCTGACAGAACATTTGAATCATCTAGAGATCACTCTCAGAATTCTAATGTCTGGGCCTCTACCTCAGGCATCTGATCTAATAGCTCCCGGGAGCCTGCTCATTAGATTAAAAGGACAAAAAAGAAAAGAAAACTTAAGCTTCTAAAAAAGTCTTAATGTGCAGCCAGATCTGTAAACCACTGCAATGAAGCATGAGATTGAGGACAGAAGTGTGTCTATATTTATTTAATAGCTAGGAGGGAACAAAGTGATGCTTACTACATAAGAATGTTTTTAAGCCTTGGTTAGTGCATTTGAAACATTTTAGTTAAACAATTCTTTTTATCCTTCTTTGTTTTCATTTTATTAGCATACTATAATTTATGTAATCTAAACTACCTTGCAGCGTACAAGAGGAAAACAATGTAGAAAACCAACTTTAATTAAAACTATTTTTAATATTGGTTTACAATGTAGTGATTTTACCACTGATTTTTTTTCAATATGGATCATAAAGTAGAGATCATAAAATAAAGCTTTTTGTTTTTCATCTTAAGTAGAGGGAAGTTATCAGATCTCAGAGTCAATTTATTAGTATGTTAGAGCCTTGTTTTCAGCCCTCTGAGCTGCTGATTGCCAACTCATGCTATTAACTATTAGATAACAAACTTGCTAGGTAAACATTAGATAACATGCCAAATTCATAGCTAAAAAATTATGGGAAAATATTTATGATGTATGTATATATAGTTAAGTATTTAGGGAAAAGATAGAGAAAAATATATTGTGACATATATGCAGTTAAATATTTAGAGAATTAAGACACACATATTAGAGGTACTTGCCAGCGTCCACAGCTAGTTTGTAGTAGGTCTGGGACTAGAATCTCCAATTCCTGATTGGAGTCCAAGAGTTTTTCGTGCTTCAAAGTAACACAGTGGAGATCCGTAGTGTACTTGTATCTTATTGAAATGAGGTTCTGAAGTTGGAATGCAATATCTTTCCATGAATGCTGGGTTTCCCCTCACAGGGATGTGTCACTGTGCTGTGTTGTAGAAGAATTAGTAATAATGGATTGGTTTGTTAGAAGAACAAAGATGCTTGTAAATGTATGTTAGAATGATTGTCATCCTAGCAAGATACTCACTGAGCCACAGGGTAAGAGACACTGGGTAACTGAGGCCAGCATACTCACATCTCCTGTCTCATGTTCACTCTGGGGTGTGTAAACCGGCAAGTGGAACAAAGGTAAGGTGACCAGATTTTAACATTGGTAAAGCGGGACAAAAGCGGGACACCATTGATAAAACTCATTTCCTGGCGAAAGAGCCACATGGCAGCCGAAAACCGTATACCCTAGCTTGTCGTACGTTCTTTCCAAAAATCGGGACTTTTTAAAAACGCCGCGGGCAAGATATGACAAAATACCCATTTATAAACTATCAAGGGCTCATGAGGGAGGGGGGAGTGGGGAGGGAGGGGAAAAATGAGGACCTAATGTCGGGGGTTTGAGTGGAGAGAAAATGTTTTGAGAAACGATGTACAAATGCGCTTTACACAATTGATGTGTGTATGGATTGGGATGACAGTTGTATGAGCCCCTAATAAAATGTTAATAAATAAATAAATAAATAAATAAAAACGCCGTGGGACGCAGGGAAAAATTGTTAAAAATCGGGACTGTCCCGCCAAAAGCGGGAAGTCTGGTCACCTTAAACAAAGCACAAAATAGCCTTCACTGTTTAAATTTTCTCTTTCCTAAGCATACTTAAGATGCTACTCCAATATAAATTTGAGTCAGCTTTTGCATATATACTCTCATCTTCCAGAAGACAGATGAAACTTATTTTGGCAAGGCTACATAAATTACTTGATTGATTGATTAATTAATCTTGCATAATTGTTTTTGCCAAAGTTTTGCTCTCCTAAATATCTGCAAACACTGAATTGGAATTTTTTTAGTCAGCCTCTTATAACTTTGGCATTTAAAAACTTGGCTGCCATCTTTATGCCAGTACCTGCCAGTCCATTAGAGATCTAGAATGTCTCATTGAGCTATTTATTACAACTGTGGATAGGAGCAGATTAGGTGTGATCTGAAGAACCTCTTTTTCTACCACTCAGACCCGCTTTTAACCCTCTCTACTCCCCCACCCCAAATTTCATTATGAGAAATCTCAAATATATAGATAAGCTGAAAAAATTGTATGGTAACTGAACCATATTGCACAATTAACATTGGACTTCATTTGCTTTGTCGCATTTCTATGCATTGATCCACCCCAAACAGTTTTTAAACTTACTATGTCAGACCCAGCTATGTATATTAGAAAGGTTTCTCCATTTCTGACACTCCTGCATTTGCAGGTGATTTGCTTGTGTCTCCCACTCCCGCAAGGTTAAAGTGTAATTCTTCCCAGTTGTGAATGGCTCCAGACAGCTCCAGAGGTGTAACCAGCTAATGTGTCGTCTCTTCCTTACAGGAAGAGTCCAAAAGAAGTTCCCTTAACGTTTTAATATCATACAACTTTTAAAATTTTGTATAAGAATAAAAAGAAACTCCCCATTTTCTTAACTATACTTTATTTATAATGACCTAGGACAAGAACTGATTTAAATAGTGTGAAAATGCATTTCTTGATTCTTTTCTACACAGGTGGGCCCTAAATTTAACTTTTATTTCAAATTCTGAGTATAAAGGCTGACAAGGGAAGGTTTAGTTGAACTGTAGGCTGGCCTGAATGCTGAACTTAACTTTTAAAAGATGATAGCTGAACCAATTTTGTTTATTTTTTGCTATGCATTGTATGGTTGTTTTTTTGTTTTTTGACTTTTTTAAAAAGTTAGGTTTTTGAGTTCATGAATAAGCATGCACTGGATTTTCAAGTTGGGTGACTGCAACAGGTACCCAGACTAATTTCTAGCCCCTCCCTACTCCCCAATAAGCACAGAAATATAAGATTAATTTACTCAAAGCAACAGTTCTAATATCCTTTTCAGTGTCCTAGGATCTTTTCCTAGAAATCAGTTCAGGTCCATACTTTGCTGATCCCTAGTTCTTACAGTGTGCACTATACTGTAATGCATGTGAAGACAAGACCCAGGCCCAGCCTCCCCTCTGTGCACCTCTCCGTGCGCATCCTTTGTGGATATAGTTAAAGGTGGTAGGAGCAGCTCTCCCGGTGAGTTCTGAGTCATTCCATTGAACGGTCGGACATGCCCGCCACGGGCCTTGTAGGCAGCTGGGCTTGGTGTCTGCCACTTTGGCAGTTAAATAGAAAGGCATCGTTTACACTAGTAAAGTCCTCTGTAAGAGTGAAGTGGGGAATTTGAAGCCAGTCTGCCTTCAAGTCTGTTCTTCACCACTGCAGTACACCTACTTTTTTTATTATTACTATTTTTCATTTTTATTGGCACCCAATCCACATATCATACAATTCAATAGTTTTATTGTTTAATCAGATCAAGAATTGTACAATCATTACCACAATCAGTTTTAGAATACCCTCCCCTCCCATGGTTAAATTGATTTAAAATGAGTTGTGTAATCAGTTCTTGTGCTCCGTTCCTGCTCCTGCCTTCCCTCACCCTCCCTATCTGTCCCCCGCCCCCCCACATGCACATCCCCTGTAAACCCTTGTATCAGTTATTGTCTGTCTGCATCCACTCCTTGCTTCACAAACTGGGAAAGCCAATGGGAACAATAAAAAGCAAAATCGAAATAAAGTGGTAAGGATAAAATAATACAAAGATAAAAATACAAATAATGAGTAAGAAAGAAAAGAGCACCCTTAATATTTAAAAAGCCAGGGACGAAAGTTTTGACATGGAACATGCAAGAGATACTTGTACCTAGAACGCATTCAGCTTAGGTCAATAGGGAGGCCAGCTGTCCAAGTATCAAGTTTGATCTAGCATAATCAACATTACAGTGATCTCTGTCCGATAGTAAGGCTGTTCCAACTTCTTTTATAATCACAGGGGCCTATCTAGCAGGAAACGTTTAGTATCAGTGGGCTCGAAGCCTGGACCTGTGACAGAGGAGGCTCTTATGATCATAGCTGCATGGAAAAAAATTTAAAGATTTTATATTAATGTTTTCTTTCAGCAGATACCCATCATGCTATTATAACCATTATATTTCCTAGCACAAAGGAACTTCGTGATCCTCTAGCTGTGGAGTTATAGATTTTCAAGGTAGAAAGTATCTTAGCAGGAAATATATCCAACCAAATCCTAAATCCTTTTTGTAGTAAATCCTACTGAGTACTCATCTTTTCTTCAACAGTTACAAGAACTGCCTTTCCGTTTTTCTTACTTTAATTTTGCCAGTTCTCTCTAGTTTTAGAAAACCTAATTTATTTTGCATACCAAATTCACTGCTGCAGAGCCCACCCTGTGTCAGTATTCCGAGATTATAAATCTTCCAGAAGTGGGCCGCCTTCTCTTTCTCCCATGGAGAGGCGGATGGGTTTGGATGGCTGACCAGGTAGTTATCCACCCACCCACTAACCCACCATGTCGCCAGGCCTCCGTTCACTAAGACCCTAATTCTTTATTCACTCACCAGAGACATGAGAGCCTACAGTGTGCTCTTCCCTGTCTTAGGTGCTAAGCAAATGGATGAACAAAGGACTGTACCTCCTAAAAGTCATCCAGATATTACAAATAAATGCCCAATGTATTGGATGTACCTGAGTGCTGGTAAAAGGAGGGGGCTATGGAAAGTGTCAGGAGAATGATGGGGCGAGAAAGGGTGTATGGAGATCGTTTACGAAAGGTGGGAAAGAAAGGCATACTAATAAAGTAGCATTACACAGAGATGCTTCTGAACACAGGGACTTGTATAAATACCAAGACATTAAGGCAGGAGCTGGCTTAGCCGGAAAACCAGCGTGACTGGAGCAGATGGATATTGACAGTCTGTCCAGAGATGGACTGATGGAGACGGACATGCTAGGAGAGCAGTGTGAGGAGATGGAGTCAGTTCATAGACCCCTTGCCACCGAATCATTGCTGACCCATCGAAAGAAACCCTGTCAATCAGAGTAGCACTGCTGTAGAGGGTTTCCAAGACTGTAGTCTGCACAGAAGCAGACTGCCACGTCTTTCTCCCACAGAGCAGCTGATGGATTCAAACTATGGGTCTTTCAGTTTGCAGCTGAGTGATTCAACCACTGCAGGTCCTGGGCGTTAGGCTTTCAGTTCTGAATGAGAAGGGAATGCATCGTTGCAGTCTGAGAGGTGGTGCACTTGGATGTCTTCTAACAGTTTTAAGGCCCTCTGTATTTAAAGTCAGGAGCCTTATGATGTTTTAAGGAAGTGTTGATCTGCTAACTTCAAGGTCGATGTTTCAAACCCACAAACTGCTTCACAGGAGAAAGATGAGGCTACTTGCAACCGTGAAATTGACAGCCTCGGAAACCCTACATGGGGGTCACCATGAGTTGGAATTGACTTGCTGGCCATGGATTTGGTATTTAGACTGTTGTGCTAGAAACTGCCAACGTAGCAAAAAGATGATCTTGATTTCTTTAAGCATGTTATTTAGTGAAGGTGAGATGTAGATAATACTTACAGGGAAAACCTAAGTAGGTTAAGTGCTGTAAGCAGACCTGGAAGAGAGGAAGAGCGGGTGCCTTCCGTTTTACTGAAAGAAACCAGGGAACCGGTGCAGGAGGCAGAACCCAGGGAATCCATTGGTAATCATTTTCTAGGTCAAATGTGAGTATGTTCCTTATAAAAATGATAACTGTAATAAAGGAATGTGAATTCCAAATTAATTGCATAGCACTCTCAGCCTCTTCAGTGTGTCCTTTAAGAGGGCATAACATGTTTCTAAATTAAATATGTGGATGCTCAAAAAGCCTCCACCACCACTGTATTTATAGAAATGAAGTAACAAATATTTCCTTTTCCTTTTAAGTAGTTGAAAGATCTCTTGATCTTGCAGTTTTGAAAGTTTTTTTTAGATTGTGTGTGTTCTTACAGTCCACCTTAGTAAATTGTGAGAAAATGATGATAAAAGGTGCTTTTAAGTAAGAACTCTGAAAGATAAATTTAAACTTTCGTGCCCTTAAGCTCAATACAGATAGTATTTGCGAGTGTTATTAACTTTTTAGATCTTAATGTATACATTATAGTGTTCTTTGAAATATAAATGTGTTGTTTGTGTAAAACTTACTTGTGTAACAAAATAATAGCTTGACCTTTATCTCAGCGAAGCAGATGCCAGTGGCAAGAAAGCACCAGAGTGCGTTCTGGAGATGTCACCATCTCTTGGGCCCGGCCTCCGTCTAGGTGAAGTCCCCCCACTGGACAGCTCCTGAGAGTTTCCATCCAAGGGCTCATAGTCATCTGAGTTAGCTGCCAACAGCCAGCCGCCCTGCCTTGGCTAGTCTCCCAGACTTGCTGCTACTTTCAGTCCTAGCGACCTCCAGTGAGTGTGTCTTATTTGGGGTGAATTCCCTCTTTACCTCAGCCCGCAACTAGCAATTAGGTGTCCGGTTGGCTTTTCCCAGCAGGTGTTTGTATGCTGTTGCTAACCCTGAAGCAGTTATTTTTATTGCCTCACCTTTCCCTCCCTAGACAAAACCTAGTGGTCTTATCTTAAGAGGCAAAATCCAAAGATAAGAGTATTTAAAACATTGCCATAAAAACTCACCCATTAGACATGAAAATTTTTAAAAATAAATTATCAAAGGTTCATGTTGGAGCGAGAGTGGGGGAGAGAGGGGGAAAATAAGCTGATACCAAGGGCTCCAGTAGAAAGAAAATGTTTTGAGAAGGATGAGGGCCCCAGCCTTGCACTAGAGCTGTTTGTGGACTTGGCTTCCCCGCCCCGCCCCCGTAGATTGTGAGCACTTAGAGACAGTGCAACCCACTACTCCCTTTCCAGGTCTAGCGCAGTGCCTTGCATCAAGTAGCATTCAATAAATATTTATTAATTATCAATAGCATTTATTGCATTCAATAACTATATGTTCTGAGGGAAAAAAGGAAAGAAAATGATGATGGCTGCATATGTACAAATGTGCTTGACACGATGGATGGATTGTGATGAGTTGTATGAGCCCCCAATAAAATGACTTTACAAAAACCCTCACCCATTTAAGTGATATAATTCTGTGTTTCTTAGTATATTTGCTAAAGGTTGAGCTGAAACCATCACTACTACCTAATTCTAGAACATTTCCATCAGTCCCAAAAGACTGTACCCACTAGCACTCCTTTCCCCCTCCTCCTCTCCCAGCCCCTGGCAACCACTTTTCTGCATTCTGTCACTACAGGTCTGCCTGGTGTGGGTATTTCATGTAACTGGAGCCATACATCATGTGACCGTCTCTGCTGGACTGCTTCCACTTAACAGTGTGTTAGGACTTGTTCCTTTGCCACTTGGACCAGTGCTTCATTCATTTTATGACTGAATAATATTCTACTGTATGACTGTAATCCATTTTGTTTGTTCATTCCTCAGTTGATGGACGATTAATATTTTGGGGGCTATTGTGAATTAATATTAATATTTACATGCAAGTTTGTGGACTTCTGTTTCACTGGCTGTCCTTCTCAGCACTTTTCTATTTATTTTGTAAGTTCAGCTTCTGTCCCTGCCTCACAGGATCCTGCTTCTCATTGTAAATCTTTGGCAGCATCATCCTTTTACTGTGCCTCCACCGTGTCTCACAATGGTGAGACATCAGTTTCCAAGAACTTTTGGGGACTGTGTGAATATTTGGAGGGAATCAAGAATTCCTGTAGCACTATTGGAAGAGGACTTCTGTTTACCTTTTGTATAGTATGAGGAGTTTCCAAAAGTTCATGGGAAAATAAAATTGAAGATAATGGAATTGAAGCTGCCACATAGAAACAGCTGGATGGGGAGAACTCTTACTACCAGATCCCTGCTCTGCCAAGCAAAGTTGTTGTATTGAATCGAGAACAATTAAAGTCCTTTCATGAAATTGAGTTTTATAAAGAACAATATTAAACTCTAGATTTGGTCGTTACGTGGTTTTTCCGTATAGATGTGCATTTCAGTTTAGTAGGCTTTTGAGGAGTGCTTATTTACTAAATATCTGAGTAATCCAGTGTAATGTAGCAATAACACTTTCCAACAGCCAGCATAATGCTAGTTGGCCAAGTGAGAGTTGCAATAGGTCAGGCACTGTGCATTCAAGCATAGCGTAATTGCTCTCCCTTCACAAACGTTCATAGTGCTGATGGCAAAGCAGAGCTGTGACTCTGGAGTTCCATTGGACATGTGAAGCAAGGCAGGGTCTTCGATGACCTGCTTGCTGTGATTGCTCTTCATCTCACAGAGTGACTTTCCATGCTTCCAGAGTGGTTGTCGTAGCAAATTAGCTCCAACATTTCCTCCAGGTTAAAACAAAAACAAGAATTCTGTGAAGAACTTTACATATTGACTGTGTAGACCAAGCCAGGGGGGATGACTTCTCATGTAAGGTCAAGCGTTAAACCTTGACATTTTAGAATTTTGCAGAAGAACATCTAAAGTTGTTTTAATACTTTGTACTTTTGTTTCAGTGAAAAGTGTAAGGCTAGAGGATTTACCGTGATCGTGGATGGCAGAAAATCACAGTGGACTGTGGTGAAAACTGTCGTCTTGATGCTGCAGGTAGTTTCCCTTTGACTCTCAGGAACTGTTTCATCTCTCGGCAACCGATCCTGATGGTAACGGCAAGCCCGTCTCATTCTTAGTCCTGTGCTCAAGCTCACCATGACAGTGTGCAGAAAATGCACGGACTGCTGACAGGCCCTGTTTATATTTTGTTCTCTCAAGTTCAGAATTTAAGTAATAAAATGGATCTTGACCCTTTTCTAATGGTTTGTAAATGATCTAAAATGTAATGTTTACATAATTTAAGCAAATAGGCCACTGACTCTCAAAGGTCGAGCTACACATGTTGGGCCTCCCTGGGGGAGTGTTGTGTTCTGTGGTACCGATACCATCCTCCCTTCTCCATCTCACCCTGACACTAATGAATGGGAGAGGAGAACTGTCTTAGTGTTGACTGAAAAATCCCTAAGGTGATTTTGGTATGTCTCTCCCTTCTACTCCCTCCCTTCCTCCAAAAAGCACCAGGATGCACGAAGACTATAATCCTGAAAGGATTTGCTAATGGACTGTGTCCTCGGGAACTTTTATTAGCTCACAGATGAATATTTAATAAACACCTACCATTAAAAAGTCCTTGATATCTGATCCCAGACTTCTGTTTTATGCTTCTTGTGATTCTAGCAGTATTTCCATGGTGCCTTGCATGTGTTAGGTACCCATGAAACCTTGGTTGGTTTAATATAAAAGTAGTTAGAACATTATGATCTGACATGGGAAAATGCAACAGTGGAGTGAGTAGGGGTGGAGCAGTAGGGCAGACTTCCCACGGACCTGGGTTCCATTGGAAAGACTTCAGGAGAAAATACATGTTAAGTGATTTAACAAGAGGAATATATACTTTAAATGAGAGAACGGGACAAGGGCATTCCTGGCAGGGACTTTAAGTTAGTAATGGTGCAAAAATGAAGGGACTACAATGAAGTGAGTTGATGGAAAGCCTGGAAAAAATACTAAGAGTAACATGACCATTCACTAAGGTAATTGCCAGTGGAATTAAAAGAAAGGCGAATCTTAAAGAATTTGAGAAGGAATCGTTGCTGTTGTAGCGTTTCCCGAAAGGGATATAATTTAACATTTTAAATACTAAGAATAATTCTTAGTGCTGTAACTTTTATTTAGGAAAAGTAGGATAAAGGAATTAGAGGGTGGGAGTAACTGTAATTTTAGTGCTTGAAAGAGTTTTGGTACTGAGCTAAGCTTGCTACTTAATTATTTCATTGAGTTTTATTCTTACAAGCATGTTAAGCAGGTTCTATTATCCCCAGAAGGCAATACAGGCTGAAGTGTTTTAAATCTGAGCCAGTTTCTCTTAGAGAACAGGTGGAGCTCTACACAGTCCATCCCCTGGGCTTTGGCTTTGACCATGATACCATGTCTATTTACCAGCAGGAGGTACGGCTGAGCTGGTCCTCACATTGTCTGCCCATTACTTCATCCTCCTTCAGTTTGTGGCTTAAAGGTGTCATAATTGAAAACACTCTTTTGCGTTAGGAAGGACTTAACCTCTGGAGGGCCAGTTTTTAAGGCAGCACAGGTTGGTGTTTTGTAGTAGCTTTTACAGTGGAATATATTTTCATTTCTTTTATAATCCATACCCTAAAGATTAACTCTTTTCTGTAAAGGTTGTTAAAATAACTATTAGGTGAGAAATCCATTAATTGTGACCTTGTGTTCTTCCTTCCATCCTGTCATTCAACTGTGTCACAGATGAGCTGTTTGGGACTTGCTGTCTGAGCAGGAGTTTGATCAGTGGCAGTTTTGAAGAACAATCAGTGGATGCTTTTATCCCCTCTTGCGATTTCTTTTCTGATAGGTATTTTAACAACTTTTGGATTTATTCATAGTTAACATTTTCAACAAGTTGCAATGACCTGTTGTTTACCCATAGTCAAACAGTGTGTCCACCTACAACGTCATTCACTGGTTTTGTCTCCAGAGGTACTGGCAGTACATGTGTGTTCACAGGCTGAATAGTCCATTTCTTTGAAATAGTAAATCTAAGTGTATTCGCATTTTTTTTTTACCCAAATCTCCTACAGTTCAGCATCTGAGCACATCTTAGCTTTGCACTGAATTTCCCAACCATGAATTTACTCTTCATTACCCAGTAAGTACAGGGCCACCAGATTTCTGACATACCAAATGACGTGTTTATGTCAAAAGGTCCTGTATTTTCTCCTAATTAATAGTAATAATAATTATCACTGTTAATAATAATTCAGGGGTATTATTTGTTATCTAGAGCACTAGTTGGTCCCATGATTCTGTAACAATTTTATTGAAACTCAAAAATGTCCATTTCACGTACTTATTTGCCTGTGGCAAATTTGCAGCAGCAGGGTTGAATAGTTGTTGAGAGACTGGCCCACAAAATCTAACATGTACCAACTGGACCTTTCAGAAGATGAGCGCACCTGGGTTCAGAATATAGAATTCGATCTGGTTTCTGTTCTAGCTGCTTTACTTTTTCGCTCTGTGATCTTGGACAGGTTATTTTAGTTCTCTGAGCTCAGTTTACTCTCCTGTAACTGGAAGTATGAGCCGTGTATTAATGAGGACTCATTTATACAACAGATACTCATAGGGCATCTTCTATATTCCAGGCATTGGCATAGACCCTGGAGATGTGAATGACATGATACATAAAGCACCTGCCATTGGGAAGTTCATATTCTACTTGTGGAATCAGACCACAAGCAGTTTAGTTCACACATAATGTGATACTCACAGAGTTATAAATTCCATGAAGAGAGACAGCAGTAAACAGAGGCTGAGCCAGGTGGTCCTGCTTTAATGTGGCCATTGAAGGCCTTAAGGAAGATAGGATATTTGAATAGAATATTCTCTTCTTTGAGGTACAGGGCAAAGAACAATCCAGACAGTGGCCAGGGGAAAGTGAGTGGAAAGCGAGTGGTGAGATGAGTTACTAAAGGCTGATGGGTCCTGAGAGGACCTCATAGACTTGGTAGCAGGTTTGCACTTTATTCTGGATATGAGAGGGCTTCAAATGGGGCAGTTTAAGAAATGATTTCAGAAATGTGGTTACTTTGGGGATGTCAGCTATCCAGATTAGACTTAAGATATATGTTAAAGATATAGGACTTGCCGAAAAAATATTTGTGGAATATTTGTTAACTCGATAGATGCTAATTTTTATTCTCTTTTAGGTTATAGGACAATCTAGTAAATGTGAAATTATATTACACAAATTTGCCTCTTTGTCTTCATCAAGTTAATAATCATGCAGTAATTTAGTCTTTTTTTTTTTTAACAATAACCATTAAATTTATTTTGTAAGAGAAATACTTCCTCTGGTGTGAAGAAATTACCTAAAATGATTGTTTTGAAAATAAAACATTTTTCCATATTATAAAAAAAACCACCAAAATTGTTTCCTTAGCTAAATGTTATATCCTGCAGTTCAGTCTAACACATTTCCAGTAGAGATTCATTAAAACACAAAAAATCATTCATGTGTATGCTCTGATTACATTGTTTATCTGAAATCTTCTCTTGAACCTACTTGTCTTTATAATGTTTCTTACTGACATATATGTTTTGAATTCTGAGCATTCCCTCTATTTTTAAAAATTTTAATTCTTTTCTGAAGGTATCTTACTTAGCCTAATCATGAATAACTAGTAATTTGTTTTTTAGCACATTATTTATTTTGCATGTGTAATTTGGAATTTTTTTTCTCCATTTTATAGAATGTTGTTCCAGCTGAGGTGTCCCTTGTTTGTGTAGTGAAGCCAGATGAATTCTGGGATAAAAAAGTAACACATTTTTGTTTTTGGAAAGAAAAAGATAGACTTGGCTTTGAGGTAAATATACTCCATTAAAAAACAAAATAAATATATCGCTTTAAATAATGCTTTTTTCCAGGTATTATTTTGACTTGTTCACCACTGAATACTAAACTCCTAAACAGTGACTATTGAGATACTTCTTAATCGACTTATGAATGTTTGTCAAACACTGCAAAAGAGTTTCTGTTTTCATTTATATCCTTCTTAATTAATGCCTTTGAATAAGTAAAACCTTTAAATTCTTTATTTCATTACCATGAGGACGTCCCATTAATACTAGGCAATTGTAGACATTGTGGAATTAAATGTGTCTAGTTTGTTGTTGGTACTGGAAAACGTGTCCATACGTTTGCACTGACGTCACTTCCTCAGTCTGACTTTTACTGTGTGGAAGCGTATGTCATTTTATATTGGAAAGAAGCCCTAAGATGGAATAAATACTCATTTTAACCGTTTTTTTCTTTCACGTTTTCCATGTTTTCCCTTCCACAACCTCTTAATTCCCAGCATCCTCATAGAAGATTTAATAGCTAGGCAAACTTTTCGTTGCTTAAAAAAAAATGCGAAAGCATTGAAGAGCATGAAGTCTTACAAGAATCAAATAATAAATATTCACTTTAGACCTTACAACATTGTAGTCATTTTTATTGGCTCAGTATCATCACCCAAAACAAGACCAGGTACCTACTGTTGAACAGACTATCAATTGCTCATATACAAGGTCAGATTGAAGGTGAAGATAATTAAATCCAGAGCACCACTTTTAGTATCTCCCAACTGAATTTAGAGACCTGCTCAAGAATATATTGAACACTAAAGATGGTAGACCAGATGAGTTGTGAAATGACATCAAGAGCATCATCCATGAGGAAAGCAGAGGTCCTTAAAAACAGGAAAGAAAAGACCAAAGTGGCTGTGAGAAAGGACTCTGAAACTTGCTCATGAGGGTAGAATAGGTAAAGCAAATGGAAGAAATGATGAAGTATTAAGAATTCAACAGAAAATTTCCATGGGCAACTGGAGAAGACAGAGTAGTACAATGAAGTGGACAAAGACATGGAGTTAGAAGACCAAATGGGAAGAGCACACTCAGATGATCTCAACTTGAAAGAACTGAAGAAAAACATGTAAACCTTGAGTTGCTTTATTGAAGAATTCTGTGGGCAAAATACTGAATGATACAAGAAGCATCAAAAGAAAACAGAAGGAATATATAGTCACTGTAACCTTAAGAACTGATGATCTTCAACGATTTCAATAAGTTGCATATGACCAAGAACTGATAGTATTGAAGGAAAAAGCCTAAGCTACACTGAAGGCATGAGTGAACACCAAGGCTCCAGGAATTGACAGCCTATTTATCGGCTGATCAATGTTTCACAAACTCATTGCAGTGTTAGAAGCACTCACTTGTCTGTACCAAGAAATTTGGAAGACAGCTACCTGGCCAACTGACTAGAATGATCCATATTTATGCCCATTTCAAAGAAAGGTCATCTAACAGTGCAGAAATTATTGAACAATGTCACTAATATTGCATACAAGTACAATTTTGTTTAAGAAATAAAAAATGGTTGTAGCAGTATATTGATGGAGCTGCAAGAAGTTCAAGCTGGATTCAGAAGAGGATGTGAAATGAGACATAGCACCATTGACATTATCCTTAAACATTATCTTAGTTTTATTTAATTCCATACTTGATCTTCATTGATTTGCTTTTTCTTACCGCTATGTGTCTAAGATTAATTGTGCTTTGCAATAGATGTAATTGATTCATTTTTTTTTAATGCTGAATGATATTCCATCATATGAATCATCACAATTTGTCCTGTTGTGAGGCATTTAGGTTATTTCTCCTCTTTTACCATTTGGAATGGTGGTGCAGCAGGCATTCTTGTATGTATCTCCTGATAATCACGTGTAAGATTTTCTATGTACAGCCTACCTGGGAATCTCATTCCCATCAAGTCTTTTCTGATGCATGGCGACCCTATAGGACAGGGTAGAGTTGCACAGTCTTGGACATTAATTGCTTATGGGAGTAGAAAGTTTTGTCTTTTTCCTGCCAAGCTTCTGGTGGTTTTGAACTGTTGACCTTGTGGTTAGCCAGCCTAATGATAACAGTACACCACCAGGGCTCCCTATCCAGGCATAGTCAATTGATTGAGTGGCAATTGAGAGAAATTTATTGGTGGTGATGTGTTCGTTGGTCCTGAGCCCCTTCATATCTGGTTATCTCCTTTTGTGTGATAGCAGTCATTGATGTTCAGTAATTAGATCCCACAGTTCATTAAAGATTGTAAAATGATGTTCTACTTCTCTTATCCCTTGTCTATATATTTCTCTAGAAAGAAACCCACCCTATTTGCTATTTGATTATCCATTGGTGTTTTTATTTAATGAAACTTGAGATAATTGCTTTGCTACTTCCTTTTATTTACTGGTGTTTGCTGTAGTAAATTAGCTTTTTAGCATATTAATCTTGAGGATTTCTTATCAATATTAACTCATTGACTGAGACATGCTTAGTGTTTCAATATACTGCACTTCTTGTTGAGTATAAATTGTCCCGTTTTAGCCCAGGACAGCCATGCTAGACTTTGGGAGAAAGGTGAGGCTGTCTGCTCCTTTAAAGATTCACAGCCCGTCAGGCAGGGCAAGATATGACAAAATAATAATTTATAAATTATCAAGGGCTCGTGAGACAGGCGGGGGGGGGAAGGGAGGGGAAAAAAGAAGGACCTAATGCCGGGAGGTTTAGTGGAGAGGAAATGTTTTGAGAATGATGAAGGCAATGAATGTACAAATGCGCTTTACACAATTGATGTGTGTATGGATTGTGATAAGAGTTGTATGA
>NW_022103899.1:4920166-4984604 GCF_000313985.2 Echinops telfairi | reverse complement strand
CCCCCCGATTTTATTGGGAGTTCTAGACATTGTAACAATTGATAGTTCACCTAGATCAAGCATGATTATGCAATTGCATCTATTAATTCCTTAATTGCCTTCCATTTTATTTCTGATTCTCAAACCAATATTGGCATATGTTACCCTGGCTTGTGTTGTTGTGGTTGTGACTATGTAGTCAAGCGAAATGTTAGAGAAACCTAGAAATGTGTAGATGTTTGATTCATAGTTTTCATGGGTGTTTATCTCTGTAGTATCTCTTCTAGCTAAATTTGAGACCACGTGACTTTTTTTAGAATGGATCATCGTATTAAAGAAGTTGAAGTATTAATATTAATTTTTTTAAATTAGCTGGGCCCTTAGGATCTCTTGTCTTTTAAATGTGTTATGCTTTTAATATTTTTGAGCAGATATCAGTTTGTTGAGTTGATTTTAAATTATTAAATTATATGAAGTAAATAAATGATCATGCAAACAGCTGAAAACAACATTACAAATTCTAAACTAATTTCATCTCATTGCTTTCATGGACCTCGAATACTGAATTGCTAAGTGTTTATCTTCTTTACTTTTTAGGTTATTTTAGTGTCCGCCAATAAACTGACTCGTTATATAGAACCGTGCCAGTTAACAGAAGATTTTGGTGGGAGTCTCACCTATGATCACATGGACTGGTTAAATAAGAGGCTGGTTGGTATATAATAATGATTTGATTTCTCAATGTATTTTTATCAGGTCACGCTTCTGAAATCTGCTGCTCTGTATAAGACATTGTTTTATGGGAACGTAGAGTATTGAAAGAACAAGCTGCAAACTAATTCAATATGGGTTATATACTAATAATTTTGGAAAATAAAGGAATTTTCAGTTATCTAAGAATGAGTAGTAGTCTTTGCACAGTATTTGAACAAATGTGTGTCCACATTATTGCATTAATTTAAATCAGCCAATATCCCTATTTAAGAAATCTATTATAAGAATTTATATTAGAACTGAAACATTTATGCTACATGCTTGTATTTAAGTAATGGTGGTGGTGCAGTGGTTGAAGCACTTTGCTGTTCACCTAAAGTGTAGATTCCCACACCCACTTGGCTCATTGTCCTCTTTCAGAAAAGAAATTACTCCGTTCCCTTTGACAACTAGAAACTTTTATACTATAGCCCACAATCCAGGATAAAGTATAGCTGTTTGATTTTTGCAGCCTCCCTGAATGATTCCAGCCTCCCCGCAGGGGGCGCGGCATTTCCCATAGGCAGTAAACCCTATGATCCCCAGTAGACAGCTGTGGCAGTTGGCGTTAATGATTTGGAGCTTTGGAAACCCCAGGGTGCAGTTCCGTTCTGCCCTGTAGGGTCACTAGGAGTCAATTCATTCAATGGCAATGAGGATGGATATGCTTGTATTACAATTCTTTGACATGTAATCAGAATGAACTAAAGAAATGTCAAAATCAGAATATTCTGTAACTGGAAGTAGAGGCGCAGAACTGGTCCAAGTAATTTTTATATAGTTACACCTTTTATTGGTGGAAATGTTACTCATAGAGACTCAAGAATAAAAATGAACTTGTCTTAATGTAAACTTAGAGTATTTTTCAATGTACTTAAATTGACTTGTTTCAGGAAACAGTTTTGTGTTCTCTGGGTATACTAGTGCTCTGGTAGTTGAATTGCATTAAGTGCCTTCAGGGACGGAAAGATAATCTTGGCTGGTTAACACTATTGCTCTTAACATATTAACACCTAAGATTATTTATAGTGCGTTAATAAAGTCTCTGATTGTAGGTTTTTGAGAAATTTACAAAGGAATCCACATCGTTGCTAGATGAGCTTGC
Source organism: Echinops telfairi (assembly GCF_000313985.2). Lineage (NCBI taxonomy): Eukaryota > Metazoa > Chordata > Mammalia > Afrosoricida > Tenrecidae > Echinops > Echinops telfairi. The sequence continues at coordinate 4,982,767 of NW_022103899.1, read as the reverse complement.
TTTGATTAACAATGGAAGTGACAAAGGAAACCAGCAAGAGAAAGAGAGGTAGGTGGCAAATGTCATGCAGTCATAATCTGACAAAGCTGCGATGACTCCAGATCAGCACTGTCCACCCCACAGAAAGGTATCCCCACGTTTAGAAGTAAGGGAAACAGACTCCATTCCATCAAAATTGACATACGAAAGTTTCATTCAGTGTTTCACTTTGAGCATTCCCATCCCATGTAGAACACAGTCATTGATCTATATCAGAGTTTCTTTTTACAAAAGGCCTTTTTGAATGAATAATAATGTGCCGGAGCCCGCCGGCAGAGCAACGGAGACTCAAATGAGGGGGTGAGGACTGAGAAAAGACAGACACAAAAAAGCTGGGGTCAGGAGGACTGCAATTCAAGACTGCAGCCCCAAGTTTATTTTCCAGCAAGCTTTTATACACTGTTAAGCGGGAATGTACTATTGTTCAAAATAGCGCCCCTGTCCTTGTTCTTGTTTGTCTGGCAAATATTTTCCCAAGGCTAAGCACCTGATGTTTTCAATAACATTAAAGCACAAAAGTCAATCTGACCGTGAGAGAGACAATCTGACCGTGAGAGAGCTGTGTGTGCACGTCCACATTTGATCGAACAGACCTCTGCTTCCAGAGCAGCTCCCAACAATAATGTATTTATAGTTCTTTAACACTGAGCTGAGCATGTTTCAAAGAATATGTGTTCAGAGACGTTTTCAAAGTGAAACAGCATTCTACCTCTTAAGAGCTCTGCTTTGCTTTAAAGAATAAGAAAAAGGTTGCGACATGAAATAAATTATAGTCTTATTTGAATACATGAGCACTTAAATGTCTATTTTGTAGAACTTTCTCTGTAATTGCAAAAATGTGATATTCATGAGCTCACCTTGGCGTAATTCAATGTTTTATGACAGTGGACCAAGTAATTGTTCAGTTGTATTTTCTAAATATAACTATCTACATTTATCATTTTTAACAGGTTTCTATTAATTTGACAAGCTAGTTAATTTTTCATCTTTGTGTTGGTAGGCTAAATTCCTCCCCTCTCTCCACCCCACCCCCTTTCTTTTTAAAAAGGAGACAAATTAACTCTTCCTGATCGCTTAATGATAAGATGACTGGTCCTTGGAAAAGTAAATTTTCATTAGGAAAATTGAAGGAAAAAAGTAAATCTAGTTTAAGTCACAAAAACCACAGACCAAACCTAACTCCCTGCCAGGGAGTCAATTCCAACTCTGTGTGCTTCTAGGACAAAGTAGCACTGCCCGGTGGGTTTCTGAAACTGTAACTCTTTACGGGAGTAGAACACTTCCTCCTCCCTGGAGGAGTTGGTGGTGTCGAACCTCTGACCTTGCTGTTAGCAGGCCAATCCCTTTTCTACTGTGTTACCAGGGTTCCGATGGGGTGGGGTAATAAAACAGTAATAACAGTTATCCAAACTTGCTGCTTTCTGAGTAGTCCAGCAGACAGAATATTTTCAGCTAGCAATGGTTGCTTTTGATAAAAGTACAACTTTGATAGAGGATGGTTGGATGCAGTTTTAATGTTACAGTCTTGGGTTACTATACAGTCACAGATTTTGAAACCTACAAAGGGGTACCCCCCAAAAAACCCTGCAATTGTTTTTCAAAGCGATGTATTTAAATGTTTTTACAAAACAACCATATCATTTTCAAAGTACTCTCCATTATACTTAACACATTTGTCAAATCTGTGATTCCATTCTGGGAAACATTTTTCAAACATCTGTTTGGATGGCGGACAGCACCTCCCTCATTTTTTCCTTTACCTCTTTGACATCTTCAAATCGCTGTCATTTCATGTCCCTCTGCAGTCGCAGAAGCAAAAAAAAAAGTCACACAAAGCAAGGTCAGGTGAGTAAGGCGTGTGGGGCAAGAGAGGCATGCTGCTTTTTGCCAAAAACTGGTGCACTGACATGGCTGCAAGAGCAGGTGCACTTGTGGCAAAACCAGTCCACTCATCTGCCACAAATCAGGCCTTTATTGTCTCACACTGTTACCCGAATCTTTTCAGAACCTCTAAGTAGAAAGCTTGATGAATAATCTGACCTGGGGGAATGAACTCCAAATACATTACAAGTTGACATTTTTGTCCGATCAGGGTAGTTGACGGATATCCAGAGTGAGGTTTGTCATCAATCTACAGTTCACTTTTTTTGAAAGGAGAAAACCACTTGTACACTTGAGATTTCCCCACAGTGGTGTCCTTCCCCACAGTGGTGTCCTTCCCCACAGTGGTGTCCAATAGTTCCTGTGGCGTTTTCCCCCCAGAATTTCACAGCCGCACACTGTTCCCCTAAATCAGCCATCACACAAAAAAACGAGGTTCAAGCGAAACTGCTTTCATGAAAAAATTCACTGTGACCAGAGAGAACCTTCTCAGGCAATGCCACTGGGTGCACTAACTCAGAGTGAGTTGCTCCATGCTTATCTAGTGGGCAAAATGTCTACTACTAAGAAAGTTCCACTCCACCCAGCACAATTCCAGGGTTTTGGGGGGTAACTCCTCTTTATGGGTCTACGTGAGTTGGAGTTGAGGTGATGGCACTGGGTTGTTTGTTTTAACTTGTCTCTAATGGGCTTCCTTATGCTTAGGAGAAATTAGGATCCCTGGTTGGTGCAATGATTAAGTTCTCTGACTACCAATCAACAGGTAGGTGGTTCCAGCCCATGAGTCACTCCGGAAGAGAAATGTGTCTCAGTCTGCTCCCGTAAAGAGTTACAGCCTGGGAAACCCTGTGGCATTTCTGCTTGGTCCTGTATGGTTGCTATGAGTTGGGATCCTTTTGACAGCAGGGAGTTTGGCATGTTTTTTTATGTTTGTTTTGTGTAATATATATATATAAAATAGTTTGCCAAGTTACAGGCTAGAAATACAGCTTTTCAATTTTCTTCTTTTGATGTTTGCCAGGTCTGTGGATTTAAACTTTCTTCCATCAGTTGATCCTGAAACTGTTCTTCAGACAGGTAAGATGATAAGATGCAAAACACGCATTCACTAGTGATAATCTTAACATCATAAAACAGTCATAGAGTGATTGGGTCATTTAATAAACATCAGATGAACAAGTAGATAGGCTAGAATTTTGAGGGACCGTTTTTCAAACGCCTTGTGGTTTAATATAACTGTACTAATTAATGAATTTTTATGTATTGAAATAAAAATGATATATTTCTCCCTTGAAATATTTGAATATTTGAATTTATTTCTGTATTGTTGAAATGGAGATAGATTACTTTTTATTGTCTTGCTATGGATTTGCTTTTTGGTTTATGAGGATGGTGTAAGATAATGGTGGCTAATGTTTCAAAAATACTAGTTATGTGACAAGTATTTTACTAGACATATTTTATGTATTTTTTTTAAAAAGTTAATTCTAATATAAGGTGACCAGATTTTAACATTGGTAAAACGGGACAAAAGCGGGACACCATTGATAAAACTCATATCCTGGTGAAATAGCCACATGCCAGCCGAAACCCGTATACCCTAGCTTGTTGTGCATTCTTTCCAAAAAATCAGGACTTTTTTAAATTACACGGGACAAATTGTTAAAAATCAGTACTGCCCCGCCAAAAGCGGGACGTCTGGTCACCTTATCCTAATAATCCTTTAAAGAGCCTTGGTGGTATAGTGAGTTATATGTTGCGTTGGTAGCAATTCAAACCCAGCAGCCATTCCGTGGGGCAGCAATGAGACTGTCTGCTCCCATAAAGATTTACTTTCTTGGAAAGCCTTTTGCAGCCGTCCCACTCCTGTGCTGCCACTCTGAATGGGAATTGACTCACTGGCAGTGGATTTGGGGTGGAGGGTGGGGCGTGGAGGTGCAAGAACCCTTTGAGATCGCTAGTGTTATTTTTTCCTATTTTGTATTTCAGGGGGTCAAGATTTAGATACATAAAATTACTTGATAAAGTTAAGTTATATCAGCATAGTTCAAAGTAAGTTGAAATCTAAGACGACTAGATAAACCCACTGTACAGCAATCTAAGTAAAAGCATGTAGCATATGGCCTCCTGCATGGAGTAAGTGTTCAGTGTGCTTAGTAGGTGTAGTCAAGCCCACATAGCTTCTCGTAATGGTTTCACGAATACACTCAAATGCTTTTAAATGGAAATACCTCTACTTTTTAACATCCCCTCCTCCACCTGCCCCATAGTTTATTTTACTATTCTCAGCGTTTTACCTGTATAAGTTCATTTACCCATTCACCACCACCCTGTGACTTTGGTGCTATTATGATCTCAACTTTAAGTTGGGAATACTTTTGAGATGTAAAAAATAAGCCAATTTAGGCCTTATTTTACAGTTGAGTAGGAACTGGAACATCAGCAGCGTGGTTACAGAGTGAGTCCTTGTATGCTGTGTCTCCACTCTAATGGAAATGTTAGCCATGGAGAAAATGGTATGGGTAACCTTTGTGAAGTAGGAAAACAACCAACAAAATGTATTCTGATTGTAAAACTTTCCCCAAATCTGTAAAACGGTGTTCTGTTGTAAAATATAATGAAAGAGTAAAGAAATCCATTTTGCATTTTCCTGTATTAAATCAGTTGTCTGAAGTTTTTCCAGTATGTCAGAGATCTTACTTCCTCAGTAAACCAGTAATCGTGTCCCTGCATACTTACAAGGTATAATAGATCTATTAGTAAAGATTTTTTTTCTAGAGATAAATCCCATAAATACATATAGGGGCTTTTAAAAGCTTGTGCAAATTTTCTATTGTGTTTTAATTCCATTTTCCATTAATTCTAAAACCTACCTAAAATTTTGAAATTTTCTTATTTCAAGCCATTGAATTGAGAAGATTTTTCTAAATTGTATGTTAAAATTAACTTCATAGATAACTCTCTTCTTTTTATATTCATGCTGCTGACTCAAAGCAGGGCTCAACGGGAATACAAAGTGGAGAGGTGCAGACAGTCTGTAAAATGGAGAGGCGTAGAACAGTCTGTAAAATGGAGAGGGTTAGGACAGTCTGTAAAATGAAGAGGTTTAGGACAGTCTGAGATCTTTGTTCAAAATTGGAAATACCTCTAGGCTATAACAAAATTTCTAGTTTTATATATGGGAACCATTGGAATGTATAGAATTTTTGTAAATAAAGATGAAGCAAAGAAAATCATTCTTGTAAGCACCTAAATGGTTATCAGAATAGTGTTATTCCTGTAAAACAGTTTTTAACTTGGTCATTTCAAAAATTGTTGATTCACCTATAATTTTGATGTTGGCCATTTTACAATTTTAATTTTTCATATCTGAGTAAGTAGGTTTTCTCCACAAGTTTGCTATAGATGAATCACATTGAGTGTAGTTCTTATACTAGCATGGCCATTCAAGATCCCATTCATATTTTGTGGAGCTTTCTATAAATAGAGATTGTCCACATATTATTTTGTACCAAAAATGAAGACTCTCCTTTAAATTTAATCATGCATTTATTTTAGCATCAACTTTGTTTTGAAAGGTATAGATAAAAAAGGAGTATGACTTAATACTGAAGTTTTACAACAATACCACTTAGATTAGCACTATCCGCGAGAAATCCCAGAGTGTAGCTAATTGCGCTACAGAGAACAGGGACTGGTAGGCTCAGTATTCTGGGTAATGAATCTTCTCCTAACAAGACTTTACTGATGCTGTGTCTGTGTGTTCATAGCACGTGCCAGTTTGTCTCTTTAAACTGCATGTTGTTGGTGGCTGTTGAGTGACTCTAGAGTGACTCTTGGCACAGATGGATTGAACCCCTGTAATCCACAAGGTTTTCAATGGCTGAGGTTTAGAAGTTGAGTGTCAGACCATTCTTCTAGTCCATTGTAGTCTGTAAACTTTATTGCTAACTGTTTAGCATCGTAGCACCTGGCAAGCCTCCACTGACAGGTGAGTGGTGGCTGCAACTGAGGTATGTTGGCCAGGAATCCAACCCAATTCTCAACATGGAAGGTGCGCATTTTATCACTGAACCACCACTGCCCAGTGTAGGTGTAGGTGTAAATGTGAGTGTGTGTGTACACACATGCACATAAGTGTATGCATGCATGAACATAATTTTTAAAATTGATTGTGACATAAAAATAAATAGAAATATTGCATTTAAATATCTATGAAAGACAGGTAAGTAGACAGGCCTTAAGAACAGGAAATAGAATTGAGAATATAGTCATCCATTGGTATTCACGGGGGCTGGTCCTAGAATACCCATCCACAGGTGCTCTAGTCCCTTCTATAAAGTGGAGTTGTAGCTGCATATCACTGCTGCACATCCTCCTGTACACTTGAAATCATCTCTAGATTACTTAGAATACCTAAATCAATGTAAGTGCTCTGCCAGTAGCACTCTAAGCTCCCTCTGAGCCTTTTGAGGGACTGCTTTTGACCACCTAATTGCTTTCTAGGAGCCATCTTTAATTCCCCACATACTTTCGATCTGAGGGTTTGGAAGGTCAGCTGTGTATTTCTTGGTAGATATTAATTCTAAGTATCTTTCATTCATAAAGGACATGAGTTATTGTCCGAATTACAGCAGCGCCGCTTTAATGGCTCAGACGGAGGAGTCTCGTGGTCTCCCATGGATGACGAACTGCTTGCACAGCCGCAGGTTATGAAGTTACTGGATTCACTCCGAGAGCAGTATACTCGCTACCAGGAGGTGTGTCGGCAGCGCAGTAAGCGCACACAGTTAGAAGAGATTCAACAGAAGGTAATGCAGGTAGGCACCAATCTTGTCTGGTTTCAACATACCTATATATTTAACTTTTCCACTGGTCATTTTTATTAAGTAACTTGTTTGGTTTTTTTACTGTGTCTTACACCATGTTGAGAACCTTAGACTTTTAAAGCAGATCCTGAAACAGTCTTTTTGTCTTTTCACAAATAATAGTTGCATTTAAATTTGACTATTTTGACACTATTGCTTTTTCACCTTTCGCTGTTTTACATTGTGGTAAAATGTATACAGCAGAATATTTGCACAGTGGACCACTGTCATGTGGTTCCCTCCAGTGGCAACAGGTTGTGTAAGTATCGCCACTCACTGCCTTCACACTTCCCCTTCATCCTTAATAGCAACTCCGTGCCCCTCACACAATAACTATTTTCTCCTCCCATTCTCCACTGAGGAGCTTTGGTCTTTATGTAATTGCCTATGATAAAGACTTTCTATGATTGGGATCATATAGTGGTTGTCTTTTTGTTTATGACTTACTGCACTCAGATTGATGTTCTCAAGGTTCATCCATGCTATGGAGTGTGCTCTGTCTCCCAAGGTGCTCTCTGCTTGTCATGCTGTGATTCTGTAATGGCCACAGAGCACTCACAGATACTGCTCATGATTACGTGGTTTATTATGGACGTGGACAGGCTACAATTCAGATGAGAGAGGCTTAGAATACCGTTTTTCAGTCAGGACATGCTACAAAGTTCTTTTAGGGCTGCTAATAAATGCCCAAGATCATGCCACTTCACTTGTAAGCCTAAGGCACTCAACTCCAGCTCCACAAATTAAATGCCTGCAGGCATCCTGCTCCGGCAGGAACACTCAGCTTTATTTGCTCTTTGGGCTGGCAGGCCCACTGCTCTGTCAGGCTCTGGCTCCTGGTTCTGTTGCTACTGCTCCTGTCACTCTTCTGCTTGGATCAGAGAGGTTCACTGTGCAGAGATCTTGGCGTCCAGAGGACAAGTTCCACCGTGGCTTTTCTCTCTTTCTGAGATAGAGAGGCATACTCCTGCTTCTGACAGGGTTCATTTTATACCCAGCAGGAGGCCAATCACAATGAGTCTTGCTAACAGTTAGTCACAGCTGAATACTATCAGTGTCTTCCTCCACCTTCTCTTAACCCAGACTCATCTGGCAAGAGTCGTTTGGTGGAAGTTAGCGAGCCTGGCTAGAAGAGCCACATTAAATAATTCACTGCCCCGACTTGATCAGCTGACCCTTAACTATTTGTTGAGAACATCACTTATGGTCTTCATTTTTATTATTATTAAAAAATTTTTTTCTCATGTAAGGTCTTGATGGGGATTAGGAGATGTAGTGAGAAATTTATGCCCTTTGACAGAGTAGGTTCTGATTCTCCGTGGTGTGATTTCACGCTTCTATGTCGGAGCTGCCGCTTCAGTACCCTCCTGAAACCCTCATTATGTGCTGTGATAGTAATTACTGCTGGTATTAGAAACATTCCTTCCAAAACTATGCATGTGCTTTTCTTCCTTTGTATGGAAGAACCATAGTGCAACATGGGGTGCACTCTGAGTTGTGTAACTACAACTGGAGGCTGGCCATGTTCTCAGTGCCCAGCCCATTCTCCAGGTCAAAATGACTGCTTGATGTGCCCTTCTGCCTGGTTTGCCCCGATATTCTGGATGTTCTTCCATGCATTCTTTAGAAATCATCCTGACCCTGGGAGAGTGGTGGATACTCAGGTGTATTGCTGGCTTGTGTAACTAGTTGTCACTCAATGCTAGATTTTAAGAGTATGCCCCCAATGCTGTACTTTGTATTTAAATGCAGCCATTTGAAGAATCGCAGTGATAAGGATTGGGTATGAATTGTTCTTGCAGAAAGTTAAATATTCAGGTTGACTGAGCAAAGTGTCCTGATTGAGATTAAGTTTTTTAACCTAGTTTGGCAAACTGCCAGCATCCATGTGTTTAAATAGACGTGTTTACTGGGATATCAACTCTGGTTTGCATCTTTTTATTAGAAATAGTCATACACTACTGATACTGCATTACTAAGGAAAATCACTTTCATTATACATTAAAGCTATGTATATTTGACACTTATACTCCCTCCCACTGAGGACATTAATTTATATACCATTTATTGATTTAAATGCTAATGTTTTCATTTTATCCAATTGCCATGATTTAGATTAACCTGTTTCTGTTGTTTACAGGGTCACTATGAGTCAGAAGTGACTCAGTGGCAGTGAGTGGGTTTGTGGGTTTGTTTGGTTTTTTTGTATTGATTTTTCTTTTTTTGATGAATCAGAAATGACTCAATGGCAGTGAGTTTGATTTGGGGGGGGGACTTTGTTTCTAGAGGTCCCACAAAACAAAGTTAGACTGTTTTAAATGTTAATTGGGGTTTTAAAAAATGATATATATCAAATTCTTTTTTTTAATCATTTTATTAGGGGCTCATACAACACTTATCACAATACATACATACATCAGTTGTGTAAAGCACATTTGTACATTCATTGCCCTCATCATTCTCAAAACATTTGCCCTCCACTTAAGCATATATATATATATATATATATATATATATATTTCTTAAGTAATTCTTTTTAGTTGCTCCCATTCTACCCTTATTGCTAGAATTTAGGTATGTATGTCTAGTAAAACAATTCATTATATTATTTTTATAAATTAAAGATTTCATCTCTGTTATATATCCATATTTGTAGCTTATACTAATAAATCAGCAGTTAATTACCTACAATGAAATGGGAAGTTGTTTTGAGTTGTTACATCAAACCTAATATTTTAGTTTTCATTTTTTTAAGTATTGAACAATATAGTTTAGGGCTTCTCTTAACAAGTCCAAGGATCTTAATGCAAAATGCAGTAGGACACAAACTTCATAAAGGAGAGTGAACAGAGGAGCTAGGTTACAGAAAGAAGTGTACAAACCCAAGGGCTACTGGTTAATCTTAAAGGCTATGTGGTGTGTTTTGCTAGTATAATCCTGCCTTGTACCATAGAATTGGTAATACCTTTTTAGAGTTGAGGAATCAAGGTTTCGTTAGCTATTAGAAGCAAAGTCAGAATTCAGATCCACACTTGACTCCATGTCTGGTGCTTTCTCCAGGCTGAGTTACTGAGCTGTATTTTTGTGCGAAAGAACAGGAATCAAGGTTTCGTTAGCTATTAGAAGCAAAGTCAGAATTCAGATCCACACTTGACTCCATGTCTGGTGCTTTCTCCAGGCTGAGTTACTGAGCTGTATTTTTGTGCGAAAGAACACAGAAAAGTGCAGAGCAAAAGCAGAAGTTCCTAGGCCCCTCGGCCCTTGACAAAGCCGAGAAAGTGGAGGTGCTAGAAACCAAACATTGTGTTCCTAAGAGCCCCCGACAAGAGGATTCTACAGGTGACAGAGTGCTCTGCAGTTGACCCAAATGAAGGTTACAGCACTTAGTGGTCCTGCTGTGAGTCCAAAATATTAAGAATGTTGCTCTCTAGTATCAAACCTTATTGATAGAAGTCGAAAGTTAAAATAGGTTGATATTTAGGATTCTAGAAGATAATTGAACAAAGAACATTAAGTGAAATCACAAAAATCATTATCTTTATTTTATAATTTTTAAAAGATTACCTTTATAATTATTTCTAATATAGTTTTTGGCATTAATATTTTTAAAAACTACATTGAGAAATATATTTCCATATGGCATGATTATTTTTAGAATAGCTTTTATACTTTGCAAAGATTACACTGCACAGCTCTCATCAGTGGACCCAAAAAGATCTGTATTGGAAACCTTTCCTAGGAAAACCATAAGGAAATTAGTATAAATTGTATATAGATGCACATGCACACATCTATCCCAGAGCATTGCTTAAAATAGCTGGAGATTGGCAGGATTGTAGATGTCCAGAAACAGAGAATTAGATTCTTCAATGCAAGTGTCATATGGTTTAGAGCAGTAGATCATAGCTTACTTTGATCATTTTCAATTAAACATAAGTGAAGGTCTCCCAAGTTCTGAAGAAAGCCTGTGCACGGGATCTGTAATACACCTGGGTCTCCCTCGTGCACTTCCTGGGAGCTTTCCTACATGTAGAGTTAGGCCCTAACCAGGCATCTATGCTGAAGAGCTCCTTTTTCCTATTTAGTAACAGGTGTAAAGCTTGATAATAATTATGTCCTCTGTCAAAATTACTTCAGAATATATGTTGTTTCAGAGCATATGAGGGAAGTGTTAACAAACAGTTTTCTCTCTCTGCATGGGAATTTGATCTCTATTTGGCTGTCTAACTCTTTTACTGGAAAAGCTAACAGTGGTGTACTAGGCAATATTGCTTAGAGTAGAAATTCTAAAGAGTATCTAGACCAGGAACATTATGAATACCTGATAAGAAGGGCCTCCCCTTGGCCATCCTTGAGTTGAGTGACTCTGGACTACTGGACATGGACCCTGGGACTAGGAGGGTCTTATGCCAGTGACTTCCACATCCACCCTGTTTCCTCATACCTGGACTCTTAGATTGTTGCAGGCACCCAGCACAACAGGGATGCAGATGCTGCCATCCTGGCCGATGAGTTCCCAGCCTGCATCCAGGTAGACTAGTACTGCTGCTGGGCCTCTCAGGGTCTTGGGAATCTGGATATCAATCCTAAATTCCTTTTTTTCAAAAATCTTTTTTGGGGGGCTCTTACAGCTCTTATCACCATCCATCCATCCATCCATCCATCCATCCATCCATCCATCCATCCATCCATCCATCCATCCATTGTGTCAAGCACATTTGTACATTATGTTGCCATCATTTTCAAAATATTTTCTTTCTACTTGAGCCCTTGGTGTCAGCTCCTCAATTTTCCCTCTCCCTCGCTCATGAACCCTTGATAATTTATAAATTTTTTTTTTCATTTCTTACACTGGAATAAATTCTAGAGTTTAAAATTTTCTTCCCCCCAAAAGGGGGTGGGGGAGGGTGTGCAGGGGAGAGCCTTTTCCTTTTCAGTGTACATGAATCAGTTGAGTCATTTGATTTTACCAAGGCTGTAGGAAGCACTTTAGGACGGAGGGCTTTTAGTCTGAGTTTTTCAATAATGGATTATGTAACCTTGGGCAAGTACTTAATCACTCCAGAATTGAATTTTCTTAAACGTCAGATAAGAAATTTGAGCGGTGTCATTTCTGATGTCCTGACTCCAAACCCTAGAGTTCCCTTATTATCATATAGTAATTTTTAATCCTTTGCTGGGGGGGGGGGGGCTTCCCCATTTCCTTTAGGCAGGCAGACCGTCTGATCCCTGGCAGCCTGAGAGGACTATAGTACTCATGCTTCTAAACTTGGGTTTTGGAAAGCTTGTCGTAGTTCAGCTACTTACCAAGACACATTTGCTACCTGTGTGAGAGAACTTAAAATATTCACTGAAATTAAAAAGTACTTGAGAAATGTTTGGAAGAAATAAGTCATGAGAAAGAGTTTGGCAAGCTTTTGAATATTTTTAAAATTTCATCTCAACTTTCCTTTGCAGGTTGTGAACTGGCTTGAAGGGCCTGGATCAGAACAGCTAAGAGCCCAGTGGGGCATTGGAGACTCCATCAGGGCCTCCCAGGCCCTGCAGCAGAAGCACGAAGAGATCGAGAGCCAGCACAGTGTAAGAGGCTTTTTCCTCCGCAAGTCACGGTGCTGTCACTCACACGTGACGACTAGCATGTTCAGGAGCGAGAGGTGGCTATAAACTTTGGTGTAGTAATGTAAAGTATGGCACGTTTAGCATTTAGGGGCTGCGAAGTGTACTTTGATCAATTCTTATTAGCCATTTGGGCTTGCTTTGTCTCCAGTGCAGTCTAATGATATGCATACTTCTAAAAATGCATTGGTGTGAAAATTTTAAAAGGCTATTGTGAGAGAAGAAAGGATTGAGTTCAAGACTTGAGGTTTTATCTGTCCTTCCCGGCACCTCTTTAGTCCTGAGAAAGGTGCTCTCCCCTGCTTGGTTGGAAGTGCATGCGTTGTGGTTGCTGTCAGCTGTGGCTCATGGAAACACCTTGCATGTTAGAGTAGAACCATGATCCACAGCGTTTTCCTGAGTGGTGGTTTTAGCATTAGGTCACCAGGCCTTTCTGTTCAAGTCCTGAGTGGACTTGACCCCCAGCTGCCCCGTCCAGTTAGCAACAAGCTATTAACGAGGAACAATGGTCAGCCTGAGAGTAAAAGTGGAATTGCTGCCTGTAGCCTAACTGTTGGGAATGAATGCAGAGGAGGTTTTTCTATTCTCTCTGCCTTTAGCAGCTCACATTTGTAATTGTAAAGGCGATCAGCAAGCCGATATCAGGTGTGAGACAGACAAATTAACTCACAGGCAGATTATAGACAATTGTTTAAGAGGGTTTAAAGCTTAACTTCGTATGTGGTGGAAGTGGGTATGTGTTAAACTCTTCATTACTTAGACCTGATCCTCCCTCCACATTGTGAATAATTAGTGCCCCGCTTCCAAGTCACATGACTTAGGGTAATTTTAAAAGGATTGAATTGGGAAAATAAAACTTGGATCCCTTCATTTCTATATCCTTAGGTCTGTCGTCAAAATTGGTCAATAGAAATGTTAAACTCTGGGCCAAGATGAATTTTAAGGATCTTCTGAAATTCTGTTACCACATTTGTTTTCCCTTACCCCACCAACTGCCCGAATTAAAACAGTAATGAGAAGTATTGGATAGTATTAGTAAATAGATATTTGAATGAAATAAATTTACAGAATAGAATTTAAATATCCTGCTTTTGAGAATAAATTCGAATTTTATAATATATGACATTTTAATATATGACATAATTTTCCTTTTTAATATACACCTTGATTTTATTATATTGCTTTATTTATATTTTCCAAACCAACTTTAATAGCAGCAGTACGGGCAGATAATCTACACATGGTATCATATCTAAAGGAATTATAATCTCTAACTGAGGGACTAATGTTTGACAACAAGATAATGAATCACGTAACGTGAGTCCGAGAAAAGAGGCTTAAAAAACAAAATCCCATAATTCAAAAATTTATATATTCCCCGGTTTCAATACAATGATTCTTTCGCTTACTCTAAAAAAAACCCCACACATACATTGACTAATTGATATCTAATTTATAGCTCCCTTGAGTGTTCTTTTGGAGCCCTGCTGGCTTAATGTGTTAAATGTCAGGCTGCTAATGAGGAGGTTGGTGGCTGAAGAACCCATCAGAAACGATGGAGGAGAACAGGAGGCAGGCAGTCGGCCTCTGTAAAGCTGTACAGCCCATAGGAAGTCCTGTGAAGCAATTCTACTCTGACCCAGAGGGTAATTATGAATTGTAATCAACTCGACAGCAGTGGCTTAGGTTTTATGTTGTTGTTTTCTTGGCCCTTGTAAAATAACTTAATTTTGCTTGTTTTTGACAGGAATTGTGCTTTAGTTAAACTTTTTATATTGTTCAGGCAAGTCATACTATAACAAAACCACCAAAGCCACTGTCATGGAGTTAGTTCTGACTCATAGCATCTCTGTAGGACAAGAGTAGAACTTGTCCTACAAGCAAGGGTTTGTGGGACTGTAAATGGTGGCATGAGCAGACAACCTCATGTTTCTCCCACAGAACAGACCAAAGCTTTAGCTCACTACAAGCTCTTTTCAGTTGCTGTAAAACCAAAACCTACACTCTCAATGCCATTGAGTTAAATCAGACTCATAGCCACCCTATGTATAGTTTCTGAGACCACAATTTATGAAAGTAAACAGCCTCATAGTTTTTCCATGGAGTAGCTTGTGGGTTTGAACCACAGACCTAGTGGTTAACTAGTGCAGTGCTTACCTGGCAGTGCCACCAGGGCTCCTTAGGGCTCCTATTGTACAGCTTATTCTATAATTTGTGCCCCCTTTCCTATGGGTCTGAGTCAAATTGATGACAACTGATTTTTCCGTTTTTTCTTTTCCTGACACCATTATGCACTGTAGAACATTCTAGACTTCTTTCAAACTGTCACAGAAGTTCTTTTAATAAAAGGACACAAAACATTAGGATCTTGAAGCAGATATTTCTTTGTTATTTTTAAGAGATGCCAAAAGCAATAATTGTAGTTAGAAATTGGAAACGTTCATCTTCTGAGAAGTTTACAAGAATTTAAAATACCTTTTCATTGCATATACATATGGATAAAATTGCAACAGGTATATATAGATTCCTGTACTTTAAATGCTTGATTTTGTATTTATCTCATAAGGTTGTTCTAACTCGCTGCCCTCGCGTCAGTGCTGACTCATCATGTCCCCTGTGGGCTTCCGAGAGTGTCTGCTGGAGTAGAAAGCCCACTCTTTCCAGAGCTGCTGCTGGTCCTGAAATCCTGACTATGGCAGGCAGCCCAGCAACGAGTGGCCACGACGCTGCCAGAGTAAAGGAAGCAATACTAAATTAAAGAACTTTTGAATTGGAAATTACAGATTAGGATTTGTAGGTCACTCTAATATCACAGTCTTATTTTATAGCCTCAGAAACGAAGAGACTAAATGCTTCAATCAATAAGTACTTAGACTAGGCTTGAAGTACAAATTACTGAGATAATTTTTCTTTCTGAGGAAACGACAAAATGTCATAGATGGGCTTAAAATACAGCTTGTTTTCATTCATATATTCTTAATACTTGGCATATGCATGTTCATTGAGGCATGCATTCATACTCCCAAAGAAAAGCCTTCCCACCCCACCCCCCAAAATTGGGAGCAGAATTGGTTATAGATCGAAAAGAATTCACTGAGTTGTTAATTTTTGAAGCTTGATGGTATATGGGGTCTCGTTGCTTTTTTATGAACACGAAAAGTTCTAGTCTAAAAGGTGTAAAAGTGAAAATTGTCACCAATAGGTGGCACTGCACTGTCACCTTGGGAGCAGGTTTTTTGGTGAAGGATCGAATGTATTAGTTTATCAGGTGAAGGTACTGTAATACGTTATTCGAGCTCTTTTGAAAATCAGAAGCCTTTCCTGTTCCTTTGTAGAAGTCAGCGCTTTAAAACATTTATTGGTACTGTTTAGCCCTTCCAAAATTATGAGATACATTTTTAGTATATTGATAGGGTAGAATTGGGAAAAACTTTATAACATTGCATTATATTTTAAAGTAGAGAAAATGAAACTCCTCCAAATATGTATTTCTTTGTTAGGGAATATAAATTCGAAGCTCTGATTTTTTTTACCTCTATTCCTCCTCCTTTCCTAACCCTCTGTCCTTTGGTAAATGCTGCCCTTTTGATCTTAAGTGGTTGATTATTGTCACAGAGGTGAGTTCAGTTCCAGGCCTAATGGGCCACTAGGGGTTCCCCCAGTCACTGTTCAGCCAATGATCCTGGTTTCTCCTGTGATTTCTTTTAGTTGAACAAGAAATCTAATTCTGTCTTTTGGGGAAGGGGAAGTAAGTCTCTGAAGTGGCACGTCACTCTCAGTGGTCTGCTGGTGCGTTGTGCCCAATAGCAAGTCAGAAAGGGTCTACATGGAAGAAAAAAAAAAAAATAAAAAAAAAAAAAAAAAAAAGAAAGGGTCTACATGAAAAGCCAATAGTTTCTTCCTCACAGATATTTTGAGTATCTTTAACCTAAGTATGCCAGCAATATGACTTTCCTTTTAGATCAGATTTCCCATCATGATGTAAATACCCATCATCCCTCCAACTCCAGTGTCAGTCCTGAATGTTTCTGTCCTGATACATGAACATTCAAGCTCATATCTTTCTTTTTTTTTTACATTTTCTGCTTTCATTTCTTCTTTTTTTTAATCATTTTATTGGGGGCTGATACAACTCTTATCACGATCCATACATACATCAATTGTGTAAAGCACATTTGTACATTCGTTGCCCTCATCATTCTCAAAACATTTGCTCTCCACTTAAGCCCCTGGCATCAGCTCCTCATTTTTAACCCTCCCTCCCCCCTCCCTCATGAAACCATGATAATTTATAAATTATTATTTTGTCATATCTTACACTGTCCAATGTCTCCCTTCACCCACTTTTCTGTTGTCCGTCCCCAAGGGAGCAGGTTATATGTAGACCCTTGTAATCGGTTCCCCCTTTCCACTCCACCCTCTCTGCCCTCCCAGTATCGCTGCTCTCACCACTGGTCCTGATGGGATCATCCGCCCTGGATTCCCTGTGTTTCCAGTTCCTATCTGTACCAGTGTACATCCTCTGGTCTAGCCAGATTTGTAAGGTAGAATTGGGATCATGATAGTGATGGGGGAGGAAGCATTTAGGAACTAGAGGAAAGTTGTATGTTTCATCATTACTACACTGCACCCTGACCCGCTTTTCTCCTCCCCATGACACTTCTGTAAGGGGATGTCCAGTTGCCTACAGATGGGCTTTGGGTCCTCACTCTGCACTCACCCTCATTCACAATGCTATGATTTTTTTTGTTCTTTGATGCCTCATCCCTGATCCCTTTGACACCTCGCGATCACACAGGCTGGTGTGCTTATTCCATGTGGGCTTTGTTGTCAAGCTCATAGCTTAACTGCCATCTTAATCCAAAGTCTTAGTGCTAATTTTTCCATTTTTTTTTCCAGAGAATAATTGACCACACAGTTAAATATGTATAAAGACAGACCTGAGAACAGTGTAACTGAGCTCAATGAAACCTCTTCATCCAAAGGGTCTATAACTGTGTGTTCCTATCTTTCCGGGAAGAAACATTTTAATTAATTTCAAGTTACAACTCCCTGCCACAGCCCTTTTCTGCTTACCAAGGCTTGGGTATTCGCAGTTAGTACTCAAATGCCAAATAGGCTGATGGCAGGTTCTCCTGCTCAGTAATTCACTAGAGTGACTTACAGAAGCTAGGGAATGGGGTAGATTCACTAACCTTTTAAATATCACCACAAAACAGATGTGCACAAAGAGATGAGGTGAGGTCTGGTGGTAGTTTTTGGCACCTGGAGCTTTATAGCTCCAGAGACATGCTATGCTTCTCATGTGCACCATCAGTCTGGGAACTCTAAAGTGTGGAATCCTTTATGGTAGTTATTGGGTCTTGGTGAATAGGCATCATTTGGCCTTAGTGCGGAGGAGTCATTTGTTGATTGAATCACCGAATGCATGTGACTGTTTCCAGCATGGTTCCCTGCCCTCCTCTGAAGCTACTTGGCCCGCTGTGGTCCTTGGCCCATCCTTGTTGCCTGGATATTTTAGAAAAGCCGGGGAATTCCAAGGGCTATTTCTGAACTCGCACTAGAGGGCCAGGTGAAGCTCGTTGTCCCATAATCGATGTCAAAGACCAGAAGAAATGGTGTCTAAGTAGTAGGAGGGAGGAGACCACACCACGTCCGGGCCTTGGTGTGTCAGATGTGCAAACAAGAAGAGTAGGAGTTGTGTTTTCTCTGTGGCAGACAGTCTTCACCCAGTGCTGGAAGGGAAGGGCACAGGACAGAAGAGATTTTGCTACTGGCAGACAAGTGCGTTCTGCAGCTCACAGTAGTGGGATTGGAGGGCTGGGAAATTCAGGGGGTCAATTTGAGTAATTTCTCCTTAGAAGGATTTTCTTGGACATATCCCAGTTTATCTGAAGGAAACAAACAAACAAATTGATTTTTTAAAAGGAGTCCGCCTCTAGGAACTAATCTGATCCTTCATTTACTGGTAAACTTCTGAATTACAGGAATGGTTTGCAGTATATGTGGAACTGAATCAACAAATTGCTGCGCTCTTGAACGCTGGGGATGAAGAGGACCTGGTAGAACTGAAGTCGCTGCAGCAACAGCTTAGCGATGTCTGTTATCGACAAGCCAGTCAGCTGGAATTTAGGCAAAATCTGTTGCAGGCAGCTCTTGAATTTCATGGGGTTGCCCAAGATGTAAGTGTTTGCTCTGATTGTGTTTCTTTCCTTCCAGGTATCTGAACACTTATTTCTATGCATAATTTTTGCAGGTTTGCATGCCTCCTAATTACTTTTCTGGAACAGTAAATAATTCAGTGGTGGGGGGACATGAGAGCAGATGCTTTGATTATTTGTTATTTTTCCAAACCTTTCTGCATGCAGTTAAGCCTCTGTTTCCTAAACAGTGTGTCCCATCCACGTGGAGGGATTTATGCCTCATAACACAGACTGAAGTCAGAGTTTCTGTAATTGTTTCTCCTATTCGAACGTGGACACACTCTTGTCGCCCTGGTGCGTGCCCACTGCGTGTTCTGTAGATAACATGTCTTCTCATTATTAGTTCTTGTCTTTTAACTGCTTAGCCTTTGAAGTGCCATTATGATAACCTCATTAGCTGTAAACCTCATTAATCATGAAACACTTTAGATGCTGATTACATCAGGGTCATCTCTTTGGTGTCCCTCTGCTTTAGTTGTCTCAGCAGTTGGATGGCTTATTAGGGATGTTGTGCGTAGACGTAGCACCAGCCGACGGAGCATCGGTTCAGCAAACCTTAAAACTGCTTGAAGAGAAGCTGAAAAGTGTTGGTAAGCAGATTTTTAAAATGCTGAAACATAAGGTTGTTGTTCTTCTGTCTCTCTCTCTATATCATTTACTGTGGTTAGATAGTTAAGTCCCAACTTACCCGGAACTAATTATAATTACTTACAAGAAAAAAATGGCATGGAAGGTTTTAGTCCCTGGAAGGGAGTAGCGTGTCTGCTGAAGCACTACTTTTCATTATTGGTGTTGGTCAGCCACTCCTCTCTTCATTGGGCCTTCCGCCTTTGTTTTCCCAGCTGTGTCTGCAGGTGCTGTGTCTTGCATACACTACGAGCAATGATCTGTAGTGCATGGATCAACTGTAATTAGCTGTGTTCTATGGCAAACCTTGAATGGCCCCACACTGTGTTTCATGCGGTGATTTTTGTTGTGGTTGCCCTATCCTAACCTTGTGAAGGAAAAAAAAGTTCGTTTGGTTCTGCGGGCTTGTTTCCCCAAGGTTGCATGCCCTCCAAGGCGGGGAGGGTGCAGTGCCCCATTTGTAACGCTAGTTCTACCGTGTCACAGCAAAGCCTTGCTGGTTTCTCTGGAGTAGTAGATACAGGGAGCGTCCCTCGATTGTGACTGGGGACTTCTGAGGATAGTGGGGCAAAGTCACACGGGCGTGGAACTGGGAAGAGAGATGGAGAAGAGAAAGCAGGATGTTAAGACAGAGCATTCGTAGCAAGGGGAGATGTGTGATTGAAATACATTAAATTAAGCAAAATACTTGCTTTGCTCTCCTAAAAGTTTTGAACTACATAAAACAAGTAGTGGGAAGTGTTGAAAAACCGTATTCATTAAAATGGAGATCCTCACATTTTCTTGCTTTCAACACTTACAAGTAATTATTCTCCCTCTCAATTCCCTTCAGGGAATTGACATCAGGGAGAAATGTGGCGTGAGAGAGCACTCCCTTCTGAGCCACATTTAAAAGAGTTTCATTGCTTGAAATGTCGCGAGGACGCCATCCTAGGACAGTTAGTTCATGTACAGAGCTGTTGGTTGTACTGGGACCTAAGTGCTCAGTGTGCGAGGGAGGGAAGCACCGTCAGCGAGCAGGGGATTCACTCGGTTCACTTTTGTTTTGTTTGTAGATGTGGGATTACAAGGGCTGCGTGAAAAAGGCCAAGGTCTTCTGGATCAAATCTCCAACCAGGCCTCCTGGGCCTACGGGAAGGATGTGACTGTCGAAAATAAGGAAAATGTGGACCATATACAAGGGGTGATGGAAGACATGCAGCTTAGAAAACAAAGGCAAAGTTTGGCTACTCGTGTGCATTGTTACTAAGAAAACAAGATTCATTGCAATTAAAAGTTTTTATACTGTAATTTATACTTTTACATATAAACTAACAACTTAAAAAAAAATAGTTTTCGGGCAGTCTCTCCTATTTAAAAAGTTAAAAAATTCCATTTAAGCATACATCATTTTTGTCAACCTTTGTGTTTGTTTGTGTCTGGTCTCAGAGTTCACCTTGCTCGCTGGCAAGGCACCTGAAGGCCTTATCGGCATGCATACTACTGCCTCACTACTTCCACTTCTCAACTCTCTTCTGTTTGGCTTCTTTGTCCCTCGCCATTTCACTTTTTAAAAAAAGCTTTTTAAAAAAATTTTTATGTCAGCCTTTGCTCTTCCTGCTGTCATCAGTAACTTTGGAACTGCCAAGTGTAATGAATGCTTCACCTCACTCAAAGTACAGTGAATGCCTAGTCCTGACCCTGCTTGACCACTCGGGTAGGATTGGACACAACTGACTGCTCTTATCAAAACTCCCTGGCAACTTTTTCTCATGGAGTCTCTTCCGGAGCTCTCCCTGGTTTTCCTCACTGGTGTCTTGTCATTTCGCCAATGTGAGGCTTCCAGGGTTTGTTCCAAGAGACCAACTGCTTTTCTCACTGTATGTATTCTTCATGGACAATATCACTCTTTAATTTCTTTATTTTAATTTTTTAGTATGATCTATCGTGATTTAATCCTTATGGCTTGGACAATAATATTAAAGTGTTTTACTTTAAAAAAAAGTGTTAGATTTTAAAAACTATTACTTCCCTTCAGTCCGGTAGAATTATTTACACTACGTAATACCGTAGCAGCCCCAGTGACCTAGTGGTTAAGAGTTGGGCTGCTATCTGCAAGGTATACAGTTCAAAACCACTAGCCCATTCCTTGGGAGAAAGAAGGCTTTCTCCTCCCATAAAGAGTTAATGTCTTAGAAAGCCACCGTGGCAGTTCTAATTCCTATGAGTAGGAATTCGCTCAATGGCATTGAGTTCGTTAACAACTTATATAATGCCTTGGGCTCTTATTGAGAGCACCTTGATAAGAATTAGCCTTGTGATAACCACTTGTGTATTGTTATCAAGCTGTCTTTAAGAACATCAATGGTAGTGGAGCCTGGTGCCTTCTTTGCAGAGTTACTGGTATTTAGACTGCTGTGAGTCTTCCCTTCCCCTTTAGAGAACCTGGGGTTACATGGTAATGGAGGAAGCGGATCAGAGCCCTAATAGGTCACATCACCTTAAAGGTTTAATCCAGGCGTCCTCAAACTACAGCCTGCAGGTCACACGCAGCCCGCTGAGGACCTTTATCCGGCCCGCCGGGTGTTTTCGCCCCATTTGTTTTTTACTTCAAAATAAGATCTGTGCAGTGTGCATAGGAATTTGTTCAGAGTATTTTTTTAAACTATAGTTGGGCCCTCCAACGGTCTGAGGGGCAGTGAACTGGCCCCGTTAAAAAGTTTGAGGACCCCTGGCTTAATCTATGTATTATCCACACAGCACTATTCTGAGTTGGAATTCTCTGTACTCAGAAATCAGTGTTCCTCCCTTTAAGAATATACATGGATGGGAGTTTTAATTTTTTACACAGAATTAAATAATATTCTGGGCGATATAATGAAGAGTATTAATTTAAAACTTCATTGTAATATCACCTTCTATATCAATATTTAAAGAACTTTTTCATCGTTTTGAAGTTCATTAATGGGTATTGACAACAAGAGTTTTCTGGATTTTAATATACTATTATATTTATGCTTTGCTTCAATATTTTGCAGAATCCATGCAGTCCTCAAGCGGGTTTGTGGTTCAGTGTCCTTCAGGTATTTTGAGGTTTTATTGTAGTGTAGATCTAGCCTAGCTATCCCTGAACTTCTGACAACACTCCTTAGTTACAGTCTCCATAGTGCAGGACTAAGTATTTTCGTATGCAGTAGTGCGGTATGGCTCTGTACATGAGCGCCAGACGTAAGGGTTCCCCACAAGACTAAAACCATGTCCTGAGTTCATGTTTGCCTTTCTTAGATGTGAAGACATGGTCGATGTGCGAAGGTTAAAGATGCTTCAGATGGTGCAGTTGTTTAAATGTGAAGAAGATGCTGCCCAGGTAAGGACAGCCATCCCCATTATGTAGTTGCCACTATAGAAAGGATTAATTTCATCTTACTACAAACAAAATGCATATTTTGCCCATGGTACTGAGAAAATATATTCGTTAAGTCAGATTTTTCGTTTAGTTTGTTGAAGGAAAGAAATTTTGATTATCATTCAGCCTAATTTGACTTATATTCCCAATGAAATCCCCTATTGAGGTAGAAATTAAGATTGTTTATTATTGATTGTTAACTTGTGATCAGATATATCTCACCTTAAAGGCTAGATTGACACATTTGTTCTCAGAAGAGGTTGTTCCGTGCCCAATAAATAATTTGATATCATCTTTATGCCGTTAGGATCAGAGACCATCTTTAAAGCTTGAGGTAGAGGAATGATATGACTGCATAGTACTAAGAAGTCTGTCGTGAGATCCCAACAAATCTATATTACAGAAACACATAATCTTCTGTTAATATATTTCTTAATATTAAGAGTGCTTCTCCTAGTATGTGTTCACGTTAATGTTTTTGTAAAAATTGCAGGAAGGAGGAGATTACTTCATGTCTCTTGACAGTGAGTGAAACATACCAGTAAGAACTAGCGTGCCATTGATGGAGTCATTAATCACACGCAGTTCCCTTCTCTTTATGAACTTGATGTGCTGCATAAAGAGTCACGAATCTGGCCTCACTGTTGTTTCTCTCCCTTCAGGCAGTAGAATGGCTAAGTGAACTTCTGGACGCTCTGCTTAAGACGCACATCAGATTGGGCGATGATGCTCAGGAAACAAAAGTTTTACTGGAAAAGCATAGAAAATTTGTTGATGTTGCACAGGTGCAGAACTGGTTATCTTCCTATCCTCCAAGCTCAGTGTTTGAATAGCTTTCTGCATGATTATAATGTAACTTAACCCTTCAAGCCCAAGAAGGTTAGTTTTGTTATTCCAGAAATAGCTCAGAATTAAGAAAATGTCAGCCGGTACCTCAAAAATAGCCTCCATAACCTTGAGGGTTTCTGTGGGCCTGAGTACAGGCTCTGTATGCTCCCCATGCTTCGACCTATATATTATATAATTGCATATTTAGGGCAGTCATGGAAATTAATGTGACAGATAGGAATAAATTAAAAACTCCAGCTTCTGCCTCTCACCAGTGTTAGTGCAATCATTTTTCGTTGTTTGTGGTGATGGAAGAGTCTTCATTCATGGTCCCTGATCATGCAGTTCACAGTGTGACAGTTGTGTTTCCTCTGTAAAGTACCAAGTACCTGCTTTTCACCTGCCTATTTTATGAATTGAAGGAGCTCTGGTGGCACAAAGGTTAAGCGCTTGGCTAACTTGAAAGGTTGGTGGTTTGAACCCACCAGCTGTCCCCAGGAGAAAAATGTGGCGGTCTCCTTCCAAACCCACGGAGGCTGGAACAAGTACTCTTCTGTCCTGTGGGGTTACTGTATTGATTATCTCCTCAATGTAGATTTTCCATTGTTTACAAGATCAAAGCAAGGTTAACTACATAGTAAAGCTACTATTCCAAATGTATTAATTTATTAATCCATGCAACTTAATGGCAACCACATTTTTTTGTTTTTTAATAATTAGTAAGGTGGGATTCTTTTTGGCCAGCGGGAATGGGCAGACTGAGATAGATAAAAACATAAAGAAGAAGAGGAAGTCAAGCAAGAAAGAAACTTATAAACTAAAAGCATTGCCTCCTCTTCATTATTAATGCTGAGGGTCATTTGTAGTGGTCAGCACACAGCATTGATTTCAAGTGACGTTAGTTAATGGCCAGCGCATTCCTCCTCCATGACGTCCCTTAGCCTTCCTGCCGCCGTTCTCTTATGATAACTTCATGTTTGCTTTTGCTTTTCAGAGCACTTACGACTATGGAAGACAGTTGCTGCAGGCTACAGTTGTGTTGTGTCAGTCTTTGCGCTGCACTTCTCGATCATCCGGGGACACGCTACCTCGACTGAACAGAGTCTGGAAACAGTTCACAATCACATCTGAAGAGAGGGTACACAGGCTGGAAATGGCTATTGCGTTTCACTCAAATGCTGAAAAGGTGTGTTTCTTGAAGACATACTCCCCATCGTATTTACTGTATGTAATGTAAAATATATCCTGCTACAGTGTCAGTATGTTTAAAATAGTTTGAGTTCAAATCACATCTTCTTAATAGCTGATCTCAGTGCTGGAGTCCTGTGGTTGGAGAAGTCCAAAAGCTTCAGTGTTCTCTCTGGCACGCCCCACCCACCCACCCCCACCCTGCATGTGTGCTGCATTCCGGTGTCAATGGCCCCGATCTCTCAATGAATTCAGTCCATCAGTCTTGGAATCAAAAACTAGAAGCTGTGTAGTGTCACTTGAGCAAGTTGTCAGGCATTTTACTTTATCTACACAGCAAGCATGGATAGCCGTACATTACCATTCTGAATGGTGACTCCATTATGCATTAACCTGCTTGGATCTCTTAGGAGGAAAGTTAGCTTGCAGGAGGAGCTCGTATCAATGAAGATGTTCTGAATCTGAGTCGTAAGTTTGGTAACCCGGTCTGTAGAACAGAACAGATGGTGCACTGGCCCTCAGAACTTCAAGCAGTGCGAATCTTAAATGGTATGACCCAGCGAAGAATGCACATAGGTCAGTCTTTCTGAGCTGGTCAAAAACGAGCCTGAGGAAAATGAAAGTATGCAAGGTGGTTTCTTTACTTTTTAGTTATTTTTTAAAACTGAAATATACTATTAATGCAGAAAAGTGTACAGATCTGTATACAGAACAACCAAGTGGTCTGCTTGGTGAGTTTTTAGAAAATGAGCCCACCTGTGTTATCAAAAAAACCACTCGCTGCTACTAAGTTGGTTATCAGTACAGTACAGCCTGGCCTTAATGGAAGCTCGACCCCACCCTCTCCTGGGCACACCCTCCGACTCCCTCCCCAGCTCACCAAGCGGGACCACTGGTCTGAATTCTAACACCACTGATCATTTTTTCAGGCACTAATTTTAAAATCTATCTGCAAGGACATTTTAAAATTTAGAACCCTGTAAGCGGTCATGTGAGAATTAATCTAATTAAAAGCGTTTCATACAAAATTAGTTATTTTTGTGTGTATGGATTGCGATAACAGTTGTATGAGCCCCTAATAAAATGTTTAATAAAAAAAATTTAATTATTTTTTCTGCTAATTGACCTTTTTCTGTTTATAATAAATTTGATAAGGTTATGATATTGTTTAAACATAAGTAAAGCTCTCCCTCCCCTTTTTTTAAACCTAGTATTTTTCTTTTGCTTTATTCTAATTTAACCCCCACCGGCCTCACCCCTTTCCCCCAAAAAAACCACTCGCTGCTACTAAGTTGGTTCCAACTCCTTGTTAGCCTATGGGGCAGGGTAGAAGGATCCCTGCGGGTTTCTGAGACTCTCGCTTTGTGTAGAGCAGAATGCCTCATTTTACTCCTGCGGAGCTGCGGTTTCCAACTGCTGACGTTTCAGTCCATAGCCCCACACAGAACCCACTATGCCACCAGGACTCCCTTGATTTCATCCAGTAATCATAAATGTAACCACAAATACAAGCAAATTATTTAGTGCTATTGGAAAAATAACAAAATTTAATCTAGGACTTTTAGATATATAATTAAAACTGCTCAGTTATGAATAGTACTTTGAAAAAAACAATTGAAATTTTAAGTAAAGTGTAATGCAAAAATAAATGCTACTGGTTTTTTTTCCCTCTCCTTAAATTTTACAATTCAAACGTATGATTACTGTATATACTCGAGTATAAGCCAGGTTGTTTCAGCACTTTTTTTTTTAATCATCTTATTGGGGGCTCATACAAAGCTTATCACAATCCATATATACATCCATTGTGTCGCGCACATTTGCACATTTGTTGCCATTCAGCACATTTTTTGTGCAGTTTTTGTGGTAAAATTAGGTGCCTCGGTTGATGTTCCGCTTGGCTTCTACTCAAGTTATATACGGTAGTTTTAAATGGGAATGGTTAGGGGAAGAAAAGAATGAGTATCTCATCAAGGACTGTGAAACTTCTCTGTTATTTGAATTATATCCTGATTCGTTGACACCACTAATTCAAGCCTGAAGACCAGTTTTTAAAATGTCCAGTTAGTTTAAAGTATCACATATGTATTTTTTGAGTCTAAAAATACTTTCTTTCAGTTTTGAAAGTCTGTATGTTCATTGAAAATAAAATCTGTATCATACCTATCCCAAGTTGTTAAAACAACATACAGTAAATGTCTAATCAATGGTTGTTTTCTGAATGAAAGCATACTTCTGAAGCTCAAGTTCCCAATAGTCATGTAGTATGATTCCCCACCACCACCACATCACTGTAGACCTGTGCCTATTCCAGTTTTATGTTGTCCGTAGAAATTATACGTTTGGTTTTTTTGTTTGGATTTCTTGAGTCTGCTTTGCCAATAATAACTCATTCTGATAGAGCCGTGTTCATGAAAATGCAATAAACACAATATCTTCAATCTAATGAATTTGCAAGAGCTCTGATTCCCTTTCCACGGCTCCTGATGGATGTTGCCCTTTTATTTGTTGCAGATTTTGCAAGACTGTCCAGAAGAGCCTGACACTATTAATGATGAGGAACAATTTGATGAAATTGAGGCTGTTGGGAAATCACTTTTGGATAGATTAACTGTGCCTGTAGTTTATCCTGATGGGTATGATGCAAATTTTTCTTAACCGTCTTGTCGGGTCTTAAAGTGAAATCATCATTGAGAGAGGAAAGCTAATGTTTTAAAAATTAGTCTTGGGCCACACTTTCAATCCCTATAATGAATTGCATGAAAACGAAAAGGAATACAAATCTGGCTCTCAGCAGTAGTAGCATTTGGTTCTTGCTGGTATTAGACAGCATGCATCTTTACAAGGTGTTGTAACAGAAAGGTTCTGGACCACAATGAGACACAAGGGTGGGGTGGGTGGGGTGCCTTGGCTATGATGATGGCAGTGAGCAGTGTGACTGAGCAGGTTAGTAGCTCTTTAAGCTTCAGGAAAGGGAAGAAGAAAGAAAGGAACAAAAAGTATGGTTACAGCCCAAGCACTACTGGATTAGACACTTCAGCGCTTTTTCACGTAATCGCACGTGATTTACTATTACTTTCAAGTAATAGCACTTCTGGCGAACACAGGCGAAACAGGCGCGGGAAGATTGAACGAGGTGCTCGGGTCGTCACAGGTCTGTTGCTCTCTTTATTATCCCTGTGGAATCCAACTTTCCTGTGTTAAATGGCGAAATCCTGCGCTTGTATTTCCTCCTATTCCAAATATTTCACTGAAGCAAACTGGGCCAGGTTAAGAAAGTAAGAATAAAGAAAAATTAAACGGTCTCTTACACTCAAAAAGTGTATGTGTAGACCCTATTTTTGGGGAAAAAAAAGTGTACTTGATCTACCTATAATCTTCTCCGTGGGGGCAGACAACAGAAAAGTGGGTGAAGGGAGACGTCGGGAAGTGCAAGATATGACAAAATAATAATGTATAAATTATCTAGGATTCATGAGGGAAGGGAGGCGGGGAGGGAGGGGAAAATGAGGAGTTGATGCCAGGGGCTTAAGTGGAGAGCAAATGTTTTGAGAATGATGAGGGCAATGAATGTACAAATGTGCTTTACAGAATTGATGTATGTATGGATTGTGGTAAGAGTTGTATGAGCCCCTAATAAAATGATTAAAAATAAATAAATAAATAAAAACATTTTCTTCGGTTTATTTATTTATTTATTTACTATTTAGATACAAAAGAGAAAAAGAAAGTAAGAATCATAAGGCGTGCCATCTCTGAGGGTCTAGTGTACAGGCGCCCAAACTTGTTAGGCCTACTGCTTCCTTTTCAGAAAAAAAAATTACTATATCCCCGTCCTGCCAATTAAAACCCTTTGTACTGTTCTCCGTAATCCAGGATAATCTGCTTTGCATCTCCCCTGGATGTCCCAGCACCTGTCAGGGGGTGCAGTATCACCCACTTTGGGAAATACTAATCTAGACTATTTTAGTGAAAATAATTTAGCAGCGATCCCAGAGGTAATAGGTAATTCAAATGATAGAGAATGCAAACCAATGAATAAAAATACAACTATGTCTACATTATGTTAGAGTGTAATGGATAAAGATGTGGATTCTGGAATCAGACGTCTTGAGTTTAAACCAGAGCTCTACCCAATTAACCTTCTTGTGCCTCAGTTTCCTCCTCTAAAACTCGGGGAAGTATTCATCACTCATAAATCGCCAGGTTACATGGGGTAGAGGGCTGGATGGATGATTTGTGTGTTGTGTCAGGTGCTGCTGTCATGGCAGCTCTGACTCACGGCAGCCTTAACTACAAAGAGCACAGCTGTTGAAGCCCATTGTGGGCGGCCACTGTGTCGTTCCATCCTGAGTCTTCGTCTTTTTCACTGACTCTTCATCAAGCGTGATGCGCCCCTTTCCAGGGACTGTCCTCTCCTAATAACAGGCCCAGAGCACGTGAGACGGTGGCTCGCCACCCTTGCTTCCAGTGAGCATTCTGGCTATACTTCTTCCCAGACAGATTGGTTTGTTCTTTTTAGCACTGCATGGTCTTTTCCATATTCTTGGCCAGCACTTTCATTTAAATGCATCTGTGAATTCTATCTAAAGTACTTAAAGCATATCTGAGCACGGCTGCTATGTAATGAGCTCCAGGTGATGATTTGGAATTGGTAGATAGAAATGATCATTTTAAGATTGGGACTTGCAAAAAGTTGATGGAAAACATAGAATCGTAAGATAATGGAAAATCTCTATAACCTTTTGAAGCCCCCTCATATTCTTGGAAGGAACATTATTCAGTTCATCCTTAAATGTTCTCCAGTCAATGGCTACACCTGAGCAATGAGAAATAGCTGATAGTTAGGTTATGCGTGTATAACAAAGGGGAATAAAATGTCACTGTTCATCAATTCACCTAATAACAATATTATAGAGACGCTGCCAGCTCTGATACAACCATTTCTCCATCTCATAGCCTTTAGTCACACAGTCCTCGGTTTGTTTTACTCAGATCAACTTCGGGGCATCTGTCCTTGCAAATTTTGCTTGGGATTTTCCCTCCTGTGTTCCACAAATTGTCGACATGTCATTTCCTCTACTTCCAAGACAAAAAAGAATAAATTAATACTGCATTTTTAATATTTATAAATACATACCTTTAATATTTGAGGCTGTTACTTTATTCCTTCTTAGAGTCATATCAGAATTTATATCAGTTTGAGACATTTCACTGATTAAATTTTCTCAATGGTGTCTAGTATGTTCTTCATAATGATTACTAGAGTGATCCTTTTTTTAAAGCTTGTTTGACAGTACTACGTTGTATAAGGTTACTCATATACGTAACCTTACGTTCCCCGATGCAGAGAAACTAACTGGTTGTCCCTCTGAGTGCACTGTGTGAAAAGCCAGGTTCCATCCTGAATGCCTATGAGACCCATGTGGAAATCCTGAGTTTTCCCCTCTTTGAGTTAAGTCCCGGAGCTTCCTACCTCTTAATCTGAAAAATGAGGCAGCTAGCCAGATAACTTGTAAGAAACAGACACTATGACTCTTAATACATTACCCTTGAAATTTTAATAAAATTAAATGATTTTATCTATTATTGTCCCAAATTATGGCTTCACATTGCAAAGGTGTTTACTTGCCAGCCATATGAGATAGCTGTGTACTTGGTACATGTAAAGCACATGAATAAATTCAGTGTTTGTGAGTGTTGCTCATGTGCCTAAGACTAAAAGGTTTATCTTCAACAGTAGATGGTTTGGTTTATGGAGATCATTATAACTTCACATGTTAAGACACAGGTACACCACTAACTTATTTTTCTCAATATGCCTTAACATTTTATACCTGTAACAAAATTTTTCTACTGAATCATTACTAGTCAAAAGTAAATATACCTGTAGTCAAGGAATAAGTTCCTTTCTACAGGCAGACCGTAACAAATAGAAACACCCCCCACCCACACCCACCCCACCCCCGGTAACTTGTGTCCTTTGCTGCAATCAGTAGATTTGTGTTTTATCTGATTGGGGTTTTCTGTTTGTTTGGCTTTCAGAACTGAACAGTATTTTGGAAGTCCAAGTGACATGGCTTCGACTGCAGAACACATCAGAGACAGGATGAAACTAGTTCATCTCAAAAGGCAGCAGCGGAGACACCCTGGAATGGTGACCACAGAGAGCTAATGAGGATGACGAGCCCCACAGACAAGCAGTTCACCTGCACGTGGCTGGTGTTCGACCCTAGTAGACACAGCACCTTAAGATGCATTTCACAGCCAAGATAGGCTCACTCTTCCTCTTAAACACATTTCTCTATGTATGTTAACACCTTGTCACCACCGAGGCATAACTATTTAAAATGCTTTGAGCCCACAGACTCCAAGTCTCTTAGAAGAAAGAACTGTAAACATTGCACTGAAAACTTGCTTTAAAGCATTACCTGACCCTGACAGTTTATAGATGAACAACTGATAGTAAGCTCTGAATGGTGCTAATAAACACTGAGAAGCTTAGCTCTCTATCAAAAAGAGGGAGGAAAAAAAAAAGGCTGCCCCTCCTCCCCAGGTGATGTAGAAAATTTAGGCTGTAAACTCGTATCATTAGACAGTGGTGTCTTCAAAATTTTCCTTTGTAATTTTGCTTCAGAATTGATTATTTTTATTGTGTTCATATGGGGAAACCCGTTCAAATTTTTGATATATCATATTCATTAAAAAGAAATTTTCCTATTTGTATTGATAATGTATTAAAAAAATTTGTGCTTAATAAAAAGGTTTCTTTTTAGTATCCTATTTAATTTGGTGGCTATATCCTATTTCCAAACCCGAGTGCCTTATTTCAAAGGGCATTCTTAGGGCTGATGTCATTATTTTTCCATGTTATTTGCATGTGGTTTAGCCAGAGAATTCCTATGTAAGCATGTATAGATAATAAATAAGCATGTTCTGTCATCAAAAATTGGTTGTGAAGAACAGTTTAGATCTTTAAGAATTTATTAATAATGGTATAGTGTTTCTAATTTTTTCTCTTTTTCAACTTAGAAAATATTATCCAAATTATTAACTCCCCTGAAGACACTTTGTCTTTAAGGGTGGGGTTGATGGGAAAAAGGTGTATGTAATTGTAATTATTTGATTGTAATCCTTTACATTAGAGCAATCTTTCTGGAACTAAAATAACAAGTGTTCAAAAATTTTAATTTCTCATAATAGACGAGAGTCAAAAATCAAATCTGACGTAGTTTAGCAAAGACTGCACTGTCCTTTAGAAATACAATTTATGGCAAAATACTAGTTCTTTAAGTGTATATTGTGTTTAAATGGTAAAATACATTTAATTTAATTTAAAATTTTATGTCAGAAAATGTTTTTTGAGAAAGATTTAAAATATTTCCCCCTCCTTTTTATCAATACAAAGTTATACAAAGAGTTCTATGCTGGTTCCTTTCTCTTGGCTTACTGATATGTATCATGTACCCCCTGATGCAAAAAACTTTTCTCGGACCTGCTGGTTTCTCCAGCCTTCCTCACTGCCAGACTGACCCTGGAGAAATCTATGTCTGTTTCCACCACTTGACGTCACTAATTGGTCAGTACCTCGCAGCCGGTGTCACACCGCACCCTTGTGGAATTTTCTTTTGAAAGCCGGCCTCAGGCTCCAAGTGAACTGGTGGAATGACTTTTCTCTCACCATCTGCATCTCTCTTACCTGCTCTATTCCTGTGACATCTACACCCACTGGGCACCCTTTCTTGGGAAAGTGTCTCCTCTGCCACAGCCGTGGGTACAGTCACATAGCTCTTCGCTGAAGTGTCCCTCCGATCTCTGAGTGCTCAGATTGTCCCCTCAGAGTGCTCTGCTCTGCTGTGGACAGCCCACCCCCATAACACCCTGCAGTTCATGTCTGATCCAAAATCCTAGACCTGTAATTTCAACGGCCTGCTTGACACTTCAACTCAGGTGAAAGGCGTTACCCTGCTGAACATCTTTCTCAGAGGGCAATTTTGGTGAATGGTGCACTCCTTTTTTCCAGTTGAGCGTAGCCAGAAAACACGGGGGTGGGGGGGTGTTCAACTCCCTCCTCTTATACTACCACTGCTTCTGAGAACATCCAGGAAGTTCCTTCTATACTTGGTGCATCTTCTTATTCTCCTGGGGTTCTCTGCTTCAGGCTTCATGACGGTGCTAACCACATTCTGCAGCGGTGTGTCCGCACCTGCTACGTTACAAGCTGTGCAGGGCCAGGCTCTTGTCCTCTGCTGTTTCTAGCCCTTTGTGCCCACATCGTGCGCGCTTAGTTCTCTTGTTGTGACAGATTTGTTGTTGGCTGTTCTTGTAGGCATTAGTAAAAATTCCTTTCTCCAGGAATCTGAAGTGCGCTTTAAACCTTGCATTTTTAATTCTGTGACTGACTTTAGCAGGTAAATCTCTCCATAAGAAATTCATTTGGTAATTTAGATACTTAGAAATCAGCTACATTTGATATTTAGTTACTATACTCAATATCTTTTTATTACACTGAATTTGAGAGTAGTTCAAATGTTTCTATTAAGTCTTCTAGAATCAAATTGGTTTGTTAATCACAAGGCTCTTAATTTTGCCAACAACCCCTGACTTACCATTGTCAAATGTTTTTTTTTAATGTACTTTAGGCTGCCCTGTCTGTAATAAGAGTAAATTAAGGCAATTATTTTGAATGGCAGTTTGTCAGATAAAACTGGCTATGCTTGGAAAATAATAAATGTTCTTACTCATTATCTATAAATTTACTGCTCCTTAATATATGGGTAGTATCTGTATATGCACAGGTATCGAATAAAAACCCAACACTGCTGTCATGTGGTTTTCCCCGAGGACAGTGGTTCTCAACCTTCCTAATGCCATGACCCTTTAATACAGTTCCTCAAGTTGTGGTGACCCCCCAACCGTAAAATTATTTGCGTTGCTACTTCATAACTATAATTTTGCTACTGTTAGGAATTGGATGACCCCTGTGAAAGGGTCATTTGACCCCCGAGGGATTGTGGCCCCCAGGCTGTGCTAGGGTCATCATTGTGATGGGATGGTTAATGTGCCAGGTGACGTCAGCGTGCCACCAAAGTGACAGCTTGATTCTAGTTCACAAATTAATAATGGCCTGAAAACAGAAAGCACTATTCTTTCTGATTGACACGTACCCTGACTTTCCTCATTACCTTAACCCACCTCAGGGAATTATTGAAATGTTGATTGGTCAGTTCTTATTGCTTTGTTTTCTTTGGTGAATTTGGGGTTTTCTTCCTCTTCTCACTATGCATTTTCTCTTATGTAAATACTCACATCACAGCAGTTCTGGCATCTGTTCTTCGCATCTCTAACCCAGCTGAGTTAAATGCAAAGATAGGAAGTGCATTTTAGGTACAATTGGTTTTATTCCAGTCCCCAATGCCAGTGACCTTATTCTACTTGTGTGACTCACGGTGATGGGGATGAAACAGCTCAGCCTGCCCGCTGGGGTGTTGATGGCAGGTCCAGACACCGCAGCTCTGTAGAAGGTAACATACCTCTTTCGCCCCGTAGGCATTTCAATTGGCTAGTGCTTGATGCCACACTACGGCCCTGTCCCATGGAAGTACAATGTGTTGTCCGTTTGTTATTGGCAGTTGATAGATGGCATGCAGTCCAGCTGTGTACATTATTTCAAGTGGAATACTCCTTTCTATGAATAAGACAATTTACTTTTCTAATAGTCCTGAGCAAACTGTAGTCTGCAGTCTAAGCTCTTTATTACAGCCTGTGACATGATTGGGAGATTAACAGAACTGGCCTCGTTGTGGAGAACATCCAAAGTTCTCTAAGGCATAAGTTCCTTGTCAGTAGGGATTGCATATCATTGTGTATTCTCCCGTCCTTGCATCCTACCCAGACTGCCCAGGGCTATGGCAAAGACTCACCATGCTCTGGCTGCTAGAAGTGTATGGAGAGTGGTGCAGGCAGAAACACCAGTAAATATGTCATCAGTGGCAAGACTTGTATGATCATGGTATCCTTGTTTAAGCACTGAAAGCAAAAATTACCTGGGATTTGCTGGAAGATAGCTGAACAGTTAACCTAATTAGTAAACTTACCAGTGTTTACTTTCATTCCTAAAAATAAAAATTTTAAGGCAAAGAATACTCTCATGATATATAAGGGCAACAAATATACCTTGTTGAGGCCAAATGGACAGATTTAACACTGGACATCATTGTACTTTAACGTGATACCATATAGTCAAGATGTAACTCAGAATCCTAAATACAGACAGGATAACAGAGAAGATGAAAACTATAATTGAAATGATAATATAGTGAAGAGAGTTTGGATTGAATGCCTGGTTTCCAAATCTAACTGTCATTCCCCCTAGACCTTGATAAAAAAAAATCACAAAATTTACTTTGGTCTATAAAATATCAATTAATTTTAAGAGTGAAACTCAATGACGAGCATTTTAAACTTTGAAAACTAAAATGCTAGACAAAAAGTATTACTGTAATCTCAGAAGATTTCAAAGTTATTCTCAAGGTGGGTATTAATGAGTTGACATCAGCCTCTGGAAACAACAGAACACAAACTGGTTAAAAGATTTATAAGTCACCCCAACAACAGGGTGGAAACCTGACTCAGGGTCATTGTTTTGTGTCATGAGAGGAGACTCGTCTCGGCAAAGTCGTGCGGTCAGGACAAGGGGTTGGTTCACTATTAGAGATGGAGAGGCCTACTCATGCCCCTGAGATTCATGTTGAAGTCTTGATTGTAAAGCTGAGTCTGCCTCTCCATCGTGGCAGTAATTCAAAGTTGAAAACGAGAGTAAACACTATCTACTTCAAGAAAAATGATCTGTGCCACATGAGGAATTTAGAGATAAAAAGCCCAAATTGTGACTTTCAATCAGTGAGTAAATTTTAAAAGAAAGTAATTTCTGGTTAGAAAATGCCATGATAATATCATTCTTATGTCTTATGATAAAGAATTCTTAGATTATAGCTAAACATTAGTTACCAGTGCTAGATGATACCAAGGGGACTCTATAGGTAAGGGATTTTAAGTCTGACATGGGAAGCTATAATAAAGGGTTGTTGAACTCAGACCATTTCCAGTGAGTGTCAGTGAGTGTCAAGTTTACAAGTCAAATGCCATCTCTCGTCGGATGCCTCAGATTTGGCCCTCTTCTGGAAACGGTACCATCCGATGCCCTTCCACTCGAACAGTGGTTCACTCACCTTATGTTTTGAGGCCAACACGTTTTTATGGATGCCTTTTCATGTCCTGATGAATGCATACCCTTACAATCAGAAAGTTTCTACATGACCCTTTCTTGTCAACCCTTGTCCCCCTACCTCAACTCATAAGGAAACCACTGTTCTTTTTTTTTTCTGCCATAACCTATGTGTGCTTGCTTTGGGGGTCACCCAGTAATGCTTTTCTGTAAGGTGTCTGGTTTGCTTGGCATCATAATTTGAAGATCTCTCCATGAAGTTGGTATTTGAGTCATTCATTCTTTCGTATTGCTGAGTGGCATTTTATTGTAAAACTATAATGCAGGGGCTTTATACTTTTACTCTGACAGACATCAGGGCTGTCCCCAGTATTTGGCGATTATGAATAAGCTGCTATGATTATTTTTATTTAAAATGTTATGTAAACATGTTTTCCTTTCTCTTCAATAAGTACCTAGAATTGGGGTCAGTGTATTTGGTTGTACTGTATCCAGGTTTCCACTCTATGTTGGGAATGGAAAAAGGTCTGAGTTATTTTGTGATTCCTGGTGAAACACTAGATATGGGTTTGGAGTAGCTGTGGCATAGTTCCTGGTTGAGGATTGCAGTTGTGTTATCTCAGGAAGGGAAAGACTTGTCTGCCCAATGTGCTTCTGGAGGCCCCCTATGCCTGCATGTTTGCTGTCGGTTCCCTTTGGGAAAGGTGAAAGCATTTGCCCAAGCATGATGATAGATTAGTTAGAGCAGCAGCATTGATTTGTTTCTTGTACTTGTACCATCCATTTACGGTATGCAAAATAAGACTTGCACGTTGAAAACAGAAAGTGCTGTATCATGATGGTGATAACCAATCCCACTGCCATGGAGTCATTTCTGACTCATCGTGACCCTACATAAGCTTCCAAGACTGTGCATTTTTATTAGAGCAGGTAGGCTTAGCTTTCTCCCGGAGAATGGCTAGTGGATTTGAACCACTAATTTTTCTGTTAGTAGTTCAACACTTAACCAGTAGTCCCACCAGGGCTACTTGATGGGGTAATGGGAGGTATGAATAAACATGTACTACTAATGAGTCCCGGATACAGCGATGCGAGAGAATCACTTGGACAGGGAATTCCCCACTTGGTGGATAAGAAACCAGAAAATGGGGTGGGAAGAATTCTACCTCACATTTTTGCATAGGGGATATCTATGTTTTTGCAGGCCATTTTTGCTTTTTAAAAAACCTTATGTATAACTCTGTCTTTTTATTCAGTTACACTTTGCTGAAGTTGTTTCAGATTCACGTGACTTTATCGCTGTGTCACCTGCCCCTCCTGCTCTGTCACATAAACCCTGCACAATGATAACCATGTATATGTTCCGATGCTTTGGCTCAAAGATATTTTATGTATGGTCCATCCAGTCTTTCCTATTACATTGTAAGGGCTGGGACATTTCAGTTTCTACTGTTAAATCCTTATAATGTTCCACCTACTGTAAATATGCAATAAAAACATTCAAAACTATCACTGATGAGAGCAGATGTTTGTGTATTCTCTATGGGGTCACTTTGGGCAATCGGCCTTGTCTCTGGTACTGCAAAGAGTGTCCATGAACCCTTGAAGAACCAAGTCATCACTCTAACAGTCTGATGACGTGTGCATTTTTTAATTTACTTGCATGTTTAACCTATTCATATTTAATCCCATCTACTTTATGTAAAACGTTTTTCTCTCAATACTTTCTAATCTTGGATCAAAAGAAATATGTAACATTTTTATTCAGAAAAACCTGGATTATTAGAAGATAGAGACTATCTTTTCATTGAGCTTCCTCTTCCCTCCCTCAGAACCCCACATCCCAGGAAGCTCTGCGGCTGCTACTTCTGCATTGTCAGGACCCTTAGTTGACATCACAGGAGGTAGGTGTGAGATTTCCTTTGTTTCTACCAAGAAGTGAATTCTTGACCAAAGTCCACTTTTAAGAAAGCCAATGTTTATTCAGGGTGGGGAAGAAACAACAAAGCTTACTATTTTTAAAACCATTATGTTCTAAATAGCAGCTCTAGGCTGGCTAGCAAAAATTTAGGACTGTCAGAGTTTGGATATTGACAAGCCTTACTGCATTGTCATTGTCCGATACGGCACGCAGTTTTTTGTGTGTGTGTATTTATTATGAATAGAGTTTTTCCATTTCACGTGTTATAGTAGCTACCACCTCTAGACTTCCCGTGAGAAACAATGTATTCTCATAAGCACAAACTGCTATGTGGGAGTCATATTAAACTAAGGATGGAAAAATTTAGTTTTTACCTAGAAAGACATTTCCTTGTGGTATGTGAATTGGACTGCTTTTGATTTACAGAAATGGTTATAGCTCAGATACCACGAGGAAATCTGTTACTTAGGAAATGCATGTAGCTTAGAATTTAGAGATGAAACATAAGTTGCATTGTAGAAACATAGTTACAACCAGAGCATGTGTTCAAAGTGTTGTCAAAACTGCCACTGAGTCCACCAGAGAGTAGGATGGGGCAGAAACTGAGGTAGAATTGTGCCGGGAGATCTGCGTATCCAGCAAGGGCCGGAGTGGTAACTGCTGCCTGTCCACAGACTGTACTGAGACTGCCAAACTACCTCTTGATTGCAATAAGGGTAATCATTCTGTCTGTGAGAAGGATTTTTCTAGTTTTTTTATTCTGTCTTTATGAAGGTAGTTGAACTCTGTAAGTTGTATTTCCTCCATTGCCTCAGTGCTTATAAAGTCTTCTGCATAAGCATAAATCTGGCTCTTCGTCTGCGCTCACTTTTCGTTTGGGGGTCTTAAGTCCAGAGGTGGCTTTGGTGCATTCATTAC
Organism: Echinops telfairi; assembly: GCF_000313985.2. Classification (NCBI taxonomy): domain Eukaryota; kingdom Metazoa; phylum Chordata; class Mammalia; order Afrosoricida; family Tenrecidae; genus Echinops; species Echinops telfairi. The sequence continues at coordinate 4,944,066 of NW_022103899.1, read as the reverse complement.
AGAAGTGATGATGCGATAGTTATCCCCTCGTGTCAGCCATTGTCAACACTGCCTGTTGAGCAATCTATTCCTCCAATTGAAGTTTGAAAGTCCATGAAAAATATATTGAGTTTTTAAGTCTGCGTCTGTTTCTGGGCTAGCTATTCTTTTTTTTTTTTTAATCTGTGTGTTTATTTTGCCAAAGTCACATGTTAGTGGCCTAAGTAAATTACATATGCGTACATATATGTACACACACACAGAGAGTGGGATAAATGAAAATCCTTGCTCAGAGATGACTAATAACTAGAATATATGACCTGGAGTAGACAAAGTATGCTAAGTATGCATCAGAGAACAAAACAAGTGTAAAAAAAGTACAAAGTACAAGAAAGCCCAGAAATAGAAAGGAGACAACGGGAAAACGGATTTCAACAGAGGATGAGGATAAGTAGTATTGTCATACATTAGGGTGTTCATAGAGTGGAATAGTATGCATCCTTTGAAAATGATGACTGTCAAACACCTGAGGACATGAACAAAATCAGAGAACGTTATGCTCACCAAAGTTAATCTCATCAAGATAAATACCTCATGGCACCAGTATAAAAGGAAAAACTAAGAAAAGTGGGTTCACACCAAAGAGAGGGTCTTTTTATCAAATGCAAAATGCCTACACCCAAAGTGCAGCCAACGAGAACAATGACATAAAGAACAGAATGATTTAGCAACATTAATGACCAGAAGTGGTCTCAGGCATGAACCCAGAGCTCTAGACTTGCCCCACCACCAATTCTTTTTTGTGATCCAACTGATGGTCAGAAGAATTCACAGGTGTCGAGGTCACCTCGGCATGCGTGAAGTTGGTAACAATCCGTTTTTCAGTTTACTAAATCAGTTGAAAACTACTTTATTTGGAAATTGTACAACAGGAAACAGTACACAGGCTTTGAAGATAAATGATTTAGGTCAGACAATGACATCAGGCTGGCAGGGTGGGTTAAGCTGCATTAACCTTGTGGTTTTTGAATACATTATTTAATGCTTCCAGGTCAATTTCCTCATCAATAAAATGTCTGTCAGTTTGTTGTACCATGGTGGCCTGACTGTTGATGTGATGCCAGAAGTTTTGTGAACAGGTTTCAGCAGAGATCCAGACTGAGACCGCGAAGAAAGACTAGACTATCCACTTCTGAGCAATTAGGCAACGAGAAACTTATGAATAACAGCAGAACACTGTTAGACATAGTGTGGGAAGATGAGTCCCTTAGGTCGAGGGCACTCAATAGGACTGAGGAAGAGCTGCCTCTTCAAAGTAGAATCACACATAATGACGTGGGCGGGGTTAAGCAGCCGGGCCTTCACATCTGCTCCTGAGGCATCACTTAAAAACTGAGAAGAAACAGTTGTAAGCATCTATACATAATTGGAGCTGGGAATGCACAAATTCTGAATCTAGGAAAGTTAGAAGTCATCAAAAAATGAGTGGAACACAAAGATTTATGTCAATCAAAAAATAGGCACAAAATACAAACTATTTGCTAAAGATGACATCAAGGCATCCTACTATCATTCATTATCCATAAGAAAAATTAAAAGTTACCACCTTACACCAACATTCATAGCAAACTTTCAAAAACCAGGAAATAAAAAATGCAATCTCTCTACTTGGTATCTACCTTAAAGAAATAAAGAATAAAACATAAGCAGACATGTGCACATCTCTGTTTATTAAAGCAATTTCTATCATAGCACAAAGAGGAAAACAATAAAAACCGATGAAAGAAATAGATAAACTCAGATGTTCATGCAGTGGAGTAGCATGCATCCTTTTAAAATGATTCTGTCAACACCTTAGGGCACGAACAAAATAGAGAACATTATGCTCATCAAAGTTAATCTCATCAAGATAAATGTTTTATGACACTTATAAAAGGGAAAAATAGAAAAGTGGTTTCACACCAAAGAATACGACTTTAAAGACTGTCATGAGGCCTGGGGAGAAAAGGGACAACAGGAGTGAGGGAGGGTGGGAGAAGGAAGAGAAGGGCTACATGTACCGGGAGGGGCAGGGGACTAACGATGCTGTCACTGATTTGGTGAGATGGGTTGTGTAACTAGATAGAATATGTGTGTTCTTATGTTCTATAAACAAAAGCGAACACATTTATATATATATATATTTTTTTTTTTTTTTTTTTCCAGAGAGGAGAGTACCAGCTCATTGCCACCCCAATTCCTTACCCATCAAATCTGAACAATAGCTTGAGTGGCTATAAAAGGAGGGAAAGTAAAACTGAATCAGACTTGGATGATTTTGTGACATACAAGTTAGTTTCAAACAAAAAAATAAAGATTGATACCCTAGGTATTGGTGAGCTGAAATGGGTTAATATTGGCATTTTGAGTCAGACAATCATGGTTTACTAGGGTGGGAATGACAAATTGAAGAGGATTGGTGTCGAATTCATCATCAAGGAGGACATTTCAAGAAATATCAGGTTCATACCACTGTTCAAATTTACACACTGACCACTAAAGTCAGTAATGAATAAAAGAATCCTATCATCCTCATCAGTCTGAAATTGATCAAACGTGATCAAGAGGCATCTTATAAATATTGGTGATTAGAATTGGAAAGTTGGAAATGAAGAACAGTTTATGGTCTTGGCGATAAAAAGCAAACCTAGAGATCCCTTTTTGCAACCCCAAGAGCTTCTTCAGAATAGGTCTGACCCAATGCACGCAGAGCGCAGAAGACTAGGACAGCTGTGGAGGGGCATCAGAAGGCGGTCACACGTGTGGAAAAAGCGAAAGGTCATGAAGACGGGAACAGAAGGAAACAAAGCGCATGCCAGAAGAGACTCTGACTCTCGCTCTCGGTCATAGGGCAGCCCTGTGAGAAGTGAAGTAGAACGTTAACCAGAAATTTTCAAAAGCAGCTTGAGAAGAAAAAAAAAGTATTATAATGAAATGTGCAAAAACCTAGAGCTAGAAAATAAAAAAGAACCGCTCATCATGTATCAAGCTCAAAGAACTGAAGAAAAAAATCCAAACCTTGAGTTATAATATTAAAAGATTCTGTGAACAAAATATTGAATAAGGCCAGACGAATCAAAACAAGGGGCGGGGTGAATACACAGTGTCACTGTACCAAAAACATTTAAACAAAAACAAATGTCAACATTCAACCATTTTAAGAGGTAGCCATGATCAAGAACCAGTGGTATTGAAGGAAGAAGTACAAGCTGCTCTGAAGGCCAAAAACAAGGCTCCAGGAATTCATGAAATACCAATTGAAATGTTTCAAAGAGCTGATGAAACACTGGAAGCCCTCATTCTTCTACGCCAAGAAATTTGGAAGACAGCTACCTCTCTGTCTGGTAGAGAGCCATATTTATACTAATTCCAAAGAAAAGTGATCAAGCAGAATTAAGAGATGATCAAACAATATTATAAATGTTTCATGTAAGTAAACTTTTGGGGAAGGCCATTTAAAACTGGTTGCAGCAGTTGACAGGGAACTGCCAGAAATTTGAGCTGGATTCAGGAGACGGTTAGTATCAGCGTGGTATCAGCTGGGTCTTGGCTGAAAGCAGAGACTACCAGAAAGACATTTCCTTGCGTTGATTTTAAGGGCTGTGCAAAACCATTCGACTGTGGGGATCACGAGAAAGTATGGATAATTTGAGAAGAATGAGGATCCAGAGGTCTTCAGTGTGCCCATGCTGACATGTTCATGATCCAGAGGCAGTCATTCTCACAAAACAAAGGAGGACCCCAAGGTTTAAAGCAGGGCAAGGTGTGCTTCAGGATTGCATCTTCTCACCACATCCATTCAATCTGTGTGCTGAGTAAATAATCCAAGAACTGGACTGTATGAAGAAGAACGTGGCATCACATTTGGAAGAAAGTTTATTAATAACCACTAGTAGCCATTATTAATAATGCAGATAAAGTTTGGGTATTGAATAAGAAAGACCAAATGAAAATCTGATGCATTTGAACTATGGTGGTGCTGAAGGACATTGAAATAACCATGGACTGCCAACAGAACAAACAAATCTGTCAGAAGAAGTAGAGCCAGAATGTTCCTCAGGTCCAAGGAGGGCTAGACTTCAACTCACATGCTTTGGACATGTTATCAGGAGAGACCAGTTCCTGGAGAAGGACAGTGAAAAAGAAGTCGGCCTTCAATAAGGTGGATTGCCATGGAGGCTGCAGCAATCGGCTTAAACATTAGAATCATTGTGAGGATGACGCACGACAGGGCAGTGTTCTTTCTGTTGTACAGAGGGTCCCTGCGAGTTCAAACTGACTTGAGGGCACCTCACAACAGTAATATATGCAGAGGAGCCCACCTTGCTTGCTGAAAGCGAGGAGGACTTGAAGTACTTGCTGCTGCTGATAACAGATGGTTGCCTTCAATCTATACTACAACTCCATCTAAAGAAAACCCCAATTGCCACAACTGGACCAATAGGTAGCATCACTATAAACCGAAAAGATTGAAGTTGGCAAGGATTTCATCCTGCTTGGACCCACAAGCAGTGCACATGGAAGCAATAGTCAAGAAATCAAATGACACTGCACTGGGTAAATCTTCCACACAGGATGTCTAGAAGTGCTGAAAAACAAGGATGTCACTTTAGGACAAAGATGTGCCTGACCGAACCCATTGTAGCTTCAATTTTTTCGTGAAAGTAAGATATTGAATAAGGAGCATTTAGCAGAATGGATGCACTTAAATGATGGTGCTGGCCAAGACTATTGAAAGTCCCATGGACTGCCTGAGGAACAAACAGATCTCTCTGGGAAGTACAGCCAGATGCTCCTTAGATGCAAGGACGGGGAGACTTTGTGTGTTGTCTATCAGGAGTGGCCATTTCCCGGAAAAGAATATCATGCTCAGTGAAGGAGGAGGGTAGTGCGCGAGGGGAAGACCCTGCATGAGATGGATTGACACAGTGGCTCCAGCAAGGGCCTCCAAGATCATGACACTTGTGCGGATGGCGCAGACCCTGGCAGTGCTTCTTGATGGTTAGTAGAGTCACGATGAGTCAGAGCTGACTGGACTGCCCCTAACACCAACCGCAACAATCCATTAATAAAATGAGGTCATACCCAAGCCACACATTGTCATTGAGTCATTTCTGACTCATGGCGACCCTATAGGACCCTATGGTAGAACTGGCCCTTGTGGGTTTCTGAGAGTAGAAAGCTTTTAACTTTTTCCTGGTGGGTTCAAACCGGTGACCTTGTGATTAGCAGCCCAACATGTGATCAATACACTACCAGGGGTCCCTGAGTTAGTCACAGATACTATTAAATGAAATGATGTCTGTAGAATCTTTAGTGCAGTGACTGGCACATGATCAGTGCTCTGTGTCAGAAATTTTCTGTGAGCTTCCTAAACAGCAGGCCTGGGTGGCGCTGAGGGGTAAGTGTGAAACTGCTAACAGTAAGTGCCGTGGCTCAAATCCACCAGATGGTCCACATGAGAAAGATGGGCCATCTGCACCAAGAAAGATTTCCAGCTCCAGAACCTCTTTTCTTGAGTCGGAATCAACTTGATGGCAGCTGGTCTTCGGAGCTGGTCTTAAGCAGCAAGGGACTGAGGACAGGAGCTGTATGTCTGTTTCCTGCTATATCCTGGCTGCTTAAATCAATGCCCAGCACATCAAAAGTGCGCAGGAAATAGTGTTTGTTTAAATGAGTATCGGTATGAAATAAAAGGTCCCCAAATTCTTGTGTTTTGTTTTTAACCCATTTGACTTAGGTCATTTTTTCCTCTCGGTGGAACAAAATATGAGGAAAGTAGAGAAGAATTTCTCTTCTTAAACAAGCTTAAACAAGTTTCCTTGTTGAGGCTGTTCCACCTAGAAGGGGTTAGACTTTCGTCAGTATCCCTAACATTTTATTGTAAGATAGCTGTTTATTGAGGGCCCATGAGCACCCGGGCAAGGGCAGGAGTGGGTGGGGCTTGAGGAAGGACCTTGGCAGGTGCTGTGCCCCTTGAAGGAGGAGGTCACGAGTAGCTGGGAGGTCTCAGGACACGAAACAGACCTCATTTACCCCACAGCTCTCGATGCCCTGTTTCTGATTATCTAATTAATTTTGCAAAATTGCATGTCTACGTGTAAGCATACGACGGAGTTCTGTGCAAGGGTACTAAACATAATACGCGTTATTCTTTATCCCGGAGTGTACCTTCTGAACCCAAGAGCTTCCTTTCAGCTCCTTGATCACAAGGTGCTTTTTGCACTTGATCTCAGAACTCACTCAAGGCCATCAAGTTGGTGCTAACTCCCTGTGACTCGACAGGACAGGGTAGGGCCACCCCAATGGCTTTCTGAGGCTTTCTGTGGGATTAGAAAGCCTCCTCTTTCTCCCGTGGAGCAGCTGGTGGTTTTGAACTGCTGTCCGTGTGGTTAGCAGCCGACCATGTAACCAGCCTGCCACCGTGCCCGTGAGGTTTACAGGAAAACTGTACAGAAAGGTCTCATTCCCCTTCTACTCTGAACCTGCACATTGTTGCTGCCACCAACGCTGTGCCATCCTGTGATACATTTGTCACCATCGATAGATGAATGTTAACGCATCATTATAAATTAAAGCCCATACTTCACAGGAGGGCCCACTCTGTGACGTGCACCTTATGGGTCCGATAAGTGCGTGCTGTCAAGGGTCCACCATTCCGTGCTCATGCAGAACGGTTTCCCTGCTCTTGTAGGTTCCTATGTCCCAACTATTCCTCCCTCCCTTAGAAACCACTGATCTTTTTAGAGTCTTTATAAGGCTTTGGTCTGCTTTAAAAGAAATGAGTTTGAATTCATTTGAGTTTGATTGACAGGTGCCTTGGCTCACCCTTCTGACTTCCCCATGTCTCTTTTGGGCCATGGAGGAAACTGTTCAAATAATCTGGTAACACAGAGGTGGCCAGTCTATAGATACCAGTTGGTGGAAGGGAGTCATGTTACGGTACCATTCCACTTTCCTGCTTACTTACCTTACTCCTTTCTATACGCTCCCCCTAGTGTAGGCTACCCTTTTTGACCTGCTCAGCCAAATCTAGTTGCAATATATGGGTGACCCAGGATACAGCCAAATCACTGCCCCTACCCCCAACTATCTTGTGCACCAGCCACCCAAGGGAGACAAATGTGATTTTAAAAGCAGGAAGAGGAACTATGACAAAAGACCTAAAGGGGTTTTTTTTAGTGTTTTTTTTTATAACTATTGGTTTATCTACCTATGAGGAAAACTATCCTGTATTATGATTACTCACATTCATTTGGAAAATTCCTGGGAGTTTTCTTCATTTCCAGGGTGCTTAAACCTGGTATCATCCCTACGTGTTGTCCCGTGGCCACCTGTTGACGTGTTTCCCATGAGTCTTTGTGACTGAGAACAGGGAGTGGGGTTGGGGACTGCTCTGGTCTTCCAAGAGCTCTTGTTGGAGCGGGACTGAGATGCTCAGTCAGGGCTGTGCCTCAGCAGAGGGGCAGGACTGTGGGGCTTTCTGTGCAGTCTTTCATTCTAACAGCAGTTGCTTGGAGGTCGCACACTCAACTGCTCGCGGAGAGGTCGGTGGTTGAACCGGCCGGAGGGGCTTCAGGAGAGAGGTCCGGTATCTGCTTCTGTGAGATCACAGTCTGGGTTGCCCTGCACAGCGCTCAGACTCCCACCCTGGTGGGCGCACCACAAGCCAGACTCTGCTGGGGCCGATGGACAACAGTCACATGAAAGCAGAGGGTTCACTTTGGAGCCAGAGGCTAAGGGACCAGTGACTGTCGCTCTTGTCTCACACACTTCGTGACCTTAGAAAAGCCACTTAAATCCTCCTGCTTCAGCTTTCCAACTCAAACTGAAAACGAGAAGCGCGCCGCACTGCCATCCGAGTAGCACCTCGGCAGAAACTCACTGCCATCACGCCCATTCTGACTCACGTGACCCCACAGGGCGGGTGGAGCGGCCCCTGTGGCTGTGAGACGGAATACTCGGGAGAGAGCACGACGCCCCTTCCTGCTCCCTGGGAGCAGCTGGTGGATTCAAACTGCTGACCTTGTATTGGCAGCCCAATGCATAAACCACTATGCCATCAGGGCTCCAACTGCAGTTACGATTCCTGCCTAGCCTAGAACACATGGTTGTTGAGGGGCCCAAGAGGATTAAGTGGTTACATGTTGACAGATCAGAGGGGATACCGTCAGAATGGTGGCCGGCCCTTGTGCTCAGTGGACACACAGCAAACATGGGTGGAGAGGCCGTAGCTCTCCCTGCAGCGGAGCGGTGGAACACACAGCCTGCTGATAATGTTGGTTGGCTTTCCTTTTAAGTCCTTCCTTTGTTCGGGTGGAATTTTTGTTAGGAAACTTTGCTTAGGGTGGTGTGAGTTGTGTTGGGTGGGGTGGGGTGTAAACAAACTTTTGTTTCCATGTTTAATTTCCAGGTTTCTGTGCGTTTCTCTCATCTTGTTTCCTGTTTTTCCTAAAAGCCTGAGTCTATGGTATCTTTTTTCCTGCAGGTGTGAATAATTTCTTTATCCTTCCGGACCATTTCAGCAGTCACTGCCTCTCATGTGGGTTGTGTGACCCAGTCAACTGCTGAAGGGATAGAAAAGAAGATTCCCATAGCGAGAGACTTCTCTGTGAACTCTGGGGGAAGCTTTCCACCTAGAAATAGGGATGCTGATCTCAAAAGTCATACAATAGCTGTTGGAGGCAGGGGGAGAATTACATCCAAAAAAATACAGTCTACAGTAGATCTTTAAAAAGAAAACATAGCTTTGTGATTAAACTTGCATCAAGGAGTGGTCAGTAAAACTCTGTTCAACTGAGAAGTCCATTATAACCTTGCGGATATAACCTCCGCATATAAAACACACATACACACACACAAACACACACACACACATTACTACAAAGCCATAGAAACCTTTATTAAACAAGCACAGGTATGAGCCCAAGTGAAGCGGGAGGCCCATAGGAAGGAGAAGGGAAATTAGAGGAGGAGGGCGAGGGAGGGCAAGCTGTGGAAGGGGGGGCGGGGGTTGAGAAGTCATTTCACGTAGACTGTGGAACAAAATTATTCTCTGAAATGTAAAACTGCTACATAATTCACATGGTAAAATTTATTTTTTTAAATGTGGAGCTACTGCTTTTGACCCACCCTCCCATCCAGGTATCAATGCTTCTGACGGGAGTGTTTGTATATTTCTAACTATGTCTTAAAAACTCTGCACTCTTGGCAGCCTCAAGAAACCCAAATTATGTCCTATTTTGTTTTCGTTTTGGGGGAACAAAAACCCACCTGAAGGGGCAAGATGAGGGCTATGGGAAGGATGGGGTAAGGTTCTCAATAAGCTGGGGAACAGCCCACGGTACCCCTGAAGAAAGAGCAAGTGCATTGTCCCGATGGGGGAACATCCTCCACACAACTCTCCTAGCCCTTTCTCACCGATGCAAATTGTCGTCTTAAAACAGGTCTTCTAATAAGCACCGATGGTTGCCTGTGTCCTTCCAGAAAACCTACCCAAATCACCCGTTTGTAATCTCTAACAACAGTCACCATGCCCTCCTTCTGAGCTGATCGCTCATCCTCCTTAAAAGGCTGGTCCATTTGACAACCACCGTAGGTGGTACAGCATTGTTCTAAACTTATTGCAAAGCTTAAATGCTTTGGGAAAATGTCCACTTGAGTTCTGTTAAAAATTTGATATTAGCCCTGACCTCAGAATCATGTTTTCTGTGTCACAAAAGTAACCCCTTTTATAGGCACTCTAAGGAGGCTAAGGGAGTGGTATAGTGGCTTGTGTTTGGGATGCGAACTGCTAAGTCAGCAGTTTGAAACTACTAGCTGCTCTGAGGGAGAAAGATGAGGGAGTCTGCCCCCATAAAAACGTGTGGCCTAGGAAACTCAAAGGGAGAAGGCTACTTTGTGCTTTAGGGTTGCTCTGAGTTGCACCGACCTGATGGCCGTGAGTAAGGAGACTCAGACAAGTGTACTACTGAGAAAACTGGTGACCCACTGACCCCAGAGGCATATTTAAACATGGTTTGCTTGAAATAAACCCGTGCATGTAAGAACTGAAACTCCAGTATCAAAACTGTTTGTCTTGCCCTCATATCACATTATATATATATATATATATATATATATATATATATATATATATAAAATGGTGGTACCCATCCCCCCAAAAAGAAAAAACTCTGCTGAGCGGAGATTTCATAGTATGCATTTTTCCTGCAAGGCAAACATCAAGCAACTCACTCTGAGTTAGTGCACCCAATGGCATCGCCTGGGAAGGTTCTCTCTGATCACAGTGAATTTTTTCCTGAAAGCAGTTTTGCTCAAATCTCAATCTCTCCCTCTCTCTCTTTTTTTTTTTGTGATGGCCAATTTAAGAGAATAGCATGTGGCTGTGAAATTTTGTTTCCTGCTCAAGAAAAATGCTGCAAAAACTGTTGTGATGTTGAACACAGCTAACAAAGACAGCACTATGCGGAAAACTCAAATGTATGAGTGGTTCTCTCGTTTCAAAAAAGGTGATTGATTGATGACAAACCTCATTCGTGATCTCCATCAACTTCCCAAATGGACAAAAATGTGCACTCTTGGTGCATTTGGAGTTTGTTCCACGAGGTCACCTGTTAATCAAGCTTTCTATTTAGAAGTTCTGAAAAGATTGAGTAACAAAGGCCTGATTTGTGGCAGATAAGGAGGGCACTGTGTGCACCATGACAATGCCCCTGCTCATGCAACCATCTCTGCACCAGTTTTGGTCACAAAACAGCATGCCTCCCTTGTCCCACACACCTGACTCAACTGACCTCACTCTGTGTGACTTCATTCTGTTTCTATGAATGAAGAGGGACATGAAAGGACAGTGATTTGAAGACCTAGAAAAGTTGAAGAAAAAAATTAGGGAGGTGCTGTGAGCCATCCAAACAGATGAGTTTGAAAAATGTTTCCAAGAATGAAATCGCAGATTTGACAAATGTATTAAATGGAATGGAGAGTACTCTGAAGGTAATAAAGTTGTTTTGTTAAAAAATTAATAATAAATATCTTTGAAAAAAATTCTGGTTTTCTTTGAGTACCCCTCTAGTGTATATATAGTACTATCAAAGTAAATATATATACACACACATACATATATACTATGCATGCATGCATACATATGCACATTTATTTTCTTAGTTATGTCTTAATGTTTCTTAATAAAAATCTTATTTAAAAACACATGCAAAAAACCCCTTTGTCTTTTAAACTCTCAGTATACTTAATATGTGACAGAATCATATCAGGAGATATAATCCTGAAGCATTGTGTTGTAGGGGACAAAAGAGATGCCAAATACAGATGTACTAATTTATAGAGGTGCAATTTATTAAGATGTGGCTTTCTACTCGCATAAACAGTCACAGTTTTAGAAACCCATGAGGGGTCGCTATGAGGCAGCATGGGTTTGATGGTAGTGAGTTTGGTTTGGTTAATGTCTTAAGCAGGACAAAGACAAGACAAAATCAAAAGACAACCCTTCCATAGAGACCACTATCATGAGGCCATAATGTGTCCAAGGATTTACAGAAAACGGACTGCTTAAACAGCACATGTAAGTGCAAGGAATATAGTCACAGAAGCATGATTGACAACAGATCAATACATCACAGTTGCAGGTGGGACTACAGAATCCAGGATGGGGCCATGCTTGGAACACATATAGTACACTAGATAAAAGAGTTTGCTAGATTGGTTCAGGTTATGACGATCGACCCTAGTATTCCAATGTCCAGCAGGGGCACACCCAGGCAAATGCTCCAGGGCTATGCTGCCCCTCCTTGGGCTGGGTAGTGCCCTGGTAGTAATCCACTTTCAAATACACTTGGCCCTAAGGCAAGGCTATTCACATTGCAAGTTAATGGTAAGAAATAATTCAATGAATGCTAAATTCCATGGTGACTCAAAATGGATTTAGGGCTTCCACTGTAAACCATAGCTTTCTGCAAACTTAGTGCTCAGACTTTTAAATATTAATCACACCCAACTGCCCAATTCAACACAAGTAGACAGTTATATGACTTAAGAGTTTTAAATATTAACTTTGTACCAGAAAGCTTTTCAATGATTAATGCACACACACACACACACACACTTTTTGGCCCCCCTGGATTGAAGTCTTGCTTAATCTTTGCCATTCAAGCAGGAAGAAGTTTGCCAAAATCTGTAAGAGTCACCTCATTACTGTTCCTCTGAACTTTAGTCTCCAAGAATTCCTGTGGTTTTCTAGATCACACATTGCTCAGAGTAGAAACGTCCAAAGCAGGTGGTGGGGAGAGGGAAATTCATAATAAGTTGAACAAGGATTAATGTCACCTCACACTTAATTTTTTTTGGGTAAACAACTGCTTCAAATTACAACAAATACAGACATCTTTGATCTTTTGCCCAAGTTCAGTATTCTTTGAACTTGCCCGGGCTTTGTTTTCTTTTGTTTTCCTTCCTCCTGACAGAGGGAAACTGGCTGTCTGTAGAAGGTCCTTGGGGATAATCTCCACTGGGGACTTCTGGGGCGGTTACAAACGTACGGGTCACAGTCTTGGGTAGTAGCTATTGAGCAAGCTGATCTTAACCCACGGCAGTGTCATGTGTTTAGAGTCGAACTGTCCCACAGGTTTTACCTGGGCTGTGACCTTTCACAAGCAGCTCACTAGGCCTGTCTCACAAGCCACTTCTGGATGGGTTCAAACTGCGACCCTTCCAGCTAGTAGTGGAGCACTGAACTTTTTGCATGCCCAGGGACATGTTTAATCATCAAGAAACCTGTGCACCGAGAGGATCAACTGTTAAAAGGCACCTTGATACATCGAATATGTCATTCTCCTTGTGGTAGATCTATAACCGTTTGTCAATTTGAGGATTAAGAGTGTAGGGGTGGAGTCTAGTCTGTCAATCTGGAGATAGCCAATGAGACTTCTGTGTGGGCATGGCCTTCTCCTGAAAATTCTGGGAAATCTGGTACTTCCTTCTTGGAGGCAGGAGACACTATCTCTCTCGGTTCATTCCCTTGGAGACTCTCTACTGACAAGGCTGACTTCCTGCGAGGCATCCCTGAGGAGATGCCACATGGACCTACCCTGATGCAGCCATGGGAACTGGAATGGCCACATGGAGACCCCTGCCAGCGCTGAGATGCTTCTACCACCAAAGCCTTTCTACCCACTGGCTTGTGATCGTCCTCCATTTGGCTTCATTACATGTGTTTCGTGAGTCTGAAGAGGACTTTATAGATTGCTATCGAACATATGGGCTAATATCGGACTTACGGACTTGATCTGGACTGGGGTGGGATGTTTTTTCAATGTTCAATTGCTCTCATATATAAATCTCTTTCTTATACACATATGTGTGTCCATGGATTTGTTTCTCTAGTCTACCCAGACTAACACACTGCTCAAATAGAGTTTACATGTCCTAAGAAATATCCCACAAAAGCCTATGTTGGCTTCTGTGGATCGCATGCTATAGAATTCACTCCCCACCCCCACACACCCCCAAGGGTTGTCCTGCTTTCACGATGGAGGCCTATGGTCTCTTCACCACATTGATGCCATTCATATGGTGACACCTCGCCATGTTCTCATCATATGCAGCGTGAATTGCCAAATCTTTACCTTGGTTCAGCGGGAGGGTGAGCCTGTAATTTGTCATGGAAACAAGGCTTCTTTGAGAGTGAAAGGGCTCTAAGAGAAATTATGCCAAGACAATATCAGTAAACCAAGATCGTCCCAAAGCAAACCAGGGCGCTGGTCACCTTCCTTAGATGAACTAGTGGTGTCAGGCCCCTTCCTGTCCCCTTCTGTCAATCCTCCCTGAACTCCAGCCACAGCAGCCTCCTGGGTGCTTTCCAAGTTTCCCCAGCATGCCTCAGGCACAAGGAATGTGCCTCCCCAAGACCTCTGCGTGCCTTGCTCTTTCCACATAACCCAGGTCTCTGCTCAAATCTCACACACTAGCGAGAACGTCCTTCTGATACGTTAGTATAGCTCTTCTTCTGTTCACTCTCACTGTACTATGCCTTATCTTTCTCCATAACACTTATCATAGCCTGAGCTTGTTTCAGCCAATGTTTATCAGTGTGCTGTGTGTCTGCCATGAAAACAAAATTCCTGTTACTTGGTAGGTAATAATATCTAATTAATGAACATGTGCATCGAAGAATGAGTTGCTGCCTTCAATTAGAGGCTGATTTAAGGGGAAAGCATAATTTCTACTCACTTATGGATGACGGTGAATACTCGTAATTTGGGAAAGAGGAAGCCGTCTGCTGCGTAAAGAGTTGCAGCCTCTGAAACTCACGGGAGCAGTTCTACTCTGTCCTACTGAGTTGCTGTGTGTCGAAATCTACAGGGTGGCAGTAGTTTGGGTTCTTAGGGCTTTTGTTGTTGTTGTTGTTGTTATTTAGTCTAGGAAAAAAGTGAGTCTTGCCAGATCTGAAGAGTGTGTTGTGGAAAATTTTAGCTAATATGAATGGAAAAGATGTCATTTAAGAAATGATGACTTGCTAAATTGTTTTCATCATCTCATTACAGTGAAATAATTTCCTCCTTGGTAATGCATATTGTGTCTTTCTAAAAACAAAAGAACATGTTTACCCTATTCGGGTTGTCTATTCACCTTATTTGTTATAATGTACTGTATATACTCGTGAATAAGCCGAGTTTTTTCAGCACTCTTTAATGCAGTTTTTGTGGTAAAATGAGGTGCCTCGGCTGATATTCAGGTCAGCTTATCCTTGAGTATATATGGTATTTCAAATGTTATGACAGCCTATACTTAGGAAGACTATGAACAGATATAATTACCATCTTCTAAATCAGTGGTTCTCAACCTTCCTAATGCTGCGACCCTTTAATACAGTTCCTCAGGTTGTGGTGACCCCCCAACCTTAAAATTATTTTCATTGCTACTTTATAACTGTCATTTTGCTACTATTATGAATTGGGGTAGCCCCTGTGCAAGGGTCGTTTGATCCTCAAAGGGGTCACGACCCACAGGTTGAGAACCGCTGTTCTAAGGGCTACTGTATAACTGAGTTAGATGGTCTGGAGGCCAGAGTTGACCTCCTGGAGCTACACGAGGCGAAGGAGAGTCTAACGCTGACTGTCACAGGCAGAGTGCAGACTTGCTTCCACCTCCCCGCTCCTTAACTCACTGACACCAGCCATGCCTTCCACCACATTCTGCTTCTCTGCTGGGATCGCTAATCCAGTGTCATGGTCACAGGCAACACTCACAACGAGGAGGGTTATTTGGGAAGATAACAGGCCGCCACAAACCAGGATCACTAAACGTGACGGATATCGTCATTGGTTCACAGCAGCCTCTCTGGTCCTCAGCCCATCAGTCTGTGTACACAGCTCCTTGGCCTCTCCCTCTGTGGCCAGGAAGCCACCCCACTCCTCTGCGCCTGTCTCAGGGTCTCGGTACTGCTCCTCTGCTTTGTCCCATGGTCTCCTTGCCTCGGCCTCGGGTCTCAGCGTGACGTAGCTCTGCTGTCCCCGCCACCTCTAGCACTTCAGACAGGGCTGTCCAACATGCTCTGACTGGGGCTCTTCTTCCTGATGGCCTTGGAAGTCCCCTCTGCTCCTGCTTCTGAGGCGGCTCATCCTGATAGCCAGGGGAGTGGCAACTGAAACGGACCAATCCCTTCTCTCAGTATTTCACATGCCCTCTCTGTGTAGTCCCACCTGATCAGTTGGTGGGAGCTACAGACCATGGACAGAAGAGCCGTATTAATAAAGTTTACTTTACCACCACCCCAATAGTACTCTCAAAGTACCACTTATATGTCAGGCATTTTTAAAAGTGTTTTGCAAATATTTCCTTATGTAATCCCCCCCAACAAACCTATCAGACCTAGGTATTCCCATGACCTCCAATTTACAATGAGGCCCAGAAAGGCTAATAATCCCCGAAAGGGGGGAGTTTGATCGCACACAGTCTCACTTGGACAATGCATAAGGAAGGCCACCGAAGAAAAGATTTACTTGAATTGTGGTATTGGCAAAGAAATAATTGAAAATAATGCAGACTGCCCCCCAGAGAACAAACAGATCTGTCTTGGAAGAGGTAGAGCCGGCATGTTCCTTCGAAGCAATGTGGTGAGACATTGTCTCGTACTTGGGACATGTTATCAGGAGAGGCTAGTCCCTGGGAAAGGACATCGTGCTTAGTAAAACCGAGGGATCAGTGAAAAAGAGGTAGTGCATCAAGGAGATGGATGGGCACACTAACTGCAAGGCGGGGCTCAAACACAACAACGATCGTGAGGGGGTGCAGGATAGGCCAGTGTTTTGTCCTGTGATCCAGAGATGACCCTCTGAGACATCTGACATCAATTTGATGACACCTAACAGCAGTCTGGCTTCACAGCCTGGATCATATTGTAACCACAGGGCTTTAAAAGGCTACTTTTTAACCACAGTCAGTTTACTGACCATTGTCCTTGTGGTTGCAGCCAAATACGTCACTCATAATGCTGCTGTAGTGTTCATGGTTCCAATAGAAATAGCAGGATCCCTGATATGTCACAGCAAAATTCAAAATGTAACCTTTCAATCCATATGGATTTTCGGTAACCTTACATCACAGTGGTTTTCAGTTTTGATTACTTATTTCATTGTTTATTGCTTGTCTTTTCTCACTAGCTGCTTGAAGTGCCCTGATGGCTTAGTGGTTATGTGTTGGACTTTGATCCACAAGATCATTAGTTCAAAAATCACCAGTTGCTTCGAAGGAGAAAGGCAGGGCTTCCTATTTCCATAAAGAGTTGTAGTCTACGGACACTCACAGGAGCAGCTCTAACCTGTCCCATAGGATATCTATTAGGCAGCATCAACTCAATGAGTGTGAATTTGGTTTGAATTTTTGCTACTTGAGGTTAAGGAGTTTTGCTTGTTTTACATACTGCTGTATTCCCAAGGCCTCCGTGCCTGGTCCTTAGCAGAAGCTCAATAACCATTAGTTGGATGAATACATCCTGAATCAAGGAGTCATAGTAAACAACTACGTTTTTTCCTTCTTCTGTGTGACTCATATAATTCAGGGAGTCCCTGGATGGTGCAAACGTTTGAGCCCTTGAACGCTAACCAAGCAGTTGGTGGGAAGTTAGCCCCAGTGATCTGCGTCCTAAAGGTCACAGCTTTGAAAACCCAGGGAGCCATTTCTACTCTTCACACTGGGAGTCTCCTCAAGTCAGAATTGACCTGATGGCAACTAACAACAACAACAACAACAACAACAACATGATTCTAAATCCGCTAAACTCGCAAACACTGATTATGTGCATAGGCCTGCATTCCACATGGCACTTACAACCCCTCTTCTACGCACTTTGGGTAAAGTAACTCTCTTCATTCCACAGTAACACTGGGAGGTGGTCTGCAAAGATCAATGAAACGGAAGCCTACATATTTTTCCCTAAAGAACTTCAAACCTAGTTAGGAAATGATATGAATTGAGACAGGTAATTAGAAAATGGTATAACTTTATAATCCATTCATGCAATTATTAAAATTTGACTTAACAAGTAGATTTTGAGGGAAGAATAGTCAGCATTATGGCTTTTACAAGGAGCTGAGACTCATCTTTGTCTTATGACCTGGGAGGAATTTGGGTAGGAAATGGGAGAAGGGGATGATGTTTCCAGGTAGAAAGATTGAATTTAAGGTAGAGAGCAAGGATGATCTTTGGGATCTACGGAAAGAAGTATGTGTGACTTGGCTGGTAAAGAGGAGATGACCCATGGCTAGCTTTGAAACTCCGGAGTTAGAAATGTGTGTATTAAACATAAAGTCAGGAAAATAAGCTGTGCTCGTCCAGGTAGCCTAGAGAAACAAATCCATAGAAATTCCTATGTATATAAGAAAGAGGTTTATATACAAGAGCAGTTAAATATTGAGAAAACATCCCAACCCAGTCCAGATCAAGTCCATAAGTCTGGTATCTATAAAAGCCTCTTCTGACTCATGGAACACATGCAATGATGCTGAATCCAGGAAGATCACAGGCTCGTGGGTAGGAAGTCCTGTGGATCCAGTGGTGTTGTAAGCATCTCAGTGCTGGCAGGGGTCTCCACGTGGCTTCTCCCACACCCAGGACTGCATTGGGTTAGGTCCATGTGGCTTCTCCTCAGGGTTGTCTCACAGGGAGTCAGCCTTGTCAGTAGAGAGTCTCCAAGGAAATGAGCCAAGAGAGAGGCAGTGTCTCCAACCTCCAAGGAGGAAAAACAGAAGTTCTTAGAATTCTCAGGAGAAGGCCACACCCACACAGAGGCCTCGTTGGCTATATCCCGATTGACATGCTAGACTCCACCACTACACTCTTAATTGACGCCAGATTATGTAACTACCATATAAGTCCTTTCAGCAGTATTATATGGGTTAAATGGAATAAAGAATAAAGAGCACTTATCCAGGTTCTTGGCATATAACTCAGTTCACTGCCATTCAATCCATTCCAACTCACAGCCAATGGATAGGACAGAGTAGAACTGCCTCGGTGGGTTTCTGAGATGAATTCTATGCACAAGTAGGGAGCCTCATTTTTCTCTCTCATTAAATTGTAGCCCAGGAGCCTTGGCAGCATGGTGGGTTACACAATGGGTTGCTAACCACAGGTCAACAGTTCGATACCACCAGCTGGTCTCTGGGAGAAAGATGAGCTTTCTATTCCTCTTCAGAGTTACAGTCTCAAAAACACACAGGCCATTCTACCCTGTCTAATAGGGTCATTGTGAGTTGGAATTCACTCGATGGCACTGAGCTGGGTTTTTTAAAGGGAAATTGTAGCTATTATTACTACTGCTACTTTCAGTCCTACTAATAATAGTTACCTTTTTAGTCAGTTATTATTACTATTTCTAATAGCAGAGAAAGCTTTGCCTTGAATTTGAACCCACAAATGGCTCATTCTGGCTTCGTTATAGTCTATTGAATTTGCTTTTATAAGTTCACTGTAGTTTACCTGTAATCGTATTGATTAAGACAAACACCCGTGATCTCTGTACGTTAAATGAGCAGGCACCACATGTACTCCAGCAGAGAAAATGTGGTTTTAGGGTATACCCACAGACAGATATCAAAAATAATCACATGATAAAGCTTTCAGACAACTGGCTTATCTCTATTGCATTAAAAATGTGTTATTTGCAACTCTGCAGCATCCAGTTATAGCTTTTTGATTCCCCACGGAGGGCACTTCACTACAATTCAGCTGGTATGAAGACAGGCATTTCCCACAGGGATAAGCAAAGAAGTCCTAATAACTTCTGCAAGCTCCTCTATAAACTTCAAAGAATGTGAGAAGGTCTCTGTGTGTGTGTGTGTGTGATGAGAGGGGAGGTGGAGTATAAACAACCCAGAACTCAAAGGCCCTTTAGTACTTTAACACAAAAATAAATTTTACAAACACCACCACTGCCGCCAAAAAACTCCATCTAATTATAGTGCACTGTTTTTCTTCAGTGCATTTTATACCAAATATTCTTCAAACAGCTTCCCAGGGTTAAGCGGTGCAATGTGTAATTAAATAGTATGCCAGACAAAGAAAAATAGGCCAAGGTTCTAAATGCGCTGGCCGCTGATGCAGCGGGCTGAAGAGCAGGGCCTTGTACAAGGAACGGCTGCAAAGGCGCAGCGGCAAGAACCTTATGTTGGGTAGGCTAGCGGAAGGCTGGGACGTCCATTACGCATGCCCAGAGGGAGGAGTGGCCCACTGCACATGCTCTGGGGTTCAGGTTTCCCGCCCGGTACGCGTGGGTGGGCGCTGCACCTGGATTGGCCCACTTAATTTAATTCAGCCAATGGGATCGGCCAGGGGTCATCCACCACGCCTCCCCGCGTAATCATTGAAAAGGCAGGAGCCCGGAGCAGACCACATGACTTTGCGGGCAGTCTCCAGGCAGGCTGCGGGGGGCCCTGTGTTAACCTGAAACTTCTTCTAACGCTCATAAAACTCACTTGGATCACAAACCGGGCTTCGGCGTGAATTCGTTCTCGCGCGGAGCCAAGGACCAAGGTATACTGTTTCTTCTCTGAGAGATCTTACCCTTCCTCCACAGGTGGGGGCAACATCCGGCCTGAGGGCCGAATAAGGCGCTGAGACTCATCAATACCAGCCAGCACCACACGCCTCACCAAGGAGAAGCAGTTCCGGCCAGGCCATCACATTAAGGGTGACTTAATTAAATAATTGACCAACATGACCCTCAAATGATGTTATAAATATCCAAATGGCCCTTGGCAGAAAAAAAATTTCCCACCCCTGCAAACAGAGGAGAGAGAGTGGAATGTAGCAAGAAAAGTATTCTAGTCTTTGGGGAATTTTAACTCAAACACTGAATTATAAACAAAATGAAACAAAGAAACAACTAGTGGGAAACCACTACCAGTCACGTACACAGTTTGCCTTAAGGCTCATATCTGCCCCTGCAGAAGACATTTTCTGTAGGCGACCCCCTGGCTCTACCCCTGCTCATTAACCAAGGAAATGCCATTTCTCACACAAAAAGGCAGTACCTTTGTGTCAGAAACGCCAAATTAAGTTCTTAACAAAGTCTTTTAAGTATTTCTAATCCCCTTTGCCCTTAAACTCGGGAATTAATCAGTCTTTCAGCCAAGCTCCCCTGTCTTCATTCCCTGTCTCTTTCTCTCTCCTGTCTGGGCCGCCGATTCCAGACATTCCATTCTGCACTCTGTACCCCTTCACTGCATCCTCCGTCTTCACGGGGAACTTGTGGGCACAGCCCCTCTTTTACTTGGCCCCTGGTCTTTGTCGCCCGAGGCCAACACACCCCACCCCGGGCCCTCCCGAGGGCCTTTGTGCAGCCGGTGCGGGAGCTGAGATCCAGCCCCGGGCTTTGCCCTGGGGAAAGCAGGCGGTGTGCTCTGAACACAGCCCTGTTTGCTCTTCTCCCGGGCAAACAGAGCAAGGGCTTGGGCAATGCTACTTTGGACATGTTTGTTGAGGGTGTGACTATTCTAGGACAAAGTTGTCGATCCTTGCTTTTTCTTCAGAACAATTAGCTAAAGACTGCAGACACTCGACACTCAATTTGCTTTGGTTTTGTTGGTCTCTTAAGAAGCCAACTATTTACTGTAAGAAGAAAGAGCCTAACTTTGACGCCGGAGGTGGGTCTGCCCTGGGGAAGCCCCTCCATTCCTGGCTTGAAATAAAACCGTTTCTAACTTTTCGGCACCTTGGCATCCCTGGGTGTTTGCTCTCCCGTGCTTGTGCCAACTGCTCCCTTAATGGCGCCGGGTGCGGGGAGCACAGGAACCGGGGTGCAGGCGTGGTTTCCATCTCGCGGGGAGCATGAGGCAGATGCTGAGAGTGGAGGGCCTGGGTCAGGGCCACACATTCCCACGGCAGCCATGACACGCTCTGGGAAAGAAAATAATAGGTAGAAGCACTTTCCCTCTGTGACTCCAAAACATGAAGGGAAGCCTTCGCAAAACAGTGCAGTGAGGCCGACTCACTTCTTCCCAACCTGGCCCTGAACCTAAAAGCCCCATCACGCTGAGCTGCAGGGTCGAGAGAGGGAGTCGATTCCTTTCTCTCTTGGGCTTTTATCCTTTTATTGCCGCCTTTCTGGCTTTGCCCCAGAGATTTCCAATGGGTCGGACGGTTTTAGAGTCAGTATCTCCGCTGTGTTTGCATCTGAACTCTGACCCAAACGTCAGTGTTATTTTCAGCTGTTCTTTGACAGGGAATCCAACAGCTGCTGTTTAATGCCAGACAGCTTGTGACACACGCTGAGTTTCTAGCAATGGGCTCCATCTATGATCTTGGGCTCTGATCTGAAGCAGATTACAATTTTCCTACACAGTGTGTATGTGTGTGTGTGTGTGTCCTGAAGTATAATTTTAACAAAAGTTAATCCAACAAAGGCTGTGTTCTTGCTACATGGCAAAGGGTAAGAACCCTGAGTAGTTGGGAGACCGAATTTAAGAACACCACCACAAGTACAGTAGCAACAACAATGACGACGACTATTGCCTTAGAAATGCTGGTTGGGGGCTGTTGCTGTTGTTTTAAAGTCCCTGAGAAATAGGAGACTCTGGGGGAAGGTGACCACTCCCTTAAACTTCATTCGGCAAAAGGCAGCCCAGTTCAGAAAAGCAGATTTATCTAAAAGCAGATTTCAAGCAATTTTATGACTTAACCCCAAACGAATGCCAGAGATTTTTCTTTCTTTCTTAAAGTCCATCTTTGCTGGTTTTGTTTACATGAGCGAGACTTCAAAACCCTTGAAGAAACTGCTCTCTAGATCACTAACTTGCTGGGTTTAAGAGTTTGGGGTATGACTATAGTTTCAATGGTTTGGGCTGTCAGGATGTAAAAGATAATCTTTTCTCATTTCTCTCAATCATCAATGACAGGCAGAAAGCTCAAAGCTGTCCTCCACATTGAAGATAATGGCAAAAATAACAGGCAGCTTCGTGTGACCATACTAGGGGTGTGTCGACTCCCGCCGGGCTCTCCCCTCGCTCTCTCGCTCTCTCTCCCTCCTGATAAACTCAATGGGGTTGTCTATTTTTAACCTCCTGTTCTTTCCTTTTGGCAGAGCAATCAGTGCAGCTGAGCTCTTTGCCTGAATGTCTACAAGTAGCCCTGATGCTCGCCTTCTGGAATGACCAGCAGACACACATCTGCACAGGAGCTGCCCGACATAAACTCTGGTTCTAAACGACCATGTCCAGCCAAAGCCATCCTGGTGTGGAGGGTTCTACAACCACAGTCAGCTCCGTAGCTGTGCAGGCCGGGGATTCCAAAATCATTATAGCTGTCATAAAGGTAAGCCACAGCTTTCTGTTCTCGGTGGGCTTCTTGCTGGGTGTTGGAACATTCCAGGCAATCAGCATATGGAAGATATTACAGGAAGTACATAGTATTGTTTTTAAGGACTCGGCAGCGGAGACGAACCACTATTAAGTTTCAGCGGGAAGTTTCCCTTTTACCTTTCAGTTAGTCAGTGGATATGCCGAAGCTTTGGTAAAAATCACCACTGCACACTTTCAACCTGCCTTTCAAAGGCAGGGCATTTGGAAACGGAGGATCAGGAAAGGTTTAGGATTCTTGGAGGGTGGCTGTGATGGAGAGAGGTCTGGCAGATGGGGGCTGGCACTGTTCTGAGTCTGAGCAAGAGTTGGTAACACCTAGCAAAAGGCATTGCCCCTTGTCCTCTTGCAGCCCAGCCCTGCTTTGGACACGGTAAAGACTAATGAGAGGACGAAATCCTTGTCCCCAAGCTAATGGGACTACTACATCGTTGTCCCATGGCTGGCTGCGAGATACAAAGGGCAATCGCCAGATTTGCTCTGACCAGCAGGAAGCAGCCGGCACTGGGCACCTGGCATACTGCATGTTTTATGCCGAGCCATTTGCCCGTTTGCAAAGACAGCTTCACACCTTTAAGCTGAAGAAACTTTCATGATTTTAGTCCTCATCGAAATGCCCAGCCAACACTCCTAGAGCATCCACGCTGGGCTTTCGGCATTGATTTCAGCACCAGCAGAATTCAGGGTTAATGACGGGAAGCCGTGTTAACAAGCTGCTGTGCCGCAGCAGGCTTCTTTCAGGACCTCTCTCTCCAGGCTTCATAGAATGACTTTCCCCCTGACCTTTTGTTAGCACTTGGACAACAAGGGCTGTTTAATTTAACTTAATTGTCATTGATTTTATGGTAATGTGAAAATTCCTGACAGGAAAAGAAAACAGCACTTGACATTGAGCCAAGTAATTCACTACAGAAGCACAGAATGCAAAATTCTTCCTCCAGCGGCTGTTGGGACAAGGACTCCACATCAAGGAGGCCTCTACTGACCTCCTCCTCCTCCTCCTCCTCCTCCTCC
>NW_022103899.1:4898071-4920066 GCF_000313985.2 Echinops telfairi | reverse complement strand
TCCTCCTCCTCCTCCTTCTTCTCCTCCTTCTCCTCCTCCTCCTCCTAATTTTCCACAAGCAGTGCGTTCAGATGAAAAGAAGCCCAAAGCAGAGGTAGCCAGGGTGGATCATCTGCATGTGATTTAGTGGTGCATTAAGTCACTGCGGGGAATTTAGCGGTGAAAGAAAAAAAGGAAAAAATATAAACGCAGCCAGGAAAAATGTTTCGAGGATAAATGATGGGAGAATCCAAGATAGATTGAAAGTATGGGGGTGGGGTGGGGGTGGGGCTTTAAAATGACATGGAAAACTTTTCTTTCCACTGAATCCTGCTTCTAAAGACGGTTCCCATTTTCCACCACCACCCCCTTACCTCCCAGTCTCTCTCCTACAACACAAACCCAAAGCACGTCAGAGTGGAAAACCCACTGTTTTGGATCGATTTGGGTTCCTTCTTTCCAAACTGTCTCCAAGCTCTCATTCTTTTCTGGACTAGCAACAGGCTTTTCTAGTTTCTCTTGAGTAATCCAGTTATCCACATGCACATGCCTGTTAGGCATTCCCCTTGCTTCAGGCGTGGTTGCTCCCGAGAAAACCAATTGCTCAGAAAAGGTGGTGGTGAATTCTGCCTTGGGGCAGTGCTGAGGTCCACCTCGGAAACCAAGCTGAGTGGACTCACATGGCAATTGTCACGTGCATCCGATTTCACCTGCATTTTTTAACACGATTGAATACTTAGCAGTTAAACGGTTGGGGGAACGTTATGTTTTATCTTTAAAAGAAGAACAAAATCAATAGCTTCATTGGATTTTCTTTTTCTAACCTCCCTCTTGAACCAGCAAGGTCAAAGTTAAAGAGACAAGTTCACTTCAATCACCTTTACTAAAACTTTCCACTTGGGGTAGTCTGTATCTTACTTACTCAAGAGGAATTGGGCTTTACTTATGGAATTCCGTTTTCTGAGTGGGAGCTTATATACACTTGGATGAATTACTATGATTGCGTAATAGTCAACAATATGTAATTCACCTTACTTGTTCCTCATTTGGAATATTTTTATTTTTATTCAATATGCCTAGAGAGAATTTATCGTAAAATTGTTTAAAGGGCAGGACATGAATTTATATTACCCATGGCCTTGTTGGATGAATGTTGGTGGCCTGCTAATGGTGAAGTTGGCCATTCAAACCGTCCAGCTGCACAGAAGGAGACATGAATGGTACTCTCTGCTCTTGTAAAGATGGACAGATGTGGAAAACCCATACAGGGTTACTGAGTCAGATTCTATTAAATGACACCGAGTTTTCATGCTGTAATTCCAAAAAGGTACAACTCTATGGAATGGATAAAGTGTTCATAATATAAATTTATTCTTTTTTTAAAGGAGAATAGTGAAAAGGAAGGAATAGAGGAACTAAAAGTGCTTTTTGTTTCATTATATCTTTAGAGTGGCAAATGGATACAACTTCAATTGGCTGAGGCACAACCCAATATTCTTGAAATTGGTAGCAGTCAAGATGAAACCAAAAAACTTCTGCACGATCATGAACTTCTTTTGGCCAAGCTCAAGGTAAGTGATTAAGTTGTGAGGTGGATACAAAAGTAATAAGGAATTAAAACTTCTCCTACGTTTCCTCTTTATTTTAATATGGAACCAGATAGATAATGAGCAAACACAAGCCTTTGAGAGACTTAACAAGATTTTTTTTAGCTTTCCCTAATGTGATAGAAAATATGGAGTACTAATATTTTCATTGTGAAGAAATATACATATTTCCTGGCTGCCCCAGTTAAAAAATAACAACCAACCATAACTTTTTTATTTCATGAATTATACTCAAATAATCACAACAGATCTACATTTTTAATTGCTAATGATCCTTGCTGCCAAAAATAGTTTAGAAGGGCATGTTCCCCATTAAACTATTGAAACTACCTGATTTTGTGCTTAATATTTAGAATTCTTGAAACCATTGAACTTCACTTCCAAAACAAAAATTCAAAGATACCATTCTTAAGAACATTCCAGACAGCTATGGTAGAGCATGAAGACCCCGTGGGTTCCCTTCTGAGCACATAACCCCAGGATGCAGCCACATTGTGAGTAATAACCCTCAGAGGCAAATGCATGTCCTCGCTCAGATGAAATTTGAAAAAACAAACAAACCTTGGAGAACTGTGATGACTAGAAAGTTCTGCATTTTCAGATTTTCATATGACTTACCACCTAAACTGGAGTTAACATTTGCTTTCTAAGTATTAGACTGCGAACTGCAAGGTCAGCACTCCTCGGGAGAAAGATAAAGCTGTCTAGGATTGCTGAGTTAGAATTGACGGCAAAGCTCTGGTGGTGCTGTCAGGGAAGCACTGGACTGCTAACTGCAAGATCAGTGGCTCAAAACTGGAGAAAGATGAGGCTCTCTGCTTTCATATAGATTTACAGCGTCTATAGCAAAGTATGGTGAAGAAATCAGATGGCATCCAGCTCTCAGAAAGAAGAGCAGCTCGGGTTTTAAAGGCTTGTCTTAAAGTCAGCAGCCATCTAAGTAAATTGCCTGCTAAGTTCACATAGAATAAGCAAACCCACCTATGCTTTCCAAGGAACGTAAATAGTAAAATTCAAGACCAGAGGATGAAACTGTTTAGGACTTAAAGTCAGAGCACTCAGTTTGCAGAAGGCTATGGCGGATGGTGAAAGCCCCAAATCTGTTTGGTGGGTCCCCAAGTGGATTAAGTCTCCAGTGAGCCTCCTCTGACCATTAACCAGGGATGTGGATAGCCTTGCTGTCAGACGGAGTGCATTAGAAAGTGGATTAATGCAAATGTAGCTAGGCTAAAATTTAACACTTTATCATTTGCTCTCCCTTTCGACCCATTTTAAATTAGTTCTAGCTTTTATATTTTCTGTTTTCTTTTGGAGTGCTGTTTTTCTGGGTTTTATATTGTTGTTGTTGGGTTCCAGGGGAATTGAATGTTTTTCTTTACATGAATTCCAGGACTGGGTAAAATCTATAGCGATAGTAACGGGATGAATAGTTTCTTAAGGTTATCGCAGGGGAGGTTGGGGGAAATTGGGAACTAATAATAGTGAGTACAAGAATGAAGATGTGGTTCAAAATTTGATTGTGGTGATAATTGTCCAAATCTTTTTATTATTTTTACATCATTGAATTGAATGATATATGAACTATATGTCAATTAAACTGTTTTTAAAAACCCTATATAGGGCTGCTAGGGATTAGAATCAACTTATTGGCAGTGAATACGGTTGGTTTGGGATTCTAGCCCAAGAAGCAGATCTGATCCATACCCAGTATATATGGACAAGGGTAAAAGTAACTGAGTATCAGAGAGGTTAAAGAAATAATTAATACTGAAGCTTGTTCTCTTTTAAATAGCTTCTTGCTTAGGACCCAGGGCTGTCTTGTAAGGCGCAGGCCCGCCTTCCTTATTTCATCTGCTCTATTGTGCTTCATGCATGTGTGAAATTGAGGGCGTGTGGCAATCTTACGTTGAGCAAGTCTGTTGGGTCTATATGCTCACTTCACGTCTCTGTGTCACTTTTGGGGAAATTCTCACAATAATTCAAACTTTTTCATGATGCTATTGCACATTTAATAGACTACCGAAAAAAAAACAA
Source organism: Echinops telfairi (assembly GCF_000313985.2). Lineage (NCBI taxonomy): Eukaryota > Metazoa > Chordata > Mammalia > Afrosoricida > Tenrecidae > Echinops > Echinops telfairi. The sequence continues at coordinate 4,916,446 of NW_022103899.1, read as the reverse complement.
AAGCTCGCTGCCATAAGTCAGTTCTGACTCACAGTAGCCCTATAAGACAGAGTGGAACTCTCCTGAGGGGTTCTGAGATTGTAAATCTTTAACTCTCCCTCAGAGCAGCTGATGGGTTTGAACTGGCAATCTTGTGGGCAGCAGTCAAGCTCCTTAATAAACTACAGTATCATTTTATTGGTTTTCCAATGTGTATAAAAGTTGTTTACACTATAATATATTATAGACTACAGTGAAAACAGGCCTTTAACACAATCCTCCTTAATGCACATCTTTCATACGCCCACCCCACTGCTGCCATCAACCCAACCGTGCAGCCAAGAACGTTGATGTCATAATATCGTCCTCTCTAGATAAAGGATCCCAAGGCTTGATAAAGAAATGATCAAGGCCCCAAGGCCTGTTTCAGCTTTACCAATAAAAGAATTTGAACAATAAAATAATTCTACCTTGCAAATGGATAGATTATTAATTCAATCAAATTTACCAGCTGTTATGCTCTTAGGTAGGCACCACTTGAAAGTGTGGCAGAAAATTGTTTGATCAGACTTAGCTTTAATATGAGCTTTGTGAAGGATAAGGGCATTCATAATTCAATAAGCCAATGATATTTAATATTTCATATTCAGCCCAGCCCTTTTCCTGTGCACAGGGAGTTGCAATTTTGTTCTAATTAGAAAGAAGGCTGCTCTCTAAGGAGTGCAGAAAGGGTTAATGCTCAGTGCCTCAGCCACTTGGACTGGGGCAAAGCCATTAGTCTCTCTGGTATCAGGTTCTTAATTTGAGGACTTATGATAATAATGGTTACCCTCTCATTCCTAATTACAAATTTTGGCGGATAAGTGTGATGACATATGGGAGGTGCGTGTAGCTTTTTAAGGAAAAAAGAGCATAATTGTTATACTAATGAATGCACAAGAGTCATTTGGGTGTCTAATTGAAGAGAAAAGCTGTTTTCGACCTTCCATGGAGAATGATCTCAAATTCTAGTCATTTAGACTAAAGGGAAAAATTCTGCAACCATAGATTTTTGTTGAGGCTTTCTAACGTGGTTAATGTCTATCCCTGGGAGAGCTTATCTTCCCTTTACCATCTTACTTAACCATTCCAGTGGCAGTCTAAAAAAAAAAAACAAAACCTTAATTTCTGTGGTAAAGACAATCTTGTGGAAAAGGCCTTATCTCCCTAAAGACACTCAGTTTCTTAAACCACACCCACGTGATTTCCTAGGAGAAAGAAGACATTGGGAAAGAGAAGGAGAGAGAATTAATCCAAGTAAGGAAGCGCTGGCTTTCCATCCTCCCACAGGCAGGCACCCTGTGGCTTGGGGAGGGAGGCGGGAGGGAGGGGTTGGAAGTGCCTCAGGAGTTGCCTGTGGATTTTCTCATTGTCAGAAACTGCCTCTCAATGGCATGACGGGTGTTCAAAGGAATTATGAATCTCAGAGCCACAACATAGGCCTGCCAAGCAGCTCCTGGGTTTGTAGATATGTGCTATTAGCTATCCAGTAAGGAATGAGTCATTAGAAAACATGCAACAATTTTACCTCTGACCGGACTGTCATAAATATATTGGTTGCCCTGTTCTGACGAAATCTCTGACCCAATAAATGCTATCTACCAGTCTTATTTCTGTTCACTAAAGAAGAAAAAAATAGTTGCAGCCAAGTAGACGCTGACTCCTGGGGACCCTGTGTGTCACCCTGGAGTTGTGCTCGGTCACATGTTTGATAGTTGATGTTTCACAGGTTGATTACCAAACATTTCTGCCAAGGTGCCTAGGGAGAGATGCAAACCTCTAACCGTTTTATCAGCAGCTCCCTGTGGTAACTATTTGCACTACCCAGGAAGTCTATATTCTTATAGCAAAACATCATGCCTTCTACTGCTTTTGCGTGCTCACAGCAAGCCTGTGTAGAGTAGAGAGAAGTCCTGCCTGGCCCAGTGTCGTCCTCATCAGTGTTGCTTTCTGTGAGCCCATCTCCACAGCCATGGCGACAACCCTTCTCACTGAGGGTCTTCCTCGTTTGTGCTGACCCTCTGCTTTACGAAGCTGATGTCCTTCTCCAGGGACTGGTCTCTACCGATGACATGTTCTTCTAAGGAGTGTTCTGGCTGTCTTTCTTCTGACACAGATCTATTTGTTCTTCAGGCGGTCTATAGAATATTGACCATTCTTTGATAACATCATAGTTCAAAGCTGTCAATTCCTCTTTGGTCTTCCGTATTCGGTGTCCAGCTGGCACAGATATTATAGTTAGAATAATTTAACAGCAAAGCTAAAAGTCTTATTAGCACTTGTCTTACATAAGAATAAGCGATGCTTTCTGCTGTTAATTTCAGGTATTTACCTAAAAATGTGTTTTTGAAAATGAAACATCAAAATTATGTTATCTGATTATTCATCTTCACATATTAGAGAAATTTTATCGGATGTGTATTGTGAATGTGATGGATGGACCCTTTTTTAAAATTTTAATAAATCATTTTATTGGGGCCTCTTACAGCTCTTATAACAATTCATACATCAATTGTATTTCAAGCACATTTGTACATATGTTGCCATCAACATTTCCAAAAACATTTTCTTTCTACTTGAGCCCTTGGTATCAGCTCCTCCTTTTTTCCCCTCCCTCCACCACCCTCCCACCCTCCTGAACCCTTGATAATCTATAAATTATTTTTATATATTTTGTTATGTTTTATTTCTTTTAAAAATCATTGTGTTGGGGGCTTGTACAACTTTTATCACAATCCATATATACATCCATTGTGTCAAGCACTTTTGTACATTTGTTGCCTTCATCATTCTCAAAACATTTGCTTTCCACTTGAGCCCTTGGTATCAGCTCCTCATCTTTTCCCCTCCCTCCCTATTCTCTCCTCCCTCATGAACCCTTGATAATTTATAAATTATTTTTATTTTATCATATCTTACACTGTCCAACATCTCCCTTCACCAGCTTTTCTGTTGTCCATCCCCCAGGGAGGAGGTTATATGTAGATCCTTATAATCGGTTCCCCCTTTCTACCCCACCTTCCCTCCACCCTCCCGATGGAACTTTTTAAATAACATCTTTGACATTATCTATATTTAAGTAGTATTTTAACCAAAATGTTTACTTTAGGGGATCTATTGCCTCTTTCCCTATTCCGATGAAAATCCAGTATCGCAGCCTTCAAAAGAGGTTACAACTTAATGTCAAGAAAACCAACATCCTCACAACTGGACCAATGGGTAGCATCATGATAAACAGAGAAAAGATTGAAGTTGACAACTTGCTTGGATCCACTACCAAAGCTCATGGAAACCGCAATCAAGAGATCCAATAATGCATTACACGGAGTGAATCTGTTGCACAAGGTCTCTTTAAAGTGTTGAAAAGCCAGGATGTTACTTTAAAGACTAAGGTGCACCTGACCCAATCCATGGTGTTTTCAGAATGTCTCAGATGCATGTGAAAGGTAGATATTGAAGAAGGAAGAAGAATGGCTGCATTTGAATTGTGGTGCTGGGAAAGACTTTGGGAAGTCCCAGGGACTGCTAAAAGAACCAACAAATCTGTCTTGGATGAAGTACAGCCAGCATGCTCCTTAGGAGCAAGGACGTGGTCTATTGGTTAACCCAGGGTCAGCTGTTTGAAACCACTAGATAATCTATGGGATAGAGTGAGGACTTTCTCCTCCTGTGAAGAGTTACCCTCTGAGAAACTCCAGGGGCAGGTCTGTCCTGTCTTCTAGGGTAGCCATGAGATGGCATTAACTAGATGACAGTAAGTTTGGTTTTGGTTTGCCATGTGGTCAGGAGAGACCCGTTCCTGGAAAATGAAATCATGCTTGGCAGAGTAGAGCAGGAGTGAAGCAGAGGAAGCCCCTCAAGAAGATGGATTGGCACAGTGGCCTGCAACAATGGGCTCAGACAGCAACAATTAAGAAGTTGACACAGGGCCGGGCAGTGTTTTGTCTGTTGTGCATATGGCCATTAGGAGTTGGAACCAACTTGATGGCCCCTAGCAATGAGAACAAGAAGTTGTGCAGCTCCACAGTTAAGACATTCTACTTTCTCAGAAGGTTTGAGGGAGAGGCTTCTATCCATCTCTACCTCTCCCTTTCTTCTCCCTGCATAAACGAGGAGGCATGTAGAGCAGTTCCCTACCATTGGGAAGCCTGAGTCGGGGCTTTCTCCTCAGGTACTTTAGACTTAGCTGCCACTCACCTGGTGGGAGTGTCTGTCTGGCAGTCAGGCCAGAGTCCTGCCCTTGCAATTATGTGTCTGTGCTCAGAACCCAGCTCTCTCCTCAGGCAAGTTTGAAGACCTAAATAGTACAGAGGGAAGAAAGGAGCCTGTCCAGCCCCCACCTCAAGTCCAGGTTGACTAGGAATTGTACCAGGTATTTGGATCGTTATCTAGCCCTGGTATTTATTTCTCAGTGGGTTTAGATTCAAAGGAGCAGGGGTGTAATTAACTGGCATTTCCCAAATCCCAGCATTCTTTTGTGCTTCAAAGCGATCTATGCTTTATGGCGCTGCACATGTCAAGTGCCTGCTTCATTTCTCACTGATCACTTCGGAGAAGGTCACTGAAATAAGGTGGGAACATGCTGCAGTCTGCAGAGAATGGGAATGAGTTGGCAATTTCTCGCTCAGGCTTTTGAAAATAGAAAGTGAATAGAGATGTAATGAATACCTATACCCTTGGAAAACTTTTTTTTTCATTAAAAAAGCAAAAGTAATGTGCTCTCTGCTATAAAAAGTCACGGTGGTTTTCCCTGACTCACTGGGTGATTCAGTATGCACTAGTTTAGTCTTACAAGGAAAACTTTCTTCCCTGAAGTTCTGGGCCAGTGTATAGCATGAAGCAATGGAGTTATACAAGTGAGTCGATTTCCAAGAGTATTCTTTAGGTTCAGCTGATGTCATGGATGATCTTGAAAAGTATTGTCTTTATACATGGATGTAATAGCAGTGGTTCAGGAAAGTTTAGTGAATCCATGGCAATAGGTTTCCATGATAGTTTTGTGTCAACGTGTCTGGGTCAGGGTTCCCAGTGGTTTTTCAGTTGAGGCCCATTAATGTCCCATGATGTGACCAAACATAATGTAGTCAAGTCCATAATGGGATCTGCAGTGAGCAGCCAATCTGTTGTATGATTAGGATGAAATGCAACCCCCTTATTCAAGGCACAGCTTGGATGCATCTGAAAGGAAGTAGGGTGTACCCTACTACCTATGGAAGCAGATGTTGTGAGGAAGCTTCCTTGCTTTTTGCTGAGTGCGGATCTTACATCTGCCTCCTTGACTCTCAGACCTGAGTCAATGATCTGTCATATTGTCTGCTGGTCCCAGTACCAGTCAGGGCCTGCCACTGACCTTCTGACCTTTTGACCTTGCAGTCATCTATCTCTGAAGCCCTCAGTCAGTGGCTACCCCTCCCTCTCTTGCTTTTTCTCCATTTCTCCATTTTCATTTATATATGAAGTAACCAGTGGAAGATAGCTAGATAGTTAGATAGATAGATAGATGATAGATAGATAGATAGATAGATAGATAGATAGATAGATAGATAGATCAAGCCCTGGTGGTATAGTGGTTACAAGTTGAGCTGTGATCCACATGGTTGGCAGTTTGAAACCACCAGCAGCTCTGTGGGAGAAAGACTGGGCTTTCTACTCCCATAAACAGTTGTAGTCTTGGAAACACACATGGCATTGCTATGAGTCAGCATTGAATCAATGGCAGTGAGTTTGGTTTTGTTGAATATATATAGAGATATAGGTATAGGTATAGATATAGTTTTAATTATGTAGAGAAGCCAGCCTAATACAGCTTCTTATCCAGGGACTTAGGGTGTATAATCTAGCAAATATCATAAATTATTGTCAGTACATGAGTCCAAGCAGGAATTCAGAGTACAAGTGTTGTTGATGAACTGTCAATACAGAGTGATTTGCCAGAGAGGAAGGAGTTCCATGAGGAGACCATTTTACAGGAACAGAGAACAGGAACTGAGCTCAGTGGCCGAGTTTGGACATGTGTAAGCTGGGCGGGCTGTGGGAAGTGTGGGCGCACACACACACACACACACACACACACACACAACTGCTCTGAGGCTTGGACATCAAGTGACACAGACTCAGGAAAGAAAGAGAGGCCTCCTCCCCACTTCTGTAATGAACAGAGGCTAGCTTGGGTATTACCAACACCGACAATACTTTGGACTATTTTGGAAGTGTTCAGGATATAGGGAGTTTATGAGAGAGATTTAAGATGGTATAAATTCTTTGGAACTTCTCCCAGTAAAAAGTGGGGTCTTTGTGTTTTCACTTGCAACTGGACAGGATCTGGGACTACCCTGACTCCTAAATACACCATGATGCTATGCCCGTTTCAGGACTTAGGGCTCAAAACTCTGCTGCTTTTAGTCCCTGTGTTTTCGAATGGTTGCTCTTAGAATCCAGCCACCTTGTGAGCAAAAAAAAAAAAAAGCACTGTTGAGAGAGGCCCATGTGAAGAGGATCTGAGACTCCCAGACACCAGCTCTGCTTGAGGTCTCACTTCATAGGCAGACAACTCACAAGCCGTGTTCGTGAGCCCTCTTGGAAATAGATCCCCCAGTCTCAGAGCAGCTGCCAGGCTGACCTACAGGGAGCAGAGGGTTGCTCAAATTGAGATTCACAGCAAAATAAAAACTTGTTGTTTTAAATTTGGGGGCCAGTTGTTACAGCAACAGATATCTGAACTTGTGGGCCACAGCAGTGGTGGCATCCTCAGGGCGCTTGGAAGGCAGCCTCATTACTAAAAGGGCACAGGCAGAAGAAAACATGAAATTTCATGGGTAGACAGTAGAGACATGGAACCAAGATTTTAGAAAATGGAAGATGATGGGATTGTGCTAATGAACAGTGCAAAGAAAAGTCTGGGATCTGGGAATCATTAACTTTTGGGGAAATGAGTAACACAAATGTAAAGATAAATCTGTTACTCTGTGAGTTCATTTGATTTGCATTATTTTAATACAGTTTCTGGGTAAGAACTGTGGTTATAAATCAGTACACAAAATATTATGGGTATATTGTGGAAGGAATGACCATTTTGTCAGGAAAGTTAGGGGAAACTTGACAGAAACTGTGATATTTACTCAGTCCTGAAGAGTAATCTGAGTTTTCCAGACACCATAGACCAATTTAAAAAAACAAACAATGGACTGGTAGGAAAATTATTGGCAATTCATATGACAGTAGAATGGCCGTAATCCTTCATATAGCTAAGAAAGATCAATAAATCAGTTAGAAATAGGCAAAGAAAAGAGAAGACAATTCACAGGCAAGAAGAAAATCACTAACAGACATGTAAAAAGATCCATGACATAAATATCAGTCTGAGAAATAAAACGTAATCATTTTAAAATGCTCTATTTGCCTAATACATCATTAAAAAGTTTACATATCAGCAAACTCACCGATGATAAGAATGTGAGTAAAAGGATAAGAATTTGGGTGAAAGGATAAGAATTTGCTCGGCACCTACCTTCATGAAATGATCACTGAAGGTAGGCGTGCTACAGCAAAGTGTGGTGAAGAAAGCAGACGGTGCCTGGCTATCAATTGAAATAGCGTCTGGGGTCTTAAAGGTTTGTATTCAAACAAGCAACCATCTAAACGAGTCCACCTGGATGAAGCACACCAACTTGTGTGATCCAAAGATGACAATGAAAAAATACAAATACGGCAAGGATAAAGCATCAGAGCTTTATGAACACTCAGTGTGTGGAGGGCAATGGGGGACCATGAGAGCCCAAACTCATCCGCAGAGCATCTGCTCAGAGTGAGCCACTGGCAGATCAGCTCCAGCCACAGGCAAGCGTCCCCATCAGCCTTCCTACAGGCAGAGACTATGGTACTCCTGATTGTTCTGGATCGAGCTCCACACTTGGCCAGTCGGCCACTCTGTAGATGTGGCCTGAGTTTGTTCTGGAGGCAGGTATTTCTTACTGGTTCCATGACAGGAATTCCATCCCTGGCTCTTTGAATGTTGATGGGGGCCTTTTCCTTCTGACGCATTATTTCTATTTTTGTCTTTGTACTACTCTGATTTTTTCCTTACCATCTTAGTGCGATTTTGTTTTTCATTGTTTTCTGTTGTCTCCCAGCAGTGAAGCACAGGAGGAGTGGATGTGTAATGGTAATTAATAACTGATCCAGGGAGTACAGGGGTTTAGGGAAAGGGGATTTGGGGAGTAAATAAAGAAGGTGGGACAGGGCGAGAGGGAGCATCAGAATGGATTGTGATTGCATAATCATTTTAAAGACGATGTAACCATGGTGGGGGCCAATGCTCTAAAATTGATGTCCTAATGATTGTCCAATTCTCCTTGATATGATTGGATGATTGGACTATAGAATTGTACGATATGTTAAATACGTGCCAATAAAACAGTTGGGAAAAAAAGAATTTGGATTGACATGACCGTTTTGGAAACTGGGAGGCATAAAAATGTGAAATGTCCCTGTCCTTTGACCCAGAGCCCTCCCTCTTTTAGGAATTTCTCCTTGGAAAGGAACACTCTAGCAAAGGTAAAGCTATGAAGGTGATTGGGCTGTGACTCCGTTTTCAATAGGACAACCTACCTGAACAAGGGTCAGGGGTGGGGAGTACATTTAGAACTTGAGCATCCACGCTTCTTTCATATAGCAGATTGTTTTTCCTGAGCCCCGACTTCTTACGTGTGTCACAGATACATGAACGCTTGTGCATTTAAGTCAATGTGGGTAGTGCCAGCAAATACCTTCTGATTTGAAATCTGGATCAGGTTTCAAATACAATGACTATTTTTGAAATTGTCCGGCTACAGCTTCCAAGCGACGCCATGTTTCCTTAGAAAATGATCCTCTGTATAGGAGCCCAGCTAGTGCCATGGCTTGAACCCACTCAGTGCTCTGTGCCTTAATGGTGTCTGTTTCCCTAAAGATGTATGGCCTTGGAAACCCTATGGGGGTTCTACACGGTCATGTAGGGTCACCATGGGTATGTTAATTTTCACGAGCACTAGTGACCTCGTCTCCCTCCTCTGTCAGTTGATGTGACTATGGTGGCTTTGTAGGCTGCTGTGATGCTGGTGGCGACACCACCAACATTTCAAATTGGTGGTCCTCCGTGGTGAATAAGTTTCCCTGGAGCTCCCACACTAAGACAGACTTGGAAGAAGGGAGAGGTGATTCGTTTCCCTGGAGCTCCCACACTAAGACAGACTTGGAAGAAGGGAGAGGTGATTCGTCAGTCCACTTCTGAAGTTAGTCGTTGAAAACCTTATGAATGGCAGTGGACTGCTGTCTGGTCTCGTGCTAGAAGATGAGTCCCTGGGTGGGCAGGGACTTCCAGACACAGACACAAACAAACAGGCCTCGAGAGAGGAGCAGACAGAAAGCTCCTTAGCAGCATGGATGACGAGACGTCATCTCTCATACTTTGGTCATGTTATCAGTCTCTGGAAAAAGACACCAGATTTACTAAAGTAGAGGGTCCGCGAAAAAGAGGAAGGCCTTCAGTGGCAGTTACATTATCTGTCAACTTGAGAAAGGGTGGAGTCTAGCCTGTCAATCAGGTGGCAGCTTGATGACCTCATTTGAAAGAGAGAAATAGCTCGCCTGAGGCCAGCTACCCTCTCTGCTTCATCTTCCTGCTGGCAAGCCACATGGAGACACAAAGATGGAGCCAGAGCCCTGGAGCTGGAGGAGCCACGTGGAGACCCCTGCCAGCGCTGAGATGCTTCCACTGCCATTGGATCCACAAGACTTTCCACCCATTGTCCTGTGATCTTCCTGCATTTGGCATCATTGCATGTGTTGCATGAGTCTGAAGAGGAATTTATAGAGTGGTATCAGACGTATGGGCTAGTATCAGACTTATGGACTTGATCTGGACTGGGCTGGGATGTTTTCTTAATACACAATTACTCTTTTGGAAAAAGCTCTCTCTTATACACATATGAGTGTCTCTGGATTTGTTTTCCTAGTCAACCCAGACTAGCACACCTTCAACGAGATGGACTGACACGGTGGCTGCAACAATAGGTTTAAATGTAAGAACCCCCTGGGAGGATGGCCTGGGGCCTGGCAGTGTTTTCTTCTGTTGTACATCAATCAGGTTGCTATAAGTTGAAACCTAGTCGACATCACCTCATGACAGCAACAGCAACTCCTTCCTGAATAGCCTTAGCAAGAAGGGACCTTTTTAAACCTATACACTTGCTCTTAAATACGTGATAACGTATCAAGAGTTTTTCAAATCACCTGGCTCTATTGTTCTCATGACAACTCCATCTAGTTATGTCTGGATCCCAATTACCTGTGTCTTCTATTCTTTCCTATCATGTATGCAGTTCAGAGACTTGAGTGGATTTAAATTTTTGTATCTTCGAAAAATTGTCTGAAAATTGAAACTTGGTTCTAGTTTCAGGCAAGATGGCCTAAACAGACTCCAGCCTGTCCCCACCAACTTCTACGCTGAACCCTGGGCAGGATGCTTCCCCACTGAGAATGCTAGACAGCAAATGTTAGCAGGTAGGTTCCCGAAAGAGATCCGAATGAAAAACACCGCCAAACCTGTAGCGGATTCATTTTTTCCCACCTTCAGTGTTGCTGAATCTGAACTGAATGACAAGCTGACACCCTTCAGTGCACAGCAGGTATGGATAGAAAAAGGCCCACAAAAGCCCTGTCTGCCATGCCTCAAGGGTAAGAGAGGACTCCTAGGGGTCAGAGAAAAATGCTGGAAAACCTTAGCTCTGGACTTTGCTGCTGTTCTATCTGCCCCAACCTGGCCTTCCCACGATGGTAGTGGTGATAGTGAGAGTGGAGACAGGCAGTTAGCTGTGTAAACCTCTGAGAGAGGGAAACCCTTCTTCCCTGACAGGACGGACCAGGGATCGATTCACAGTGCTTAATCCCCCTGCCTCTGCCCTATCCGCAGCTGCGCACTGACTGCAAAAGTAGTCAGGAGACGTGCATAGTGGAGTGAAGAAGCTAATGCTCAAGCTTTCAGGACAGAGGGTCAGGCAGGGCAGCTTCTGTGGTGCAAATAGCAGGCATCGAGTTCAGCCAATGAAGTCAGAGGAGAGGGTGAGAGAGTAGCCTCGCTTTTCAGCTGCATACCTCAGAATGTCTACGTGGTGAGCTGCTTTCCTTAAAAGACCGTCCACTTGCTCTCTGCATAGGTGAGTGCTCAGAAGAACCACAAGCTCTGATGTTCAATATAGAACACGTTTTTTCACTTGACAAATCCATACAGGTCCCGAACTTTTACACATTTGAACAAAACCCCCAAATCTCACTGTCCTCACTGCTCCTGTGAGTTTCCAAGGCTGTAACTCATTTCAGCTGTAGAAAGTTCTGTCTTTCTCTTGCAGAGAAGATGGGTATTTTGAACTGTTGACCTTGCAGTTAGCTGCCCAATGCATAACCACCACACCATCAGGGCTCCTATTGAGAAACCCAAATCACTAACAGCGAACAGCTACGTTGCTAACAGTTTACTGAGATTCTGGTTCAGTGATCCCCCAAATATTAACCTTTCATTAATGCACTGAAAAGGACATACTTTGCTTTAGACATTTGCCTTAAATATAGTGTTACACTTAGAAAGAACTGCAATGAATAGAAATACCCAATTCAAGTTGTATATGTAATTTTAAAAATTCTCATAGCCATCTAGATATTTTAAGGGGACAAAGTGCTTCTATTAGGAAAGAATAAAAATCTTAGCTCAACCGTCGACATTTCCGTCTGAAGGATAAGAAACAAGGAGCAAATCAAAACCCCACCCAGCAGAACAAGGGGAGTCAAAAGGACATCACAAGGACCTAGCAATCGCAGACACAGTGGAGAAGATCCATAAAACCCCAAGCTCGCTCTTTGAAAAGGTCAGCAAACTTGGTCAGCCTCTAAGCAAACAGACTGAAGAAAGAAAACAAGAAACAAGACACCCTAACACCTTCCCAGGAAAGAGGCAGCCTCCCTCTACATAACCATTCCCTTATTGTATTTACAAAAGCATACTAAAGGCACGCTCCGAACAGCTGCAGGAATCCTGATGGTGCTGTCAGGTCAGTGCAGGACTCTACTAACGGCCATTCCAGGGGAGAAAAGACGAGGCTGTCGGCTCAGGTAAAGATGGACAGCCTGGGAAACCCCGTGTCTGATGGATAGAAGTAAGAACTGACTTGTTGGCAGTGGGTTTGGTTGTGTTCTTTTCCCCTTGGGGGGTGTGTGTGTGTGTGTGTGTGTGATGAACAGTTCTATGTACATAAATTCAATAATTAGATGAAATGAAGCAGTTCCCTGAGAGCCATAATTTATCAAAACTCACTGAAGAAGAGTAAAATGAATCAAATAAAATTAATTTTAAAAGCATGCTTTATTTCCCCTAGTATACCTACAATATATAAACATTTAACATATAATCAGTATAAAAATTAATGAGCTTTTTTAATAGGTCTTCAGAATCCAGAAAACATGTTATATTTACAGCACAACTCAATTCACAGTAGCCTCATTTCTAAAGGCTAGTGGCTACAATTATTGAACTATGAAGATTCACACAATAAAGATTATTAAATCAGCTGGGAGTGAGACAGTTCGCCTGTCTTTTAGCTCAGGAAAACTCTGCTATAACTAAATTAATATATACAAAACCTAGAAAGGAAAACTTTGAGATGAATTTCCTTCTAGAGGCCAAATATAAAAGAAAAGCCAGGTCAAATCTTTGAAGTTGATTAATAAAGCAGTCTTATTTGATACTTTTGTAGAACGGTTAACAGTATTTTTCCTAGTTCGTTATCTTTAAATAGGAATATAAATTAGTTTGTGTATTATAATTGATTTTCTTTTATTTTCTTTGTTTAAGATAATATTTTATTATGTTTAAAGTGAAAGTTCGCACAGCAAATAAGGTTCCTACTGAACAATCTCTATAGAATTGATTCAGTGATATCAGTTAAACTTTTTTTTACACGATGTCGTCTTTCTCTGTCATTCCATTCTGGCTGTGCCACTTCCAGGATCCTAATTCTCCAACCTCCTTACCTTCTCATCTGCGCTTAACGTAATTTTTTACCATTTAGAGCATATAGCTCTCCCTTTTTATTTCACTTTTCAGACTAATCCATGTTTCCTACCAACATTTCTATTTCTATTCAGATTCCTCTAAATGAATGTTTAATATGAACTGGGTGAATACGTATGGAGCAGATTATCAGCTTTACATTAAGAAATTTATTATACATATTTGTTTTAGCTCCTCTATTGTAGCCCCTTCAACGTACCATGGTTTGATTCTACTTCCTCCCCTGTCTCCATGTCCTTCTTTCCTAACCTCTGGCCACTTGGATCTTAAATGGCTGGTTATCCTAGCATAGAGGTGAGCTCAGGTCCAGACCTGGAGATTTTCTGAAGGCTCTAGTCTCCGAGGTCCCACCTGTCTCCATTTGACCAGCAAGTCTGGGTTCCCTTATGCTTTTGAGTTCTGTTACCCATTTTCCTCCCACTCTGCCCTAGACTTTCTAATGGGATCCTTTCCCAAAGCAGCTGGCCGTGGTAGCCCGGCACCATCTAGTTCTTCTGGTCTCAGCTTGATGGAGATGGATGTCTGCGGTCCATCAGTCTACTGGACCAATGGTTTCCATGTGTCTTTTGATATTTATTACTCTTTTCTCCAGACAGGGAGAGAGACCAGTAGTTATACTTTAATGGGCTGCTCCCCAGCTTTTATGACCCCAGTCGCTATTCACCAAATATTTAAATACATGTGCATAAAGGAATCTGTACATTGTGATAGGTTTTCCTTGGTAAATTATTGTTTATAACAAATAAATTATAAAAGCACTTTGAAATAATGAAAAGAAATCCTTGTATTACTAATTCAACTTACAGACTGAGAGTAGACTGCAGAACTAACTGGTCATATGTCAAGAAGCATCATGCATTCTGGAAGCATTATTGCATGTTTCATTAATAATTTTTTATGCAATTAATTTTTTCATTGTTCATACATTACCCAAATATTGCTAAGGGTTTTCCTTATGGTTATGTTGACTAACAGTAATAATAGCATGGGAGGCCAAATGGAATTCAGATTCTAAAAGCAGCTGATGGGATTCTGCTAATATGCCCTTAATTTACTTAATGTTGGTTAACACACTATATATAATGTTGGCTTAAAGACTACATATTTTGTGACTTGAGTGGTGAATATATAAAACAGCAAGGATCCAATTCTATGAGTATATATTTGTATTTGAAGAACTTGGACTCACTTAAGAATTATTTTTGTATTGCTCAATTCATATATGAATATTTCACACAGCTGGGTTTTTTTATTATTTGGATGATAGCTTAAGATCCAAATAACATAAGAAAGGAGCTGTAAATATTACTGAGAAAAATATGATCCCGAATAACAGGCGTTCCACCAGTTTTTATGGGTATTGTTTGGTGTTCAGAGAAGAGAGCATCATGATCTGCTTATCACTAGTCATATAAATGAGTGAAGGGTTCAATCTTCAGGAAAGTCTGCTTTCCAGGACTAAGCCACTTGCCTGGAAAAGGTGTTAGACAATTAATCAAAATTAGGATGACAGAGAATGATGATCTCTGGATTTTCTTTTCCTTCAAGAACAAAATTAAGGAGATTCACAACTGGCCTATTAAAAAAGGTCAAGCTCAAATTCCTTGCCACGGAGTCAATTTTGACTCATCGTGACCCCATGGGACAGGGTAGGACTGACGCTGTGTGTTCCCAAGACTCTTTTTGGGGAGGAAAAAGCCTGATCTTTCTCCCACGGAGCAGCTGGTGGTTTCCCACACCACTGACCTTGTACGTAGCAGCCCAACATGTAACCCTGTATAAAGGTTAGGTAAACACCAAAAGAAATAAAGCCCAAGCCAAACTTATTTCCACTGAGTCGACTGTGACTCATATCAACCACATACATGGTTTCTGGGGCTTTGGAAATCTTCATGAGAGCAGACAGCTTCATCTTTTGAGATGGTGGGTTCGAACTGAAGACCTTAGAGTTAGCAGTCCAATGCTTACCAGGCAGTGCCACCAAGGTTCCTAGGCAAACACAGGCATACCAAAGAATGTTTTCAATATTAGTTTATCCTAAAACCTCCATCCTGACCAACTCGTTCGTCATTATAGGAGACTTTTCAACTTATCAAGTTTGTACTTCCACAGAAATCAAGTTAAATTTGCAAATATGATTTTGCCAGAATGGTAATAATCTATTTAGGGACCCAATATGTACTTACAAGACACCCTCAGTGGGTTGTAGGCATGAAGGACTGCAAAGGAGAGAAAGGTCCATGATCTCTGACAGCTTGTGGAAGCAATCACAGCGACTATGGCTTGATCACCTACTGTGTGCCTGTCATTCGAAACACATTGGGTATTTAATCCATACATCAGCCTTGTATGGTCGAACATGCTCACTTTTACAAGGCCAGTAGGCAAAGTAACTGGTCCAGGGTGCTGGAGTGACTCGGAAGAGGATAATGCATGAGCTTCTTTTGTTCGGAGAGGAGAGACTAGAGTCTGGGGAACTGAGCAGACTTACTAGGAATTGAGGTGGGATTATTGGTGAAGAGTTTGTGTGCCATGAATCTGAATTTCTGTGAGATTCTGCTGCAAAGTGGGGAAGGGGGGGGACTGCGAGAGAAAGATGACAGCTGACTGCCCAGAAGGAGCGTGAGGCCAAGCAGAGTTTACCAAGCTCAAGATTCTAAATGGACGCAGGATACGCCGGTTAGCAGAAAGCTGGCTAGAGGCAGGCCCTTTCTTGGCCCAAGAGCGCCCCCTTCAGCCTGTCTCTTCTTAGCCCTTTGGGTGGATTGGCCCTCAGGATTCATCGCTGCCCTTAGAACAAACATAGGTTAATGCATCCGCAGATGAACTGGATCTTACAGGATCTTGGGTCAGGAGACCTGGATAGTGACTTCCTGTTCTCGGATTTTTGTCTGATGGTTCTTTAAGGCCCCAAACTCTAAGCACCTGTTAAGGAAGGATGCAAAACGAATAACCGCTGACATGAGGGCCTCTAGAGGAAGGAAAGTGGAAATGTGTAAGGTCTAAGCATCGGAATTACTGGGGCTTAGAAAGCAACACAGACACACCAACCCAGGTCTCCAGCCGGAGGAGTCAAGGGAAGGCCCGAACACGTGCACGTGTTTCAAGTCTGCTGCTGCCCTAATTCTGGTGCACAGTGATGAACAAGAAGCTCCGCGCGAAACCAAAAGAAACACTCACCAGCTAAAGCTCGGGCCAGACGTGCCCTCAATGGGATCCAGAAAGGGGCCATGGGAACGCGGAGGTAAAAATATTCAGCGTCACATCCAGAGTTCTGAGAGAAGACAGTTCCAATCAGGAGAAGTGAATTTTGTCTGAAGCACCAGCAGATTGAGGACCATGCTATGCGATGTGACCATCAGGGTATTACTATTGCTCTCTGGAACCTTGCTGGAATGTCCCCCACGGATGTTATTGACCACGTCTCTTCTGAGACTTCTTTAATTTAGAGCGTACCTAACTCCCTTACAGCTTCTGTTCCACAGAAGAGCCTTATATATTCAATTTTTGTCATCATCATGAGATTTCTATCCCCAAGGCCAGCACGGTGCTAGGATTGTATGTTCAACACATGTTTGTGAAATGACATATAAATTAATATACAGTGAACTCTCGCCACTTCGCGCTTCGACGTCCGCGGCTTCACTCTATCGCAGTTTTTGCGTAACAGCGCATGCTCTGTCATTACTGCCACTGATTGGCTCATACTGTACACGCTTGATGCCATAAATAATATAATAAATAATAAATGATAATTGTAACGTCCAAAATGTTTTACTGTATTTTCCCTTTTTCGTTTAATAAATTGGGTAATACGAGTGTAATGGTGACTAAAGGGTGTTTTTTCATGTCCTCTATGCTCTAACTACGAAAATATTTGATTTTCAAATAAGGAATCCTACTTCGTGGAATTTCATTTATCACGGTAGGGTCTAGAACCGGTTAACCGCGATAAACGAGGGTTCACTGTATATGTATATCCAATGAATAATGGCAAGAGCAGTTAAACTATGTGTAGTTACAAAAGAAACAGGCTAAAAAAGGAATGTAGGTTAAGAAATGCAATGGCTACGATTTAACTGATGTTCACATCCCTCGCTCTTCTTGCTCACGATGTTTCCGAGGGGTTTAAGAAGACTCAATTATTAATGTCCAGAACATTGCAGTGCCTAAGAGAACATGGTGGAACTGATAAATTAGTAACACTATTAGTTTTTCTGATTTGTGTCATTATCCTTTTTTTAACTGAGCCAGAGGATGAGTTTCTGAGTAAATTATTGATATCCTCATTTTGGATTGCTAAATCTGCCTCTTCTGTGAAGCCTGACCTGAGTTTCAGCCTTACCTTGTGCCCATCTTTTCCCATTATTCTTCTTCAGGGCGTCTCCTTTAACACCTCATGATACACAGGACAGTGTTACCTTCTAATGAGGTGCGTATGTGAAAGTAGTCTGTCTAGTGTATTCAAAGTGGACTTCTAAAGCGTTCAGGATCAAAATCATCGCGAGAACTTGCTAAAATGCAGCCAAATAGACTCCTGGCAAAAGTTCGGTTACATACGAAGCATCCTTGAATTGGAGCTTCCTTAAGAGTAATCCAAATACCACAAACACTTGGATAGTAGACATGGTTAAACCACTCAACCACTAATGCGAAAGTGAGAGGTCTGACTCGCCAGAGCAGCGGGCAATCTACTTCCAAAGCACCAGCAGGGAAAATCGGTGCAGCACTGTTCTGCCATGTGGGCCTTGGGTGGCCATGATTTAGAGTGGACTGGATTTCAATTAGTTTTTAGTTAGACACCAATGGTGGAAGAAACCCTGGTGGACAGGACAAAGGGGACCTTCATTGGACACTTGCAGCTCGAATAGGCTCTTTCTCAGCATTTGTCATGGCTTTCAGTATTGATAAATGATCACATAAGTGCAGATGTAGTACAGAACATTTTTATTCTCAATATAAATTGAGAATATGCTTACTATGTGCCAACCCCTTTAAAAAAAGCATTTTATTGAGGGCTCGCTCCTACCACTGTTATCAAAATCCATACATACATCCATTGCGTCAAGCACATTTGTACATTTGTTTCCCTCATCATTCTCAAAACATTTGCTTTTTACTTGAGCCCTTGGTATCAGTTCCTCATTTCCCCCCCTCCCTCTCTACCCCCCTCCTTTATGAACCCTTGATAATTTATAAATTATTATTATTTTGTCATGTCTTACACTGTCCGACGTCTCCCTTCACCCACTTTTCTG
>NW_022103899.1:4881641-4897874 GCF_000313985.2 Echinops telfairi | reverse complement strand
TGATAGTGGGAGGGAGGAAGCATTTAGGAACTAGAGGAAAGTTGTATGTTTCATCATTGCTACACTGCACCCTGACTGCCTCATCTCCTCCCCACGACCCTTCTGTAAGGGGATGTCCAGTTGTCTACAGATGGACTTTGGGTCTCCACTCCATACTCCCCCTCATTCACAATGATGTTTTTTTTTTGTCCTTTGATGCCTGATACCTGACCCCATCGACACCTCATGATCACATAGGCTGGTGTGCTTCTTCCATGTGGGCTTTGTTGCTTCTCAGGTAGATGGCCGCTTGTTTATCTTCAAGCCTTGAAGACCCAAGATGGTATATATTTTGATAGCTGGGCACCATCAGCTTTCTTCACCTTATTTGCTTATGCAGTCAGTTGTCTTCAGTGATAATGTCAGGAAGGTGAGCATCATGAAATGCCAGTTTAATAGAACAAAGTGTTCTTACCTTGAGGGAGTACTTGAGTGTAGGCCCAATGTCCATCTGCTATCTTAATACTAAACCTATAAATATATGCACAGAAATCTACTTCTCCACCATCATATATAAATATATTTACATATGTATATGCCTGTATTTAGACCTCTATAAATGTCCTTTGCTTCCTAGTTCTTTCCTCTATTTCCTTTTACTTTCCTCTTGTCCCACTATCATGATCAGCCTTCATTTGGGTTTCAGTAATTCCTCTTGGTTACATTGCCCTTGATCAAGCCCTAACAGGCCTCTTATACCCTCCTCGCCACTGATTTTGGATCACATGTTGTTCTCTTACCCCTGGGTTTGTTAACACCACTTCCTTTACCCCACCTTCCCTCTCCAATGTCCCCCCGCCCCCCAGAACTGTGAGTCCCGTTGTTTTCTACCCCAGATTGTTTATCCTGCTTATCTTATCTAGATAGACTTGGAGAGATAATAATATGCAGAAAATCAAAACAGCAAAACAAAGCAACAAAAGAAAATAAAACAACAACAAAAAACCAATGACAAAAAAGAGAAAAGCCTGTAAACAGTTCAACATCTGTTTGTTGACCTTTAGGAGTATTTTCCGGTTGAGTCTGATGGGGTGCCATGCCCTGGCCCCAAAGTCTATTTTTGGTATCCACTGGGGACTTCCTTGCTCTGTTCCCCTTGCTGTTCTGTTCCATGCCCTTAGTGTTTTGCCTCTGTGTGTTGGGATCAGATCAGGCACAATTCCTACACTGTGTCTCCAGTGTTGTCCCCTGTAGGGCTATGGGTCAGTGAGGGATGTTGTGTCTCAATGTCAACCACTTTTTAAAAGGCAATATTAAATATACTTAATGGCTTTCAAGACATTAACTTGTTTGATCTTTAAAATCTCCCCACATACATTTTATAAGCAGTTAAGCAAATATGCTCTACCTTCAGCTTGCCTGGATACGAATCCTAACTTTGCTACTTACTTGTATACTCTGAGAAAATTACTAATATGAGATTGCGTTGTGGCCCCTCCCCCCACCCCAAATAAACTGCAGTCTTAATCCCTAATCCCTAACCCCCTGCAAATGTGACTTATTGGAAACAGCGACTTTTCAGATGTAATGAGTTATCGTGGAGCCATACTGGAGTCAGGTTGGTTCTACTCCAATATGACTGGTGTCCTTATAACAAAGAGAAGAGACGTAGATGACTCAGAGGGAAGACGGCCTTAGGAAGATGGCGGTAGAGTTTAGAGTTATGCTGTTACAAGCCCAAAATAAAATGTCCCAGGCTGCCAGAAACTGGAAGAGCCGAGAAAGGATCTGACCAAGAGCCTTTGGCCAGAATGCAGCACTGTCAGCGCCCTGGCCTCCAGAGCAGTGAGCGAATACATTTCTGCCGGGTTAACTTTGTGGTGCCGTGTACAGTGGGCATAGCGACCAGTAGCTTCCGGTATTTATGCTCTCAGCCTTGGTCTCCTCGCCTGTAAGGAAGGTGGATGGTGATCCCATAAAGGTGTTTATCTCATCAGGTAAGGAGCCCTGGTGGCGCAGTGGTTATGCATTGGGTTGCTAACCCTAAGGTCAGCAGTTTGAAACCATCAGATTTTTTTACAGGATGTGCCTGCAAGACAGATGAGGCTTTCTATGCCTATAAACAGTTACATTCTTGGAAACCATACAGGCAATTCTACCTTATCCCATAGGGTTACTGTGAGTTACCTTTGATGGAATGGCTGTGAATGAACTCATGAGGTAAATGGGAAGAGTCAATAAGTTAAAGGGCTTCACTAAAGGGTTTAGAACAGGGCTTTAGACATTGTAAATTTCAGCGAGTGATAGCTATTATTCTAAGTCCCTATTTTACAAATGAGGAAACTAATGTCCATACAAGTGAAGTCCTATACCCTGGTCACATAGCCAGGAAGCAGGGAAGCTGGGATTTCAAGTCCTGCAGACTGACTGCTCCTTACCTGCCCTCTGCATGCGCTGTGGCTTTTGGCTATTAATTATACTAAATATCCATTCATTCCGGAGAGATACAAGGATGGTAAATCAACTCTTATCACGTGGCTGAGGAGGACCACCGAGGGGTTTACAACATTGTACCCAACGGATTTGCTGTTTCCCTTGGTTCCTAAAACCGACTGTCCAAAATCTTGGATTTTCTCAAAGGATTGAAGTATCTTTGGGGGAAACCTCCAGGCCACACCTCGAATTCACACTAATATATGACTTAGGTGCGGCCTGCCAAGTCCAAAATATCTTTCCAATGATCTCAGAAGCGGGCTGATGTCATCAATCCAGCCTACAGAACGGGGACTCAATAAAGGTTCTCCACAGGGATGCTCCTTGCGTTGGTGAAAGAGGGGTACATGTGGGAGGGTGGCATGTCCCTTTTTGTGTCATGAAAGCCTTGTGTTGGGCACCTGCTCAGACCTGGCCCTGTGTGTCTCCACTTCCTTTAGGCCGGGAGTTGCATCCTTTTTGCTGCAATATAAATGATATTGTAAGTGTAGTGTTTTCTGTGTGTGCTATGAGCCACATCGAATTCTAGAACCCAAAGGGGAGAGCCAGCAGGGAAGAAGGGGGAGAGTAAGGGCCCAGGCTTACAGCAGGTATTCAGAAAGGGTCGAGGGAATGCCAGCATTTGTAGCCAGCAGGTCAGAAGTGAAGGTATCATGAAGCCTCCTAAGCTTGCAACTGGTGTGTGAGGTCTTGGGCCAACATGAGCGTCAGGAGGATTATGTCCTTTAATTTGTGAGGTCTGAAGTGTTGATAGTCAAAAGAAGGCATGCTGCATAAGCAGCTGCTGTCAGATCAAAAGTAGAGCTGAGGGGACCGGGACTGATACTGAATTGATTTGATAGTTTCCACACTAGCACTTAATAATGTATTAGCAATATTGCAGCATGGTGCCACTATGGGTTAGACCTAGGCCTAACCACAAGGTTGTGGTTCACATCCACTAGCAGGTTGGTGGGAAAAAGATGAGGCTCTCTAGTCCTATCAAAATTTACTATCTCAGAAACTCTAATGAGTTGGAAACGACTCAATGGTAGTGGGCTTGGGTTTTTGTTTTGTCTTACAGAGTTCTTCTACTCTCCTAAAGTACTACAATCCCAGAAACCCACAGGGGCAGTTCTATTGTATCCCAGAGGGTCACCAGGAATCAAGTTTCAGTGACATCAGGATAGTTCTGCTCCTTGGGACTAGATTCATTGCCTACCAAAGACCCAGGCCTGCCTGGCTCTGTGCTTGGCTTTGTGAGAAACACGAAAGATGTGTGTCTTAGGCTAGGTTCTCTAGAGAAATAAAACCAGCGAAGCTTATATATGTATCTCTATAGAGAGATTTATATCAAGAAAATGCTGCACATAGATGTAAAAGTTGGCAAATCTAAGTTGGGGCAGGTGTTAAGTCCATGGACCAGATATTAGGCTGGTGCTTCTCCTGACTTATGTATTTGTGGCACTTGATGAGCTCAAGTTTGGTAGGAAGAATACAGGCTGGTAGCTGCAGAGGCGAATGAATTCAAGGTCAGCAGATCAGGCTTGTGGCTGTAGATGTGAATGAATCCAGTCTACTGGTCAGGTGAATAGCAGCTAAAGGTTTTCAGGATAGGTAGGTTGTTGGCCTAAGTCCAGAGAACAGGAGATCAAGAAGTGGGATGCAGGATCCAGACCGAGAAAAAAGAAAACAAGCTTGTCCACAATGCCTACTAACATTGGAAGCAGGCCACGCCCCCAGAAGAATTGTCATTACAATGAACTGCATCAGAATTGTGACCTGAGTAAGAGCATTGCATCCCACCCCAATCTTCTTACAACTGGTTGACTGTTCGCAGCAGATTGCATTATGGTGATGCATGCATGGCTTTACGTCTCATGGTGGAGGATTATTAGGTCTTATCTGTCGAACTACTGAAAATCCTAGCCCACACAAGTCAACAAAAATCCCTTACTAATCACAATATGTAAGAGGCTTCCAGAAATGTATGGTCTGCATTGGTAGACACAGGAAGCAATTACTTACCAGTGAAATAACAATATCAAGGTACAAGATGGTAAACTGGGTCTCCAGCTGTTGGAGTACTGTGGTTTTATGGAGAAAGTAGAATTTAAGATCAACATTGAAATATGGGGTTGTGTGAGTTTGTAGTGAGAGAAACACTTGGTCGCTGAGGGTGGGGGCTGAGGGGACAGGGAAGGGCTAACTCTGAGTCAAAAGCAGTGGTCTCTTTCCTCTCATTGAGTTTCCTCCTGTGAACAAATGTTTCATGCGAACACTGATTTGTCCTTCTCTTTGGGACAAAATCTTCCTAATGGTGTAGCTTTCATCAAATCTTTTGGAATACATCATTCTTTTTGTTGTAGAGTGTGTGTGTGTGTGTGTGTGTGTGTGTGTTTTACTCAAGCATGGCAGTTTTATTAATTTATTTTTTCAGTTTGTTTTTCCCCAATAGTTTCATTTAGATCTACAATCCACATATCATATACTTCCATTGTTCAGTCGTATTTCATGAGTTGTGTACACATCACCAAAATCAGTTCGAGAGCATTATCTCCCCCTTCCCTAGTCATTATTCCCCATTTCCCTCCACCACCACTCCATCCCCAGTAAGCCGTCACACCAATTACTGTCTCTATACATGCATGGCAGAGTTTTAATTCTCCAGGAAAATACACAATGACATTTAGAAACAAACAAACAAACGTCTTCACTGTGCTTTCAGTGGAAATTTACGCAGCAACAATAGTTTCCCTTCAACAGTTCATATACACCTGTGCTGGGTATCCTCTCCCCTCAACTTTTGTGCCCTCTTCCCACCTCCACCTCCACCTCCACCAGGCCTGCCCTGTTCCCATCCCTTCTCTTTCCCTGTTCTCTTTCCATCCCTTCTCTTTCCCTGCCCCGCCTTGCCTTCTCGTCTCTGATACTGAGCACATATTGCTTGATTCGTGTCGTTTTCTTGGTTGTTCTAAGCAGCATTGTTTATAGGTCAGGTAATTTGGTGGAAAGGTGACTTCTGGACACGACTTCAGTTTCAGCTTGGGGTTCCTCCAGCTCTTTCACATTCGAGTAAATCTAGTCTTTGTTGATGCATGTGGGTTTTGTCTGACATTTTTCTCCCATTTGGAATGGGAGTTTCCACTATGTCCCTTGTCAAAGCTCTTGGTAGCGGGAGAGCCAGCTACCATTGATCCTTTTAGTTTCAGACTTGGGGAGGCTGAGGTCCCTGCGAGACTTGGGACACAATGGCTTTCTTGATAAGCCTACAAGATTCTGTTTTGTTTTATTTTTTCAGCTTTCATCTTGTTTTCCACACACACACAAAGCCACAGAACTCTGAGGACATGCAAGGCAGTGCGAGCTACACAAATCCAAGGTGCAGGCGGCTCCCTCAAACAACCATCTCAGCCCTGTTCCTGTCCGTTATTTCTAATTACAATTCTCACTTCATTTCACAAGGCAGCCATGGGAGAGTCATTTCTATGCAAATATCCAAGAAGACGGAAAAAAACACATTTAAGAAAAATATTATTGTCGAGTTTTCTGGGTACATCTGAAGACTGTTTTTAAATACCATCTTTTATTGTGGTTGGGACAAAAGCAATCATTTTTGAATAACAATTATTTTGCAGTAAATTGAAGAAGTGGGCAAACTAAAAAAGCTTTGGTAACACCTGATTTTGAGTTATTTACATTTAATTACAAAGGGATTAAGTTTGAACATTGAAAGGTAAAGTTTATTCTGGCATTTCCATTATGAATAAATTTTATGGTGATTTAATAAGTGGTCCAGGTTTGAAAAGTCACACACACACACACCCTGAGGCTTTGGATCCAAATTGATTGATTCAATACGACATGTCAGCTATGTCCCCCAGTTGTTTGTCTGCATGTTGTCCCTGTCTATTATTATGTTACTAACATTTCCAGTGACAAGACTACCTGATGTTTTGCTAACCTGGTTTTAGCACAAGACTCCTGAGAGGAGAGTAGACATAAGAATTCTTAATTAAATGAGGGCTGTGGTCTAGCGTCCAGTTGAAGGCTGCTTGCACTCAGGGCCGTTGTGACCCTGCAGGGCTCCCGCAGCTCATTGACCACAGCTCCTGTTACAAAAGGGAAGCAGCCGAGATCTTGTCCTGTCACGTGTACGCCTGCTAGGACTACGGGCAGCCACCCAAACATCAAACAGACCTGGTTTTCAAGACCAGATTCATCGTGGGGTGGGGTGTTTGTTTCTCTTTCATGAGAAAAAATATTTTTAAGCTGGAAATTCATTTTGCTTCCATACGGTGTGTCTGAGCTCATAATTAAACACACATGACTTACAAAGGAGAGTATATTCTACGTTAATAGGCATGAAAGGAAGTATGTAGTTTCCAATTTACCCTATTTTTGCATCTAGCCCTATTCTTACATGACCTTATCGTACATTTTAATTATTTTCAGTAATGACGATAATGTTAACATTTGCCAACTTTTGTGCCCGGCTATCAAAAAGTGTAGCGTCTGGGGTCTTAAAGGCTTGAAGGTAATCAAGCGGCCATCGAGCTCAGAAGCAACAAAGCCCACATGGAAGAAGCACACCAGCCTATGCAACCACGAGGTGTCGAAGGGATCAGGTGTAAGGCATCATCAGAACAAAAAATCTTACCATAGTGAATGATGGAGGGAGTGCGGAGTGGAGATCCAAAGCCCATTAGTAGGCCACTGGAGATCCCCTTGCAGAGGGGTCTTGGGGAGGAGATGAGCCAGTCAGGGTGCGATGTAACAATGATGAGAAATACAACTTTCCTCTAGTTCCTAAAGGTTTCCTCCCCGCTCCCACTACCATGACTCGAATTCTATCTTGCAAGTCTGGCTAGACCAGAGGAGGTACACTGGTACAGATAGGAACTGAAAATACAGGGAATCCAGGACGGATGAGCCCTATAGGACCAGTGGTGTGAGTGGCAAAACAGGGAGGGTAAAGGGAGAATGGGTAGGAAAGAGGGAACCGATTACATGGAACTGTGTGTGACCTCCTCCCTGGGGGACAGACAACCGAAAAGTGGATGAAGGGAGACGTCGGACAGGGCAAGATATGACAAAATACCAATCTATAAACTATCAAGGGCTCATGAGGGAGGGGGGAGCGGGGAGGGAGGGGAAAAATGAGGACCTAATGTCGGGGGTTTAAGTGGAGAGAAAATGTTTTGAGAAACGATGTACAAATGCGCTTTACACAATTGATGTGTGTATGGATTGGGATAACAGTTGTATGAGCCCCTAATAAAATGTTAAAAAAGAGGGAAAACAAAAACAAACAAACAAACAAAAACATTTGCCAACTTTTATGGAGGACTTAATATTGACCGAATACTTATGCACTTTTCATTCATTAAATTATTCTGTCTTCCAATAGTATGATGCAGGAAACATTATTATATGTGAAAAGAGAATCACAGTGGTTGTGCAAATCCAACATGAATTACAGTTATTAAGTCACCGAGTTTACCTGGTTGACTCTTAGAGAGCCATCTCATTCCCCTACGTCTATGTTTGTTCCTTCCAGAAGGTTTCGGATGCTATACATTCTACTGTTAGAAAATCTTTCTTTCAAATTGTCAAGAAACTGTTCTTCACACAAATGCCAATAGTAGAACAAGCACTGTTTCCTCCTGCTTCTTTGCAAAGAGAACCTGCTCTCTTATTTTCTGACCTTGAAACCAGGAGCTTTGAGCTCCTCATTTACACCACAGGTGGATGCCATTTGGGACAGGGGCAAGTTTACAAACATTTTCAAAGAAATAAAAGCCTTGAACTTTGTGCACCCAGGAGTTTGGTGATGCCTAAGACGTTTCCACAATTGTGCCCCTTTTGTGTTCTCTTGTCTATGCAGGCCCTAGAATTATGTCTACAGAAATACCCACAGCCTAATGCTGTTGGGGAATGTGCTATCTATCCACACATCCACTCGTGAATTATTGTCTGTGAATGCTATTGTTACTATATTATCTATATTTAAGTAGTTATGGTAGCTGCCCTTAAGTCTCGCAGTCCCCTCAGTATCTTTCTTTGCCTTGTCTGTAATGTACTGACTCCCCCCACAGTGTGTGTTTCTTTTCCTTCATCACTATTAACATACCTCGTTTGTAGATTGTGAGTTTACTTTACTCCCCTACCGTCCCTGTTAACCATCAGATACTTGTTTTTCTGTGTGTAAACTCTTTAAAAAAAATGGTAATCTCACACAATTTTTGTCCACTTGTAATTGACTCATTTCACTTAGCATAATGTCCTCAAAATTCATCAGTGTTGTTAGATGTTTCATGGGTTCATTGCTATTCTCTATCACAGCGTAGCATGACATCATAGGCTTGGGGGACAACTACTTCATTTGGCACAACATTGTTCAGAAAGAGAGTGTTCTGTATCCTCCGTTGTTGAGTACCATCTGGGCCTTAAAAGCTTGCAAGTGGCCACATGAGCTATAACTATTGGACTCTTCCTGTCCTGAGCAAAGAGAGTGGAGAAAACCAAAGATTCAAGGAAATGATTAATCCAAAAGACTAAGGACCTCATAAATCAAAACCTACATGACCTGGAGACAAGAACTAGATCAGCGTTTCCCAAAGTGGGTGATACCGCCCCCTGCAGGACACTGGAATGGTCCAGAGGAGCTGCAAAAGCAGCCACTTCACTGTATGCTGATTTCTGGGCTATCTTGCAAACGTTTGCAATCGCCAGGGCAGAGTTGGCAAGTAACTTTTCTTTCTGAAAAAGAGGTGGTAGGCCAAATAAGTTTGGGAACCTGTGAGCTCGATGGGGCCAAGCTACCCCATTTGACCACTCAGGCTAGTCGGATCACATCAGCAGATTCCAAACAGGACAGTAGGAAAATAAAATTCATGCTGGCCAGATAGGTGTCGGACTAGAGACTGGAGCCCCAAGACATCTTTCTAACATGGAACTGAAGTTATTCTCAGAGACCACATTTCTGCCAAACAATAAATAAACGAAAACCAAGCTTACTGAGGAGGTGGACAATCCCCCTTGGGTATTATTTTATGGGCCTATTTATTGTTTAGTCCCATGAGATAAAAAAAGAGGAATGTTTTCCTTCTTACTTCCATCGAGTCAATTCTGATTCATTTTTACATTCGTTGCCCTCATCATTCTCAAAATATTTGCTCTTCACTTGAGCCCTTGATATCAACTCCTCATTTTTCCCCATCCCTCCCACTGCTGCCTCCCTCATGAACCCTTGATAATTTATAAATTATTTTGTCATATCTCACGCTGTCCGATGTCTCCCTTCATCCACTTCTCTGTTGTCTGTCCCCGAGGGAGGACGTTATATGTACATCCTTGTAATTGGTTCCCCCTTTCTACCCCACCCTCCCTCCACCCTTCTGCTATTGCCACTCTCAGCGGTGGTCCTGAAGAGATCATCTGTCCTGGATTCCCTGTGCTTCTGGTTCCTATCTATACCAGTGTACACCCTCTGGTCTAGCCGGATTTGTAAGGTAGAATTGGGATCATGATAGTGGGGGGAGGAAGTATTTAAGAATTAGAGGAAAGTTGTATGTTTCATTGTTGCTACACTGCATGCTGACTGGCTCATCTCCTCCCAGCGACCCTTCTGTAAGAGGGTGGCCCTTTACCTACAGATGGGCTTTGGGTCTCCACTCTGCACTCCCCCTCATTCACAATGATATGATTTTTTGTTCTTTGATGCCTGATACCTGATCCTTTCAACACCTCGTGGTCACACAGGCTGGTGTGCTTCTTCCATGTGGGCTTTGTTGTTTCTGAGCTAGATGGCCGTTTGTTTACCTTCAAGCCTTTAAGACCCCAGACGCTGTATCTTTTTTTTCTTTTTAAAAATCATTTTACTGAGGGCTCTTACAGCTCTTATCACAATCCACACATCAATTGTATCAAGCACCTTTGCACATATGTTGCCACCATCCTTCTCGAAACATCTTCTTTCTCTCTTTTTAAATTATTTTATTTGGAGCTCATACAATTCTTATCACAACCCATACATACATCAATTGTATAAAGCACATTTGTACATTAATTACCCTCATCATTCCTAAAACATTTGCTCTCCATGTTAGCCCCTGGCATCAGCTCCTCAGTTTTTATCCCTCACTCCCTGCTTCCCCCTCCCTCATGAACCCTTGATAATTTATAAATTACTATTTTGTCATATCTTACACTGCCTGATGTCTCCCTTCACCCACTTCAGATGCTGTATCTTTTGATAGCTGGGCACCATCAGCTTTCTTCACTACATTTGCTTATGCACCCATTTGTCTTCAGCGATCGTATTGGGGAGGTGAGCAGAGAATGATGTGATTTTTTGTTCTTTGATAACTGATACCTGATCCCTTCGACACCTCGTGGTCACAAGGCTGGTGTGCTGCTTCCATGTGGGCTTTGTTGCTTCTCAACTAGATGGCCGCTTGTTTACCGTCAAGCCTTTAAGACCCCAGACGCTATATCTTTTGATAGCCTGGCACCATCAGCTTTCTTCATCACATTTGCTTATGCACCCATTTGTCTTCAGTGATCATGTCAGGTAGAGGTTGAGGGATAATCTGTTCCATACCTCTTTCCCAGCTTCTGGTGACAGCTGGCAATCCTTGGCATCCCCCGCTTGCCGCTCCAATCTCTGTCTCTATCATCATAGGGCTGTTTTTCCTCTGTGTCTTTTCTTTCATAAGTACATCAATCATATTAGGTTAAGACTCACCCTATTCCAGTTTGACCTTCTGCAAATGGATAACATCTTCAAGAAACATATTGCTAAACAAACTCATATCCACAGGTACCTGGGGTTAGATCTGTAACATATCTTTTTGGTAGACACAATTCAATCCATAACACTCCCAACGGAGGACATTTTACCTACTGTGAATATAACAGATTCTGGAGTAGAATCTACCTGAAGACCGGATTTAGGCCATATAGTGATGGTGCTGTGAATGGGCCCAAGGGGCACCGTGGGGGAGTGAGGTGTCACATAAACTGCAGGGAGGGCAAAGGACAACATTTGGTTATACTTAAGCTTTTCCATTTTAACTCTGTGCTACCTGAGATGATCCAGGTTGGGGGAAGGGGGTGGTCTATAAGAGTTGTGCTTACTGGATACAGTTATATTTTTGAATCACAAAATGGTAATTAACACTGTGAAACCACACATCCTTGAACTTGCAGGTATAAAAGGCTAGAGGAAGAGGAGCTTAGTCTGGCTTTTAGGAATTTATAATCTAATGGAATGTTTTTGTTGCTGTATTTTAGGGAATTATTATTTGAAATTTTTTCCTGAAGGCCTCATTTTCTCAGAATATTAATTTGAAAGCATTGCTCCCCCCCCCTTTTTTGTTGCTATTCAGCTTTTGCAGTAAGTTAGTCTTGACAAAAGCTGGATAAACTACACGATGGGAAGTCTGAAGCACACTTGTACTTGAAGCTTTCGATGGTACTCTTCAGAGTCTGTGAGTAAAACCAGGACAAATAAAAAGGCTTTAAATACTGCTTAAGATAAAGCTATTTTCTCATATCTTGCCTACTTAAAGGTCTTCCTAGCCCTGCAAAACTAGACTAAGAGGCATGCTACATATACGTATTATACCAACTCTACTCTCCAAAGTTGATATTAATGATAGTTTCCCACTAGAAAACAATCATTTTCACTTTTCCATAAGGCTAGGGACAAAATAGAAAGGAATAGAATGACTATGATAGATTGAATATTTTGCTTACCTGCACACTGTTATAAGCTTTTCTATAGGAAATAAGAATTATCTAGTTAAACTGGAAAGGTTAACACAAGACACATAGAATTGAGCAACCAGCTATATTGCAAGGTTCTGCAGTTGATGGGTTTAATAACTACTTCTCTCTCATTTATTCTGCTGATATGAGATTTATTCATTTATTTATTTTAATATGAAGGTGCTTTGCTCAATAGTAGTATAAACCATGGATATGTTTTATAGATTCATGGAGTATCTAAAGTAATCTGTCAAAATGATAGAAATTTGGGGCATATATTAAGACAGGCTGTATATGAAATATTGAGATCCAAAGAGGCTTTTGTCTCACTATGATAAATCCAGATAGCTATAATAAGCCATTTAACAATGGTGTGGCAGACACAGTTATATTTTTGAATCACAAAAGAATAGTTAACACTGACTGAACACTTCTCTGAACGCGAAGCTGTAAAAGGCCAGAGGGTCCTGGTCTGGCTTTTGGGAATTTATCGTCTAGTAGACCCTCAAATGTCTTTTGTAGTTTAAGAAATTGCTATTTGAATACTTTTTTCTAATGACTCTATCTTCTCAGAATATTCATTTTAAAACATTGCTTTTTTTGCTATTAGCTTTTACAATAAGTTCATCTTAACAAAAAATAGGTATACTGTAAATTATTTTTAAAAATAGATACACTGTGCTATCGAGAATTAGATACATACATATACTCAACAAAAAAACAGACCAACAAAAAATAGTCTCTGCTGTCATCCATTTTACAATCTATGAAATTTAAAAGCACATTCATTTGCAGCTGTAACACAAAAGTGACGTGTAAAACTCAAGTTCCAAAAAAACTCACTGCCATCAGATTGGTTCTGACCAGATCATCCGGGGAAGTAGGACCGCCCCTGTGGATTTCTGAGACTGTCACTCTTCAGGGGAACAGAAGGCCTCATCTTTTCCCGTGGAGTGGCTGATGCCGTGGCACTGCCAACTTGCAGTCAGAAGCCCCACACATGAGCCACTATGTCACCAGGGTTTCTACACCCAAGTTTAAAAGCTGACAAAGTGAAAAAGGAGTTTTCCAAAAGGAAGAATTGCATTTGTCTGGAGTGAAGGAGAAGGCTTCTACAGAGAAGTTCTCATAGGAATGGGGACTATGAAGGCTAATAAATTTTGGATATGCCAAAACTGAAGCAGAATGATAGAACATTTGGTTAAGAAGAATAGCAAAA
This sequence comes from Echinops telfairi, assembly GCF_000313985.2. NCBI lineage: Eukaryota > Metazoa > Chordata > Mammalia > Afrosoricida > Tenrecidae > Echinops > Echinops telfairi. The sequence continues at coordinate 4,884,430 of NW_022103899.1, read as the reverse complement.
ACCAAAACAAAACCTTGATGTTATTATGAGCAAGACTGGGAAAACTAGCGTAACTTGACGATTATCACAAGTTTCTCCAGTTATCATTCTTTGCTTTCAAACATCCTGCATTAATTTACTTCTGTTTCCTGGTAGAATGGAGGTTATTTCTAAAAACGAGACTCTCTTCCTCTGTCATACAGTTTTTCTTACCGATAGGCTCTGTAATGGCAGGCAAACATATGCAGGATAAGCCACATATATTTTCTCTTTTAGGAAATTGCCATTCAGGGGACCATTTAATGCTCCACTGAAGAGAAAATCCATAATCCTTGTAGTGCTCTGAATGGCAGTTGAGGCGGCGCAACGTCCATAAAATATGCTCTACTTAAAACCAGCTCTTTCAAAGCTGCACTTAAAAGGACGGAGCACATTTTTCAAGTTTCACAGACGCTCCCTGGTTTTCTATGCTTTTGGAACCCAAAAGGAGCCTTCTGCAACCTTTTAGCGTCTTTAAATAACCAGCGTTGCGATGTTGGCCAGAGTGTCTTTTTCTCAGATCCAATTCCAGAATTCTTCCCTGTGTTTAATGACTAAACACGTGGGAGAGGAAACCTTAAATGAAGCAGGCTGTGGCCGAGTCTGGAGGCGAGCCATTCCTCAGAGTGCTCATCTCTTGGAAGCCCCATATCTCCTTGTCAATAGATGACACTGGCGTCGTAAACAGCACGTTCCATTTTGTTCTGTTCTACAAGTAGCTTTAAAAAAATCATGTTATTACTGCTACTGCCGATGAATCTAAGTGTTTTGTTTTGAGACTTCCCTGAGGCTTCTTCAACCTGGGAATGGCTTTTTAATATCAGAGAATGTCTCTTTTTTTCTTTTAACGAGGACAAGAAATTGATTTTTCCCCTTGGAAAATAGATAGAAAAAATATATGTATTTATATTTATTACAGAGACAGTGCCTAATTCTTCTATATGATATTTTGTATAACTCAGCTGCTATGTTCAAGTATAATGATGAAGGGAGTGATCTAAGGCAAAACACCAAGCCCACTCACTTGGATATTGGACATTGCATGTGGACATTGGGTATTGAATAAGCGCGTGGACATTGCATAAGGAAGACTGCAGAAGAAATGAGGCATTTAATGATGGTGTTGGCAAAGGCTAGTGAAAGTAACATGGATTGCCAAAAACAAATCTGTCTTGAAAGAAGTACGTATATAGGCAGAATGCCCTATAGAACTGAGGATGGTGGGACGTGGTTTCGTTTATTGTGGTCATGGTACCAGGAGAAACTAGTTCCCGGGAAAGGACATCATGCTTGGTAACATAGAAGGCCAGACAAAAAGAAGAAGACCCTTTCAAATTGAGGACCTGATCATTTCCAGTTGAGGCATGGCCTTGATTCTGACTCACAGTGACCCAATAAGACAGGGCAGAATTGCCCCGTTGAAAGGCTGTCATCTTTACGGAAGCAGGCTGCCATGTCTTTCTCCTGAGGAATAGCTTTGGTGGGCTGCAATTTCTGATTTTGAGAGGGGTTTTTTAATCGCTGCCCAGGCCTTCCTCCAAAGGACTCCGTATACAATATAAAACTAGGTCACAGAGAAAGAGGATGGAGGGAAGGGGCACAGGGAAGACTCCAGAAACTCAACTCAGTGGACTTGACAATATACTAGAGCGCTTTTTTCCCCCTCTTTCCTTTCTCTCCTTTTTCCCAAAGATTGTTTAGAAACAAATCAGAGAGGTCAGATTGTGGGAGGTGGTGTGGTGGTTATGGGTTGGGCTGCGAATTGCAAGGTGGTCAGTCTGAAACAACCAGTTGTTCTGCCAGGGAAAGTCAAGGTTTTCTACTTTCACAAAAAGTTCCATCCTCCAAAACCCACAGGGTCCTAACGGCCTATATGAGTTGGAGCCAACTTAGTGACGGAGACTGAGATCAATGGTCAGAAAGAACTCAGTGCAGGTTGAATCTATGTGGAAACTCAAAACTATGGTCAGGCTTCCATTGTCAACACAAGCCTTTCATACAGCTAGTACTCAGAATTCTAGCTCCAGTGCATTCCCTTAATTACTTCCTTTGTGTGTGTGTGTGTGTTGTTGTTGTTGTTGTTGTAAGAAGACTTTGAGTCAGTTCTGACTCACAGTGACTCCAACAAACAGCAATTGGAAAGGCTGCCCGTCCTGCACCATCCTCACAATTGTCATGCTTGAGCTTACTGGAAATCAGTGGAACAATCCATCTCATTAAAGGCCTTCTTTTTCCTCGGGCCTTCTACTTTACCAAACATGGGGCAAATAGAAAGCTTTATTAACAATCTGACTTGGTAGAATGAACTCCAAGTGCACTATCCCCCTCACATCAAAAGCACAAATGAGCATCGTCTTGATCTTTGATTTCACTTGAGCTTTTTTGGGGGTGAGGGGATGATGGCATCTTCCACTGGCTTGATTGATGTTTGATTTCTTGGATGTAAGAATAGCACCCTGTGTCTTCACCAGTAATGACCTTGGAATAAAAGTCTGGGTTGATTCAGAGCTGTTCTTTCAAAGCACTGCGTGTTTCCACTGGGCACTCTTTTTCCTGGTCGGTCAGAAAGCGAGGCACAAATTCCAGTGACCCTTCTCATTCCCAAGTGTTTTTATTTTCTAATCATTTTATTAGGGGCTCATACAACTCTTATCACAATCCATACATACATCAATTGTGTAAGGCGCATTTGTACATTCATTGCCCTCATCATTCTCAAAACATTTCCTCTCCACTTAAACTCCTGGCATTAGGTCCTCATTTTTCTCCTC
>NW_022103899.1:4877424-4879889 GCF_000313985.2 Echinops telfairi | reverse complement strand
GGGCATCATGTCTCATAGTGGGGCTGGCCATGTGGTCCTCTCTGTGGACTGTCTGCTCTAATTGGGGTCATCGTCCTCAAGGCCTGGTGGGCCAGGATGTGCTCCAGTCTCTCCTCCTCCCCCGTCGTGTGCTCTGGTCAGATATATCCTTCTCCCGGAGCTGCAGATTCAGTGCCATCCTTTGAAATAACTTCTTCTCGGGGGAGCATTCCCAAGTCTTTCATTGAAATTTGTGCAACCAGCTCCAAGATGGTCCAGATAACTTCTCTACCTCTTCAGTGGTCCGTCGTTGGTCTTCAGGCACAAATACTTGAATTTTGTCGATATTTTTGTCCTTTGGGAAGTTGACGGATATTCCGAATGAGTTTTGTCATCAATCAACATTTCACCTTTTTTGAAACGAGAAAATCACTCTTACACTTGAATTTTCCCATGTGCTGTCCTTATAAACTGCGTTCAACATCACAACAGTTACTGTAGCATTCTTCCCCAAGCAGGAAACAAAATTTCACAGCCAAATGCTATTCTCTTAAATTGACCACCACACACAAACAATGAGGTTCAAGTGAAACTTCTCTTAGGAAAAAATTTACTGTGATCAGAGAGAACCTTTCCAGGCGACACCACTGGGTGCACTAACTCAGAGTGAGTTCCATGCTTACCTAGCAGGAAAAATGGGTACTGTGAACACTCCACAGAGTGGAGTGCTTTTTTTCTTTTTAATCATTTTATTGGGGACTCTTACATCTCTATAAAAATCCATACATCCATTGTGTCAAGTACATTTGTACATATGTTGCTATCATCCTTTTCAAAATATTTTCTTTCTACCTGAGACCTTGATATCAGCTCCTCAATTTTTCCCTCCTTCCCTGACTCTCCCACCTTCATGAACCCTTGATAAATTATTATTATTTTCATATCTTACACCATCTGCTGTCTCCCTTTACCCATGTTTCTGGTATTTGTCACCCTGGGTGGGGTTGGGGTGTTACACATTCATTGATCATTTCGGTCGGTTCCCCTTTCCTCCCACCTTCCCCTACCCTCATCGTACTGCTGCTCACATTATTGTTCCTGAGGGGTTTATGTGTCCTGGATTCCATATGTTGAGAGCTCTTATCTGTACCAGCGTACATGCTCTGGTCTAGCCGGATTTGTAAGGTAGAACTGGGGTCATGATTAGGGAGACTGGAGGGGGAGCTTTAAAGTACTAGAGGAATGCTGTATGTTTCGTAGGTGCTATACTGCACCCTGACTGGCTCATCCCTACTTTGTGACCTTTCTGTGAGGGTATCTCCAGTTGTCTACAGAAGGGTCTCTACTCATTCACATCAATATGATTATTCGCTTTGGGTCTTCTGATGCCTGATACCTGATCCTGTCCAACACCTCATGATCACAGAGGCCAGTGTGCTTCTTCCATGTGGGCTTTGTTTCTTCTCAGCTAGATGGCCGCTTATTAATCTTCAAGTCTTTAAGACACTAGACACTGTATTTTTTAATAGCCGGGCACCATCAGCTTTCTTCTCCACATTTGCTTATGCACCCATTTTGTCTTCAGTGATCGTGTCAGGAAGGTGAACATTATAGAATGCCAGGTTATTAGAACAATGTGTTCTTGCGTTGAGGGAGGACTTGAGGAGAGGACCAATGTCCATGTGCTACCTTAATACTTAACATATAAATATATGTACATAGATCTATTTACCTATAATTATATATAAATAGATTTACATATGTACATGCCTGTATTGAGACGTCTATAAATGTCCTTTGCCTACTAGTTCTTACCTCTATTTCCTTTTACTTTCCTCTTGTCCCACTATCATGTTCAGCCTTCATTCGGCTCTCAGTAATTCCTCTCGGCTACATTGCACTTGATCAAACCCCACCAGGCATTTTACACACTACTTGCCATCAATTTTAGATAGATCACTTGTTGTTCCCTTGTCTCTGGGTTTGTTGGCCACCCCTTTCCTTTCTCCCTCCTTCCCCTCCCCCATGATCCCCAGAACTGCTAGTCCCATTGTTTGTTCTCAGGATTGTTTATCCTGCCTTATATAGATAGACATGAAAAGCAAAAAAGAAACCAAAGCCAAAAACCTATAAATAGTTCCAGGCCTGTCTGTTGACCTTTATGAATATTTTTTGATCTAGTCTGATGAGGTGCCATGCCCTGCCCCTGAAGTCCATTTTTGGGATTCCTTAGGGACTTCATTGCTTTGCTCCCCTCGCTGCTCTATTGTCTTCCTTTTGTGTTTCGCCCCTGTGTTGGGGGATCAGAGTAGGCACAATTCCCTCATTGTGTCTCCAGTGTCATCCCCTGTAGCGCTATGGGTCAGTGAGGTGATGCCTGTGTTTTGTGGTGGGGCCAGCCCTATGGTCCTCTCTGTACATTGGCTGCTCTGAGCAGGAATATTGTCCTCGAGACCTGATCAGCCAGGATGCGTGGTTCTCTCTCT
>NW_022103899.1:4861959-4877324 GCF_000313985.2 Echinops telfairi | reverse complement strand
TCCCTGAGCTATATTGTCAGTGCTGTCTTCTGTAGCACATTGTTCTGGGGAGGGGCCCACGTAGTTGTCAGCCCTGCTTTTCTTCTTGTAATTCATATATTCTCTATCACATATCTTTGTACCATTTAAATGCCAAGGGTCTGTTGGATTGTTTAATGGTTTTAAAACAAAATCATTTTCACAATCGTAAGAACATTGTGAAAACAAACAATTCCTTATGGACTGGGCTGGGTCCATGTACTTGAGGCAAAGGGGATTCTTTTCTTTTCAGAAGTCCAATTTGAGGAAAATCACTGTCAATTAGCCACTCGAATTCACTGCCACTGAATCGATTCGGACACACAGTGGCCTTCACTAGGTTTTTCAAGGCTGAAAATCGTTAGGGCAGCAGACAGCTTCATCTTTCTTTCTCAGAAGTTGAGTGTGTTTGAGGTGCCAACACCACCAGGGCTCGGTTAATCAAAGGTAGTTAAAAACACTTAAAGAAGTGTATCCTGGTGATGCAGAGGTTATGTGTTGGGCTGTGACCTTCAGAGTCTGCAGTTCAGAACCAGCAGCAGCTGCTCCTCAGCAGAAAGACAAGGTGTTCTGCTCCGGTAGACAGTCACGGTCCTAGAAACTCACGGGCCCTCTACCCTGTCCTGGAGGGTCACTGTGAGTCAGCATCAACTCCATGGCAGTGAGGTGTTTTGGGAGTTTAGTTTTCTGTTTAGCTTGAATAGAAAATTCCTAAAATCTTAGTTGATATGTAAGTCTAGGCATTAAAAAAAATCAGCAAACAAACAAACAAACAAATCTGAGTTTTAAGAGTTAATCATTTAAAAAACATTTTCTTGCATAGGAATTATTTCTGGTTACCTGCCCCAAAGGACTAAATGTAGTTTCCAAGTCATCTGAGGTCGTCGATATGCAGATCCCATTTGGAGAATGGAACTTCCAGACGGCTTCTTCACCCTGACTCTGGAATGTAATGACTCATAACAGAATGCTTGGCAGTGGAGTGAGAATCAGATTGACAATAAAAAATGACTTATTAATTCAGAGACTGCTATAGCTATACATAAGTGTACCCACCTCACTTATCAGTCAATGGCTGTAATTCTTAAAAATTGTTCCTTAGTGAACATTGCACAATGGCTTTGACACAAATGTATTGAAACCATTAGCAGTAGTAGAAGAAACAGCAGAAGCAGACTATCAACATTTAGAATACATTTTATATCTGCATTGGCAATGTAGTTGCAATAATAATGACAGAACAAGTTTGCTTGCACTTATGTTCAGTTTGTTTTAGTGAGGGAGACCCCAGGGACACATAAAAAGGATATGTTAATAATTTCTTAGGCATTAATACAGTCCTCAGCACAAGGAAACTACAAATCCCAGAATGCAATAACCCCATTCTTAGTAAAACAACTATTTCAGAAACTACTAAGCCAACTCTGAAGAAGTGGTTTGATTCACTGGGGAACCCAAATTGCTGAGACCTGCAATTTACACTCCATAGACTTTTATCAAGTTTACGACTTTCTGCATTACAATTTGAAGTAGTGAATGTAGTCTCAATCTCATCAGCATGATGTGATACAATTTACTTCATGATAGAGAATTAATGTGAAATTTAAGGATAATATGAATATCTGGTAACTTTTCTGAAAAAATTCTTTAAAAAATATCTTCTAACATACATGTTCTTGAAAGTCCATCCCTGTTAACTATTATTATTTTAAAATGGTATTTACTATGCCTTTATATCCCAATTTATATTACCATTCAATATGGTTCTTCTATCCATTTCTCTATAACTCATACCAAATGATTGGGGGTGATCAGGCAATTAAGGTATAGCGGACTCTAACTCAGGGATTGATCTATTTTGCCATTCCCCTGCTGTAAGAATGAGGCAACTCAGCAGCAGAAAGAGGAAATTGCTTGGACTTTCAAGGAAAAAGAGACACCAGAGGAGTGGTTTGAAATCCCTGCTTAAAGTCACAGAGTCAGCAGAAGCCATGCCTCACTGAGACCAGAGGCCAGGAGACCACCAGCCAGGCCGAGGAGCAGTGGGTGACCAACTATCAGACTGTGAAGCAACCAGGTGGATGGTCATCCTAGCCCCCAGATGGAGGTAGAGGTCAAGGAATCAGGAAGGTGAGGACCAGAGAGAAAGAGTGGGATGCTGGCTAAGGAGAAGTATTGCTGTGGACCACTGGCTGTATCTAATGTCTTCCGATCTTGGCTTGTGGTCACCTATTAACTTCCTTAATAAACTGGCATATTTCTGACTGTTGTCTGTGAGTTTTGTGTGGCTGTTGTGATGAGTTATTGAATTTAGCAGAAAGTGGAGTATTTTGAGAACCAATAGGTAACAGAATAGGGTAAAGAAAGGCGGATGGTGAGGGCATGTCTGGTCTCTGCCTTGTGGCAATCAGGCTTAAGCTGGTGTGGAGAGGGATTCTTCTTCCTTGTGTAGCCAGGGAGGTCAGGTTTGACTCCCACGATGTTTTTTTGAAACCCTTTGTAGGGTTTTGATGCTGTAAGTCTTCGCATAGGGCAGACGGTCTCACTTCTCTTCTAAGGAACAGCTCGCTGCTTTGAACTTCCCATCTGTGGCTAGCAGCCCGATGTTCCCCCCACAGCATATTATGGTTGTCCTAGCTAATTGGTGCAACATTCTGCAAAATAACAATTGCATCGAGAGCATCGAAAATGCATATTACATTTCGCCCAGGTATTGGACTCTAAGAAATTTATTTCATGAAAATGAAAGAAGCTTAAAGACTTACATGAAGGTCAGTAAAGACGTTCTGAAGGAGACAGACCTTTAGGATTGACTTGAAGGACAATGATGAATTATTCTAGCAATGGTTAGTCACAGGAAGTGAACCAAGGGTGGGAGGAAGGAATATTCCAGTGGGATGGTGGGGATAGGAGCCATCCAGGAGTGAGTTGAGAAGCGAAAGGGTATTAGAAAAAAGCTGAAGTTTCAAGGCAAGGAAAAAAAAAACCAAACAGTAATCACTAGACCCCACTCCCCTCCATCTGTCATATCTATTACCATGGTTTGTACCATTTGATTAAGAGGTGCTTGAAAAATTCTTGCTGAATGTGTGAGAGGATGGATGAGTGAATACATTCATGAATAACTTCAATTTCCATTAGGTATTTTCTGAGCCAGAAGAGTCATTGAGAGTATTATTATTGCATTGTATTTGATAGTTCGGTTTTAGCTTCAATGAAGGATAGTGTGCACTCCGTCATTCAAGCAGAATACCTTTAGAGGGCTCTACTGATTGAAAATGTCATAAGTACTTAAGGCGGATAATATATACTTTTTAACTTCAAAAGGGTACAAATATTATTTCTATCACAATAGTATTATTGCTTTGATTACAAGAACATGGCAACCATAGATTTATTCTTTTTGAAGTGTGTGCCAATAAACTAATTTATCTTTTTCACCTCGTGGTTTTTTATTGTCTTCAGCCTGGGCGAGCTGATGCTCAGAATTAGAGAAGAAGCCCATCTCTATCAACCGCAGCCAAGAGGGGCAGCTTGAGCGAAAGGGTGGCAGTTGGAAGAGTGCCAGCCGCCATCCAAGTGTTCAAGAATTACATCTTCAAGGTTCCCTGGTTTCCATTTCCATAGTGCACAATTTCTAGGCTATTTTCAAAAACACTACTCAAGTAAAAACAAGAAGTGGGAGTAACAGAAGACCTGGAGGGGGGCACGGTCTGCGGGGGTTCACAATTAGAAAGCAAAGAGATTGGTTTGGGAGAGAATGAGGACACATTTTTGCCTGTGTGAAGGAAACTTTTTCTGAAAGCTCGGAAGGGTCTGCTTTAAAACGAAATCCTCTTCCCCTGTCCCCCAAGTGTTGCTGTGTTGAAATGTTGTTAAAGGAGCTTCTCAAGGTCAATGTTGACCTGGAAGAGTTGACCTCTAAATTCTCCTTCAATTCAACCAGCCTGTGAAACGACTTCTCAACAGAGAATCACAGAAACGTCACATCTTAAAGCATACATTCTACTGCAAACATTTATTGAGTCCTCACAATGTACAGGGAATTCAGTATGTGCACTAATGGGCACTTTAGGTGGGACAATTCTTCCCCAATGGCTCAACCCCACCATCCATTTTAACAACTAAAAATGCCTCAAAATGCTTGTATTTCCAAGCATTCCTTTGGGGAATGTTGGATTGAGAATCAATGAGAGGTCCTGGGTATATAAGTATAAAAATATTAGACAGATTTTAAGCCTTTGTTTCTTTTTCATAGAGTTGAAATTATGATCAACAATATGCATGGTGTATTGTGGTATCTTGGAGAAAGAGGAGGCTTTCTCCTTCTGTAAGGAGTGACAGTCTTGTAAACTCACATGGGCAGTTCTACCCTGTGTTATAGAGTCGCGCTGGGTCAGAATGGACTCTGTGTGGCAGTGAGTTGTGTCTTTGTTTACTATGTCCTCTAGAACTTTCCATTAGTATATTGCTTGGATTTGTGTTTCAGGCTACTTAGTGCCTTGAGGGGAAGGCAGAGAGAGAAAGAGAGAGAGAGAGAGTCAGAGTCACAGGCTTTCAGCAGTCAGCATTAAAATAAAAATAGTAAAATTGTGTTTCCAAGTACTGGCAGCATAAGAGTAACCGATTTAGTCAGATTCCTTTAGACCAATGTTTCCCAAAGTATGTGATACTACGTGTTTGAGGGCACTGGAACAATCCAGGAGCCTGCAAAACCAGACACCTACAATTTACCTGGATTAAAGGAATGCTGAGTAGCATTTTTCTGAAAAGGGAGCAGTAGGCCAAGTAAGTTTGGGAATATATACGTTACACTAACAGAGATCTATGAAAAAGAAATCAAGAAAATGATACCATTTATAATAACCACCTCAAAGATGAAATATTTAGTAACACATATAACCAGACAAACAAAAGGCCTCTATAAAGAAAGCTACAAAATATTACTACAGGAAACCAACATAAATGGGGAACTATGACATGATCACATAGAGGAGATTTCACATTGTAAAAATGTCGTCAGTACTTCCCAAAGCAATCTGCACAGAATGTCGTCCTGCTCTGGATTCCATCGTAATCCATTAAAGAGGCGGGAAAACGAGTCACCAACTGCACGCGGAAAGAGCTCCTGAATAAGCAAATCACTACTAAAGAAGAGTCGGAGGGCTCTCACTTCCTAGTCTGAAACTCTATTCTGTAGCCATCATCGTTAAAACAGCCTTAAACTGATCCATCAGACACATAGACCAGTGAGACAGAATTGAGAATTCAGAAACATTGCATCCACCCACAGACAACTGATCCTGGACAAAGGGCTGAACCATATTAAATAGGGAGGAGGCCATCTCTTTAACAAACGGTGCCGGCCAAACTGTATATCCATTTGCAGAAAAATGAAACAGACCCCACAGCTCCCACCATATTAAAAAGAATGAACTCAAGAGGCAAAGCAATCCAGTTAAAAATTGTCAGAGACTATGAAGAGACCCTTCACCAAAGCAGATCCTCAGGTGACCAGTAAGCTAAGAAATGCTTGTGAACATTAACTATTGGTTTTGCTGCTCGTTGTTGGTCAGTTTCCACCCGTAGCAACCCCATGGACAATAGAACAAATCCCCACCCAGTCCTGCACCATTCTCACCACTGTGCTTCGGTTGGAGCCCATTGTTGCAGCCACTGGGTCAACCCCAGCTCTTTGAGGACCTTCCTCCTTTTTGCTGCCCCTCCGCTTTACCCAGCATGATGTCCTGCTCCAGGTACTGGTCTTTGCTGATAACATGTCCAAAATATTTGAGACAAAGCCTCAGCATCCTTGCCTCTCAGGAGCATGCTGGTTGTACTTCTTCCAAGACGGATATGATTGTTATTTTGGCAGCTGGTGGTACGTTCAATGTTCTCTGCCAACACCATAGTTCAAATGTATCAGATTTCTGCCATCTTCCCCTTTCCAACTTTCACATGCATTTGAGGCACCTGAAAATACCATGGCTCTGCTCAAGCATGCCTTAGTCCTCAAAGTAACATCCCTGCCTTTCAGCACTCTAGTGATGTCTTGTGCAGCAGATTTGCCTAATGCAAAATGCCTTTTAATCTCTCCACTGTTGATTCCAAGACCATTGATTGTGGATCCAAGCAAGATGAAATCTTTGACAACTTCAATCTTTTCTGTTTTTATCATGATATTACCTATTGGACCACTTATGAGGATTTTTGTTTTCTTTACATTGAGTTGTAATCCTTATTTAAGGCTGCAATCTTTGATCTTCATCAGCAATTGCTTCAAGTCCTCTTCATTTTCAGCCAGCAAGATTGTGCTATTTGCATATTTCAGGGTGTTAATAAACCTTCCAATGCTGAATTCTTCTTATAATCCAGTTTTTTTTATGATTTGCTCAGCATACCAATTGAATAAGTATGGTAAGAGAATACAACACACCTTTCATGATTTTTACATCATACAGAATTCTCTTGTTCTGTTTGCACAGCTGCATGTACAAGTTCCTCCTGAGGACAATGAAATGTCTGGAATTCCCATTCTTCTCACGGTTACCCATAGCTTGTTATGATCCACATAGTCCAATTCCTTGGTATAGTTAATTAAACACAAGTAAACACCTTTCTGGTATTCGTTACCTTCAACTAAGAACCATCTTACATCAGCAATGATGTCTCTTGTTCCATTTCCTCGTCGGGATCCAACATGAACCTCTAGTTAGTCCCTGTCAATATGCTGCTGAAACTATTGTTGGATGATCATCAGCAAAATTTCCCTTGCATATGATAGCAATGATATTGTTCTATAATTTGAGCGCTCTGTTGAGTCACCTTTCTTTGGAATGATTAAAAATATTCCAGTCAGTTGTCCCAGTAGCTGTCATCAAAATTTCTTGGCATAGATGAGTGATTGCTTCCACTGCTTCTTTAGCTTGTTGAAACATTTCAGTGGGCGCTCCATCAATTTCTGGAGCTTGGCTTTTGGCTAATGCTTTCAGTGTAGGTTGGACTTCTTGCTTCGTTCCCATCGGTTCCTGTTTATATACTACCTCTTGAAATGGCTGAATGTTGACCAGTTCTTTTTGGTACAATCATTCTGTGTATTTACTCCATCTACTTTTGATACTTCCTGTGTCATTCAATATTTTGCCCATAGAATTTTTCAATGTTGCAACTCAAGGCTTGCATTTTTTTTGAGCTCTTTCCGTTTACGATATGCTGAGCGTGGTTTTCCTTTTTCGTTTTCTAACTCTACTTCTTTGAATATTACATTATATTTTACTTTGTCTTCTCAAGCTGTCCTTTGGCATTTTCTGTTCAGCGTTTTTTGTTCATTATTTCTTCCATTTGCTTTACCTACTCTACCATCGAAAGCAGATTTCAGGGTCTCTTCTGACATTCACTTTGATCTTTTCTTTCTTATCTTCTCCACGACCACTTGCTTTCGTTATGTGTGATGTCCTGTTTGTCATTCCCACAACTCATCAGGCCTCCTGCCATTAATGTCTACTGCATCAAATCTGTTCTTCAGGTGTTCTCAAGATTCAGGGGGGATATACCCACGGTGAATTGTGGTTGTAGTAGCTGACAATGGTTTCATGCTCTCCATAAGGTTTTGCAGGGTCTAATTCCTCTCAAGTGGCCAGCCTATTGGTTATTTGTAGTCTGTTCCTAATCTGGAAGCACGACTGAAACCTGTCCACTCTGGGTGGCCCTGCTGGTATTTGAAATACCAGTGACATAGTTTTCAGCATCATAGCAACACACAGACCACCACAGTAGGACAAACTGACTGACAGGTGGTTGGTAACTATTAGAGAGAGTCAAATGAAAACCTGAGATGCCATTTCATATAAGTCTTAATGTTGTTGTTTGGCGCCATCACGGAGGCTCCAACCCATAGTGACTCTAACACAACAAAATGAACCACTGCCTGGTCCTGTGCCATTCTCACAGTTCCGGTGGCCGAACACATTGATACAGCCCCTGTGTGGTTCATCTCATCGAGGGCCTTCCTCTTTTGCACTGTCCATCCATTTTCCCAACCATGTCCTTCTCCACGAACTTAGCTCTCCTGACAACATATCCAAAGTATGTAAGACAAAGTCTTTCCCCCTTTGCTTCTGAGGAGTGCTCTACCTTACCTCTTCCAACACAGATCTTTTTTTTTTTTTTAAGTAGCCCATGGTATTTTCAAAATACTTATCCAGCATGGCAATTCAAAAGCATCTATTTTTCTATGCCCTTCCTTATTCAATGTGCACCTTTCACATGCATATGATGTAATGGGGAATACTATGGCTTAGATCAGGTGCAGCTTAGTACCCAAAGGAACATCGCTGTTCTTCCATACACTAAAAGGTCTTGTGCAGAAGATGTACCTAATGCAATACACCTTTTGATCTCTTGACTGCTGCTTCCATGAGCATTGAATGTGGATCCAAGCAAGACAAAATCTTTGACAACTTCAACCTGTTTTCCATTTATCCTAACATTGCCAATTGGTCCAGTTGTGAGCATTTTGGTTTTCCTTACATTGAGTTGTAATCCACACTGAAGGCTACAATCCTTGATTTCATCAGCAAGTGCTCTAATTCCTTCCACTTTCAGCAAGCAAGGTTATATATTTTGCATCTCGTAGGTTGTTCATAAGCCTTCCTCTAATATTGCTGTCACATTTTCTTTATATAATTCAGCTTCTCTGATGAGTTGCTCAGCACACAGATTGAACAAGGATAGGTAGAGGATATAATCCTGGTGCACACCTTTCCTGATTTTAAACCATGCAGTATTCCCCAGTTCTGTTTTCACTACTGCCTTTTGACCCATGTACAAGTTCTGAGTGAGCACAATGAAATGTTCCAGAATTCCCATTCTTTTAAGGTTCTTTACAGTTTATTATGGCCCACACAGTCAAATGCCTTTGCATAGGCATTAGAACATATGTAAACACCTTCCTGGTATTTTCTGCTTTGAGCCAAAATCCATCTGATATTAGCAGTGATGTCTCTTGTTCCACTTCGTCTTCTGAATCTGGCCTGAACTTCTGGCAGTTCCCTGTCCATGTACGTTTTCAACTGTTGTTGGCTGATCTTCCACAAAATTTTACTTGTATATGATATCAGTTATATCATTCTATAGTCTTAGCATTCTGTTGGGTCACCTTTCTTTGGAACAGATTCAAATATGGATCTCTTCCAGTCAGGTGGTCAAGTAGCTGTCTTCTAAATTTCCTAGGAAAGATGAGCAAGTGCTTATAATGCTTATTCAGCTTACTGAACCATGTCAACGGATATGCTATCAATTTCTGGAGCTTGGTTTTTGGCTGATGCATTCAATGCAGTTTGAACTTTCTCCTTAAGCACCATTGGTTTTTGCTCATATGCTGAGTCTTGAAATGGCTGAATGCTGATTAGTTATTTTTGGTGCAGTGATTCTGTGTATTCACTCCATCTTTTGAGACTTCCTGTGTCATTCAATATTTTGCCCATAGAATCGTTCAAGATTGCAACTCAAGGCTTGAATTTTTTCTTGAGTTCTTTTCATTTTGGATATGCCGAGTGTGGTTTTCCTTTTTGGTTTTCCACTTCTAAGTCCTTGCACATTTTGTTATACTATTTGGTTTTTGTCTTCTTCAGATGCCCTTTGAAATTTTCTGTTCAGCAGATTGACTTCACCTTTGTTCCATTTGCTTTAGCTACTCTATGATTAAAAGTAAGTTTCAGAGTCTCTTCTGACATTCAATGGATCTTGTCTGTCTTTCCTGTCTTTTTAATGACCTTGTGTTTTCTCCATGAATGATGGTCCTGATGTCCTCCCACAACTCATCGGTTCTCTGTCATTAGAGGTCAGTGCATCAAATATTTCATGAGATGTTCTTGAAACTCAGGTGGGATAGACTCCAGGTCGTATTTTGGCTCATGTAGACTTGTTTTAATTTTCTTAAGCTTTATCCTGGTCTTACATATGAGCGATTGATGGTCTGTTCCACAGTTGGCCCCTGGTGTGGTTTTAGCTGCTGATAGTGAGCTTCTCCATCGTGTCTTCCCACAGATGCAGTCAATTTGATGTCTGTACATTCCATCTGGGGAATTCCATGTGTATAGTTGACTTTTGTGTTGTTGAAAATCAGTATCTGCTGTTCACAAGTCATTGGTTTTGCAAAATTCTATCATGAGATCTCGTTTCATTTCTATCTCCAAGTTCATATTTTCCTACTAGTGTTTCTTCCTCTTTATTCCACCATTTGCATTCCAACTAGCACTAATAAAAACATTCAAGAAATAGAAAACAACAAATGCTGGTCAGCGTGCAGACAGACTGGTACTGCGAATGCAAAATGGTACAACTACTTTAGAAAACAGTATTGCACGTCCTTGAAAAGTTGTAAAGAGAAATACGATATAGCATAGCAAGCACTCTATTTGGTGGACATTCTAGAGATATAAGACCCATGTCATGAATAGGTATGTGTGCATCCGTGTTCACTACAACACTATTCACAATA
Source organism: Echinops telfairi (assembly GCF_000313985.2). NCBI lineage: Eukaryota > Metazoa > Chordata > Mammalia > Afrosoricida > Tenrecidae > Echinops > Echinops telfairi. The sequence continues at coordinate 4,866,805 of NW_022103899.1, read as the reverse complement.
ACAAAAATGTAGAAACAACCTACATAGCAGCCCATCGCAAGGAAAAAAAGATAAATAAGTTTTAGTGTGTATACACAGTGGAGTACTACACAATGGTACAGAGTAACAACAAATCTACTAAACATGGATGAGTCTGAAGGACATTAGGCTGACTGAAATTAGTCCATCACAAAAGGACAAATATACTAGAAAAGTCAAAAAGGGGGTTTACACTTAAAGAAACATTCTTTGATGTTTGAAAGCCTTTTCATGCGCCATGGTTCTGAAGAACAGAAGATAGCAGATGGTTCTAAAGAAAAGAAGATAGCAGATGGTGTTTCTCACATACTGGAAGCACACCTTTATCTGTTTTGTAAAAAATAAATAAAAAGTGTGACCTATGACATGGCAGGGTAAGGGGGTAAGTAGCTGACTAGAGGGTAGACAAATGTTAACTTGTGTGAAGAAGAAGGGAAAACATGATGGAGGCAGGGCAGATTACTGGGAGGGTGGCAAGAGTTAAATGCAAGAGAGGTAAACACTTTAGTATACATAATTTGGCAAGAACTGTGCTATATGTGTAGATGTATAGATAGACATCCAGGTTGAAGAGGTGTGGGAGGGAGAGTGTGAGTATACCCCGGAATATGTATAGAAGGAAGGATATTTGTAAATGGCTATTTACCTTTGCTGCAAATATGCATATGGTAGGGCATACAGGGACAAAGTTATTAAAACTTTTTAGACATAACCAAAGACCTAGAGGAAATGAATCATTGGGCATGGTGACTCGGGACCATCGTCTTAGGGGATATCATGGTCAATTAACAGAACATAATTCCCAGAGACAAACTTGTGAGAGGCCACATAAGGTACAACTCTTGGTTTCTCTCTGAAAATGACACTTGGAAACAATTAGACCAATGGACAAATGTAATGCACAAACATCAGACTCAATGACTCTTAGATGGAGTCCAGCTATGACTAACAACTGCTCAGACAGTGATTACATTAGAAGATCCTGAACAGAGTGGGAGAAAAATGTAGAACAAAACCTAAAATCATGAAAGAGACCAGGCTTACAGGTTGACTAGACATGGGTGAAACTCCTGAGACTGTGGGCTCCGATCACCTTTCGGATCTGGAACTGAACGCACTGCTGTGGCTTAATTTTCAGCCAAACAACAGCCAGGTCTCTAAGTTGAACAAGCAGACTCATGAAGTCTGCATACTTTAGAATAAACACACACTAAAGATCAAATGGCAGCATTCACCCAAGGACACAGGCAGAAGGCTTAAGCACAAAGGAGGAATGGAAGCAGGAAACAGGAGATGGGATAAGTGATACTACATAGAGGGGATGGCAATGAAGGAGATGAAACAATATGTGTGTGAATTGCTGAATGGCAGAATGATGATCTGCTCTGTAAACCTTAATCCTAGTAATAATAATAATAATAAAAGAGTACCTGATTCAGTAGGGAAGGGCTAGCCAATAAGTTGACATAGTAGAAAGGCACCACAAAAGATTTGAGAGCACTAAGAGAATCCTGTGATCTTCCTAACAATTTTCACCAAGGCTGAGGAAGTATCACAGAGACCCAAGTTCTACACATCAAATACCTGTGTGATGGATTCTGACTTTGGGCTAGATTCCTGCTCTATTTTAGGAATATCCTGGGGAATCTCTTTCCATTGGATATTGTCCCTAGATCTTTCAGTGGCGGAAATATCACTGTCTTATGAATTCTACTCGCATATTGTTTGAGTTCTGGCCTTTTCCAGTATTTCAAATGGTATTTGGCAGTCCCTTGCAGTTGTATAGTGGTTTGAGCATTGGGGAACTAATCACCAGTTCGGTAATTCAAACCCAGCCGCTGCTCTATGGGAGAAAGATGAGGCTATTGGAAAGATTTACATCTCAGAAACTCTGGGAAGCATTTCTACTCTGTCCTTTAGAGGCAAGTTGGGTCAGCATATTCTTGATGGTAATCGGTGGGGAAGTGTATTGGAGGAGCTCTGGAGGTCCAGTGGTTAGGAGGTTGACTGCTGACTGAAAGGTTGGAGGACTTAACCACCTGCCACTCCATGGGTGAAAGATGTGGCAATCTGTTTGACCAAAATTTTTGGTCTTGGAAACCCTGTGACTCAACAATGGTGTGTGTGTGTGTGTGTGTGTGTGCGCATTGAATTGAACCTGGCTTCTGATGCCAGCATCCTAAGTGGCCTACAGTCCCAAAAGAATCTAGAGCAATCAATCAATTTTCTGCAGATCTTCAAAGCAGGATGGCTGTTGAATTTCTTGCAGAAAATCCCAAGTTCAACTTGTACCAAATTAAACCCAGAGAGTTCTGCAAGAATGTTCTAGCCCTCATTTTGCAGGGAAGGGAATATTTTGTGGTTTATACTAGAGGTCATGGGAGAATCTCAAGAAAGTAATGGAGCTAGAACTGTAATCCTTCAAACCGCTTGTTCCCAAATTCTCTACATCCATCAGTGATTTATAAAGTGTTGCTCCAGTGTGGGTGGAGGTGGGAGGACATTAAGAGGAACTATTTCTTATATATTTATCAAGGCCATAAGACTACTGAGTTTGAAAAATACTTCCAAAAAATACTTCCATATTTTAGATATGAAAATAGCCTATTTTTAAATTGACTTTAGCATTTTTATGTTTAACCAGCAAACTTTCACTGGAAGGTTGTTTTTCTGCTTTGTTCCAAAATGAATTCATTATTGAGTGTTTCTTGCATCACTGAATTAATCAAGTTCTTCTGGTTTCAGTTTTTGCTACCATCCTGGCCATGAGATTGTTACCTTAGAATTCCAAACTCCTAATACTTTTTTCTTCTTATTATGTATCATTGAGCTAACACATATTATAAGTGGAAATTGAGGCCAATTTAATTCATTTTCATGATGAAAAGTACAAAATGAAAATCATGAATAATGTAAAATCAATCCTCACGATAATCAAAAGCTTGTCACATAAGAGGGAAGTGCCCAGATATTGTGGTTCAAATATGTAGGAAAAGATAATACATGTTTCATACAACTCTCCTGGCAATTTGGACCATCAGTCTTGTTTAACCTAAGTACCAAAAAGAACAGAGATGACACATATTTAGTGGACATCTCTAGAGAGTCAGGCTCTGATCAAGATATTTTATTTTGCTGCATTGTAATTTTATTATCCTTCCTTATCAAGCAAGGATGTTACTTTGAGGACTGAGATGCATCTGGCCCAAGCCATGGTTTCTTCAATAGTTTCATATGCAAGTGGCAGTTGGACATTGAGGAAGGAAGACCGAATGAAAATTGATGTATTTGAGCTATGGTGCTGTGAAGAATATTGAAAGTACCATGGACTGCTGAAAGAACAAACACTTCTGTCTTGGAAGAAGTACAGCTAGAATGTTCTTAGAGACTAGGATGCCAACATTTGTCCCATGTTCTTTAGACATGTTGCCAGGAGTGACCAGTCCCTAGGGAAGGACACCAGGCTTAGAAAAGTAATGGGAGAGTGAAAGAGTTAAGACTTTCCACAAGATGGATTTACACAGTGGCTGCATCAATGAACTCTAACATGAGGACAGTTGTGAGGATGGCGCAGGCCTGCACAGTGTTTCTCTGTTGTACAGAGGGTCATGAGGAGTTGGAACCAACTCAACCACACTAGCAACAACAAATATATATATATATATATACATATTTTTTTGACTTTATCTGGTATAACTCATCTCTTTATAATATTTATGCTTTTTATTTTATGATAACTTCAGCAAACACAAATTAGTTGAATTTTGCTACCTTTTATTACTCAATATAACCTTCCCCTTTTAATTGTGAAATAGGTTTTTTTATTGAATTATGTTTGATTATATTACTATGTTTATATCTTACATGTCCTCCTAGTGTACAAGGGGCTTCAAAAATGTTATGGAAAATTTGAATGAATAGAATATTTTTCTGAATATTTTTTATGCTCTTATTCCCATAATTTTCGTTTGCTTTATTACATTTTATCTCTTATTTCTTAGGACATATTTGAATTTATGTCTATCATTTTTAGGCCTGATGGTGTAGTGGGTTATACACTGAGATGGTTAATACATCAATGGTTTAAACCTACGAGTGGTTTCATTGAAGAAAAATGAGGCTGTCTTCTCCCATAAAGATTTAAAAGTCTCAGAAACCCAAATAGACACTTCTAACCCTCAATCCAATCTTATATGAGTAAAAAAAAGATGCTTATGTTTTGCTGTCAATTTCCAAAATAAAATGGAATCTATGGGTTCTTCCCCCTACCCTCAAACGATGTGATCATTTAAGCACGTTTCCTTTCACCTGCCATATTTTGTTGAATAATCCTTAATATCAGTTCTACATATCCTATTTGTAACATCATTAATTTTATCTCTTAAGAATTTCTTCTTACCATTCCCATGAAACTACACAAACCAATTGGGAATTAGTGGCAATGATTTAGAATAAACAGTAAGCTTTACCGCACTCCTCATGCCTTTTCTGCATCACTGTATTCGATTATGTTCCAATGTATTTTATTTGGGGGAAGTATTCGGTCAGCACAATACTCTGCCCCACTGAAGACTGAGACGGAAGCATCTGATGAGAGTCTACCTGCTTACACCAAATTAAAGTGTGAATGCCCTTAGCCTGCACCCGCCCCCAACCCTACCAGTTTGTTGCCCTCTCCCTCCTGCCCACTTGTTTCCAAACCAATTTGCATCTCCATTCCCAGGCCTTCTACCTCCCCAAACCATAATGACTTCAAATATTTAAATGTTTAAAAGAAGTGAGCATCAGTTCTTATAGTGAGTTACGCTGTCTGTTATGCTCCCCCCCC
>NW_022103899.1:4857858-4861859 GCF_000313985.2 Echinops telfairi | reverse complement strand
CCCCCCCTCCCCTTGGCTGTAGGCTTTAGAAGACGGAGTATGGGAACTCCTACAGGAAGCAGACAGGACGGCGGAAGAAAACCAGGAGCAGAGCCAGGTGTACGCTGCCATGGCCGACACCCTGGGGGACGCGTGGGCTGCCCTGGTCTCCATGCTTGAAAGAAGACGGGAGCTCCTCCAGTTGACTTCTGAGTTTTTTGAAAATGCCTTGGAGGTTTGTGCCGAAAGGAACTTCTCTCCTTCTCCAATCCTGACAAATGCTTGCGCTCATGAAGATGCTCTCTGTCCATAATGAGACATCGCAAATCAGACTAAAAAATGGAATAATAGCTAATGTAGATATCGTTTTTTGACTGTTGACAATGAAATTATTGATGATACAAATGTAGATGTTCAAATAAACACTAAGTAAGCAGATTAATAACTAAAACTGGAACTATTGCCCACAAGGTATCATGATTTCCCTTTTTAAGAAGCTAGTTAGGAAATCACTAAATCAAGCCATGAGTCCAGACGGCAGTATTATTAGGAAATGCAGAGTGTTCTGGTTGGCTAAATCTGGAAGATAAAATTTCTTCTGATCTTTTTAAAAAGCAATCGCAGAATATTCTACAGAATAAGTTTGGCCTTTGTAAACAATGCTTTTTAGAGTATTTTTGTAAGGCACATATATGGGTTTCCGTAGCTTGAGTTTTTAAAAATTCAAAAACAAACCAAAAAAAACCCTGAACCAACTGCTGTCGAGTTGACTCTGACTTACAGTGACCCTATCTAGAGTTTCTTAGGCTGTGTATCTTTACAAGAACAGACAGCCTCATCTTACGCCAGCGGAGATGCGGGTGAGTTCAAACCGCCGACCTTGTGTATTAGCCGCCCAACATGTGCTGTACACCACCACCAGGGCTCCTGATTAAGACACAAGGGAAGGAGCAATGGTGGCCTTAAAGAGGTCATCCCCTCCTGTGATTATTCTTAAATTCTGTGATCCTATAAGCAGGTTTCCAATTTTGACGTGTGGGATTCAGAGACCATTATCAGCAGAGGTGTTACATTTGGTGTGAGACAATTATCGGGAATTTCACTTCTAACCTCTCTGTCCAGTATGTTCAGTTTGATGGGAGCACGCTCACATTATGATGAAGCACTAGTTAAAAAATATGATATCTTCAATCTGAAAAGTTAAGACAAATCCACAATTATGAAAGAAAGAACATTGGTAATAAATTATAAAAATTGAGACAAACATATGCATCCTGAGCTTGTTTAAAAGAAAATAAGGCAGTAAATGAAACACTACAGCAACGTTTATGGTTTATTTTCCACTGTGTGAATGCTCTAGTCCAAGTGCAAGTTCATTTTACAGACCATGGTGGGAGGAAATCCATAAATTGGTTTAATTCTGTGAAAGGAATAAACCAGGTAAAGTACACCTACAGGTGCCAAAGTATGTATGCATTAATTTGTTCCATTTTAGAAAGTGGAATATAGGTGTCCTCTGTCCTTACAACTCAGCTCTTCTTCTTTTCAAAATCATTTTATTGGGGGCTCTTACAGCTCTCATAACATTCCATACATCACTTGTATCAATTGTATCAAACACATTTATACATCAACTCAGCTCTTCTGAGCACAGCAAATTATCTTCTTTCTAACATTAGTCCCTGATATTTATTTTCCATTACATAGTGTCTTTAATGGTAAAATAATTATCTCTGTGATGAGTAAATTGCTTTCAAAATTACATAAAGTGAAAGGAAATGCCAAATTAAATCATAATAGAATCCAGCAATGTAATTCTTACACTTGAGTTAGCCTTTATTGGATTTAGTGAAAAGTCTGTTTCTTGTACTTTCCTACTTGAATTTCTGTGGACTACTTCTTACTAAGCTGAAGGCAAACTCTTACATTCGTTTTCTTCTCTGCTTTTTGTGTGTTTTCATTAGACCTTTTTTTAAAGAGGGAAACCTAGCTAAGTGCTGAAGTGCCCAGCACCTTACCCCTAAACCATTGCCGTGTCTCTTCTGTATATGTTTCAGGAAAAAGAAAAGAGAAGGAAAAAAAATCCACAGATGAAAGTTTACTCAGAAACTCTTTGCGTAAAGGCTTAATTAGTTTATTTTAAAATATATTTACAGAGATAGAAATGCTACAGGAATGCCAAAACATTGGTGAAGTTCTACAGAGAAAAATCAAATTTCTGGCCAGAGGTCTGTCTCTGTCTCTGAAGCATCTCCTCAAAGAAGGTGCTTGAAAGCAGTTACTAGAAATGGAACGAATGAGAAATGTCTGTGGTGTGTAGATTCAGTCCTGTTACTGAACTCCGTGCATGTGCAAGTTCTTTAACGATCAAAATGACGTATTCAATGACTGATAAATTATTGCAGAAGGAGTCAAGCGTACAGATTCAGTCTCCCAGTGGGGTCTTCTCTTCTCAAATACCACACAGCAATTTAGGGACAGCGATGACAGCGGTGGTCACATCAGCTTGTTCTTACAAAACAGCAGTAGCCCCACTGACATGTCAAAGAAATTCAGGCTCTCCCATATTCTGTGCCTTTTACAACGGTGGATACTCTGCAGCGGTTGTAATAAGCAAAATACATTAGATCTTGTTGATCAAGTAGTTGCACAAATAGTCAAAATCTTTACATTCAAAGATGAGAATTTGAAGCAGAAGAAGACACATGCCTTAATAGGCTTTAGTGTCTTTTTCATTAATAGTCAGTGGTACTTTTGTTAATATATTTTAAGTCTAGTCCAAAGGTGAGCATACTGATCAAAATGTTCTGACAAAATTATAGTAGTTTCTCTTGAATCTTAGTGCTAAAATAACCCCAGTTATTTGTTTATTACAATGGATGTACTAGCACTCATGGTGGTACAGTCAGTTAAGCATTTGCCTGTTAGTCAAGGTCAGCAGGTCAAACCCATCAGCCACTGTGTGGGAGAAGGAAGGGCTTTCTGCTTCTGTAAAGATTGACAGCCTCAGAGACCCCTGACTCTGTGGCTATGATCAAAATGACGTATTCAATGACTGATAAGTTATTACAGAATCGACTGTACGGCAGTGGGTTTCTGTACTAGTATAACAACTATGTTTCCCCTTCTTCTAAATCTTATTTTTATTATTATTCCCTTGAGGATGTTAGTCGCATTTCAAGCATCTCTCTCCCCCTTGTATCTCGTCTATGGAGAAACACTGAGAATAGTCATCCTCTTTTTCATGCATAAGCACTTCTATGCTTTTTTCCTGAAACAAAGGAAGTTTCTTTATTTCTGCTGTAGCTAATTTTTATTTGTTAAAACGCATAAAAAGTCCTTCATTTAAAAAACTCAAACCAAAGCACAAATTACAGTTCTGAGGGTGAAAGTCTACCTTCTCATCCAAGTCACCCGAAATAATCTGTTGTATTTCCTGCAGACAACTTTTTCTTGCTTTTGACAACAGTTGGGATTAGATTACATATTATTCTGAAATTTGCATTTTTTCACAGAGGACAAAATAACTATTTTAGCTTTCTCTTGAACTAAGTACTTAGGCTAAATCTATGGTTACATTTCAGCCAGTTTTGGGTTGGTTTTTCTTAACAAGCTTCCTTTTTTTTTCTTCACTTCTTTTTTTCAACAAACTGCCTTAGAATATTGAGAGTGACTCAATGCATCACCGAGAACACAGTGATCTTAGTTGAAAACATGTGATAGACAATTCAGCAGTAAACAAGTTGGTTGATTTTAGCATTTAGGACATTTCTAGGTAAGAAAGCAATCCAAAGGGAGGAGAAGAACATTTTCCCCTGGCACCTTGTAAACTGGCTACACGGAAACACACACATGTACCACCTCCACTGCCGCCGCCACCACCTCCACCTCCACCTCCACCGCCACCACCACTACAACCACCTCCACCTCCACCACCACCTCCTCTACCACCACCTCTACCACCACCACTCCACCTCTAACATCACCAACCTGGTTTTCCCAGGGGACTCAGCCTCTCAGGA
>NW_022103899.1:4842297-4851264 GCF_000313985.2 Echinops telfairi | reverse complement strand
CCACCTCCATCTCCACCTCTACCACCACCACCTCTACAATAATGCAGGTAACGACTCTGTTAAAAACATCTGTGAATAACTAAAATGGTACATTGGTTTACACTTTTTAAAATATTTCCCCCACCCTCCTGTCTTTCTGTTGTAGTTCGCTATTAAAATAGACCAAGCCGAAGACTTTCTCCAGAATACTCAGGAGTTTGAGAGTGTGGAGTCCTTACAATCACTTCTTCAGCTCCATGAGCATCATACCAAAGGCAAGACGTGTGTTTATTTCTTATCTGAGCTTTGAAAGATTTAAAACACTAATATCTGAATGCCAATGTATGACTGTGTTTTAATGTATGTATTTGATTATGCCGCATCTTGATCCAAGAAAGATGAAGTAATGTTTGACTTGGTAAAGATCATTTTCTGTGGGGAAAAACTAGTTGTGGATGGTTTTAAAGGGATGGTAGAGAGTCTCCAAGAGATTCAGCTGTTCTAGCTGCTAGATTTTCTTTCTAACAGTAGGGGGCGTTCCCACCTGCCCACCTTTTTATCCTCAGGATGTGGCATGGTGCCTGGCACAATGTGAGTCCTTTCTGTAGTTCATGATTAAAAAGGTGGTTGAATGCTGTGAACAGTGGAAGTAGTCCTTAAGTATAGCTTGAAGAAAATCCCTCTTTTTCTGGTGTAATTAAAAAAAAGTAGCTAACTTTTGTTTTGTCCATGTAAAAATCTAATAAAATAAAACTTAAAATGATTCTCACTTCCAAAAAATATAGATGGTCTGATTATTAACAAACAATTTAAATGCAAGATTTTCCCACCAGAATTTGAGGCAAGGCAGGACTGGAGCAGGAAAGAGGATTGTGAAAGAGTAGCTATTTATTCTTCTAGAAGGGTGGACAGGGGGTGGTTGGCAAACCACGGCTCTCTGGCCACATGCGACTCCTTCGCTATGTACCTGTGGCTATAAAATAAAATTGAAAAATTGAAAGGATATTATTCAGCTATTTCATTTGTTTACAAAATATATTTATGGCTTTCAAACAATTTTTAAATTGTTGCGAGGGACAGGATGGGCTCTTCCATCTCCAAAGCTTGCTGTGTTCTAGAAGAACAAACAAATCAGTGTTGGAAGAAGCATGTACCCAGGATGCTCCTTAGAAGAGAAGGTGGTGAGCCTTCATCTCATGTACTCTGAATAGGATAGCGGAAGAGACAAGTCCCTACACGAAGACATCATGCTGGTGGACTGTAGGGTCGGTAGGAAAGAGGGAGACCTCCCATGAGATGGATGGACACAGTGCCTGCAAACGGAATTACTTTATTAATTACTAAATTAATTACTTAATTTACAAGTTGTTCAATGGAGGGCAATTTGACTGGAAAAATAATATGGGAACCATGTCTGCAGGGGAAGGTTTTAACTAGTTATAACAGTAGATCAGAGCTGATATGCTAGTCTTAAGTCATTTCAAGGATTGTCATATGGAGATAGGTACAAATTTATTCTATAACATTCCAGAAGGCAGAAATAGCAATCCAGCATAGCAACAGCAGTGATTTGTTCTGTTGCATATAGGTTTGATGGGAGTTCGAACGGACTCGATGGTATCGATCCACAACAGCCCTTTCGTACCACCATGTTCTGGGAAGCAACAGTTGGTTCCGTTGAATTCATCAGTCAGAGCTCTAACTGGATCTCTAGTTCCACCAGCTTGATCAGGCCAGACAGGGGCAAAAGGTGTTTGTAAAGACACGGTAAATGTTGCGTTGACACCACACCTTGCAAAGGACCCTCCACAGTAGAGTATGATGGCTAGTTACTTATCACAACTTTTCCACAATTCAAAGAGGACAGGATCCAATCTTTCCTGCATACATTTTCATGAGCACTAATAAAGTCCATGTATATCATTTCAACTGACACGGTTCTGGAGGACCTACCATGAATGGGGATTTTAAACAGCGTCAGCAGTTTCATTATTCGAGCAGTACTGTGTGCCTGTTAACATGGCAGCAGCAGTCTGGGAGGGTTCAAGGAGGGGTGAGCGGAAAGCGACCGGAAAGCAGATAGAACCGCGGTGACGGAGCTGGGTTCTACAGGCCCCATTCATTCTCCATCTGATGAACGTGCTCCGTGCCCAGCATTTTACTGCTGAGAACCCGACAGCGACCGGCTTTTGTTGAAGGTTCATTACTGAAGCAATCAAATGAAAGCATTTTTTCAGAGGGCCAGGGGGCTGGAGAAGGAGAGACGTTCCCCTAAGATTTGAGGAAGGAGCTGGAAGCAGGGAAGTATTCCTTATGCGATTTTCTTGTTGTTTTTTTGCTTGTAATTCAGAAATGCTTCACCGTGTGAATGGGGCACAGGCTGCCGTGTTTGGGGACGTGAGCCCGCAGGGCCCTGGCACCCTGCAGCCAGGGCCACCTTTGGTGTTAGAACTTTTGAGAGGCCGGTGAGTCTTCTCTTAGGAGATGGATGAAACTGCTAGTTGAAGGCCGGGAAATTCGTGGTGCTATAGTATCCTTCAGTCAGGATGACATGTTATCATGACATTTTTGTGTTCTGTTATGTGTCACGGAGATGGGTTGACACGGTGGCTGCAGCAGGAGGAGGATCGTGAGGACGGTGTGGGACAGGGTCGTGTTTTTCTGCTGTGTGTAGATTCACTGTGCGTCAGAACTAACTCGCACCAATATGTGCCACTCCGACAGAAGCCCGGTGGCACCATGGGTTAAGCACTGGGCTGATCACCTCAGGGTCGGCGGTTTCAACCCACAGCCGCTCTACGGGAGTCAGATGAGGCTGTCTGCTCCCATAGAAACGTATGCTCTCGGCAACACTAAGCAGCAGGGCTACTCCTCTGTCTTAGAGAGCAGCAGACTAAGATGACCTAATTTTCCATGCATATTCAAAAATTAATTATGGCTATAAGTTGAGCACTGCATGTCTATTATATTTAAATTTAAGAAAATACATCTATATTTACAGCTAGCTATTTTTTCCCCCTGAGATATTGACCAATGAATTGGATAGAGCATGAGTGTTAGGATAACAAAGCTTTGTCACGTAAAAGAATAAACCATAATAAAGTTTATTTCTCATATTCATTCTTCTAGTTATTTTCATCTATGATTTTTCCTCATTCAGCAATGCTAAGGCTGTGTTGCATATAAGAAGCTTACAAACAATTTATATACAATACAACTAACACTACAGAGAGCAGATCTAAGATGAATGGATTGCTATGTCTGCCTTCTGGAATGTTATAGAATAAATTTGTACCTATCTCCATATGACAATCCTTGAAATAACTTAAGACTAGCATATCAGCTCTGATCTACTGTTATAACTAGTTAAAACCTTCCCCTGCAGACATGGTTCCCATATTATTTTTCCAGTCAAATTGCCCTCCATTGAACAACTTGTAAATTAAGTAATTAAGAGAGGCAACTAATTAAGCAATATTTTCTCAACAGATGCCAGGGGAGAAACCCAGTGCCGTGTGTCAGGAGAGCATGTAGCCCTTGTCTTCAAGAAATGTACGATTTAGCAGGGAATATTGTTAGGAGGTTCCCTCTGTGCTTCCTGTGGGCACCTCCACCCTGGGTAGCAGTAGTTTATTTCCTTGTTTGCTTCCATCACGGGAATGGGAAGCTGTTTAAAATCCCCATTCATGGTAGGTCCTCCAGAACCGTGTCACTTGAAATGATATACGAGTGTCCAACCCGAAGTATCTTCATTGAGTGTTATTTTTACATCATGGTCCTGTGCAGCATGGTAGAATGATGCAGGAGCGAACCACAAAGTGCTACAGGACCTCAAGGAGGAGATCATTGATCCTCAGGCTTGAAGGATCACCATGGTACCCTCTAGTTTCCAATGTTGCTGCCGTTATTGTTGTCAGGTGCCCTCAAATCAGTTTGGCCTCACGGCGACCCCGCGTTCAACAGAACAGGACATTACCAGGCCTGTGCCATCCTCGCTGTTCTTGATGAATTGACGCCCACTGTGGCAGCCACTGTGTCGGTCCAGCTCACCAAGCATCTTCCTCTTTTCCGCGGCTCTTCCACTTGCCCATGAAACTATGGATCGTATTGAGAAGAACCAGAATTCCAGAACATTTCATTGTGCTCATTTGGAACCTGTATATGGACCAAGAGGCAGTGGTGCGAATGGGACCAGAGAATACTGCATGGTTTAAAATCAGGAAAGGTGTGCACTAAGGTTGTATCCTCTCCCCAGACATATTTAGTTTGTAGTATGCTGAGAAAATAATCAGAGAAGCTGGATGATCTGAGAAGTTGAATTATAAGTAGAGAACAGGACATAAGGACCCAAAGAAAGTTTATCAACAACATGTAACATGCAGATGACACAACCTTGCTTGCTGAAAGGGAGCAGGACTTGAAGCACTTGTTGTTAAAGATCAAGGATTGCAGCCTTCACTGCAGAGTACAACTCTAGGTAGAAAAAATAAAAATTCTCACAACAGGACCAATAGGTAACATCACGATAAATGGAGAAAAAGATTGAAATTGTCAAGGATTTCATCTTACTTGGATCCACAATTAATATTCATGCAAGCAGCAGTCAACAAATGAAATGCACATTGGGTCAATCAGACCACTTTAAAGTGTGGAAAAGCAGGACGGCCACTTTGAGGGCCGAGGTGCCCCTGACTCAAACCAGGGGGTTGTCAAGTGTCTCACATGCTCTCTGCTTTCAAAGTATTTATTTGGAAAGATTGTTTAATAAGCTACGAATCTCCCAAACTTGTGTCACCCTTCATTTATGAATCTTAAATTTATCCATACTTAATAATGATAGCAAACTATATCAATATTAGTACAAAATGTATCTTACTACTATTTTTTAGATACAATGAAAGCAACAAAATGTATTGACTGTCTACTAGGTTCACATCACAAAATCTTGTGTCAATAGTAAGGTGTTGTATTTACAGAAGTCAACAATCTTAAAAATAAATAAAATGTAAAGATTTTGTATTTCTTCAGCATTATTATATACAAAAAGGCTTCAAAATTTTGTGGCGGAGTAAAATGAAAAGATCGTTGCATTTTTCCATGGATGTATAAAAGCACTTCTTATTGTGAATCGGGCGGAGATTTACGCCTCAGTTCCTCGTCTATGTATCTACAGCTTTAACCACTTTGCAAGCTGCCAGTTAGCTTGTCCTGCGCTGCCTTTTCCCACCACCTTTAATTGGATAGCTCTTCCTCCTTGCCAAGTTGACACTTTCCCACCTTTTACCCTATTACTTTCCTTTCTCTCTCTCTCTCTCCCACCCCCGCTGTCCATCAAAGTCTTTTTCCTTTGGTGTGATAACCTTTGTCTTAAATGTCTTTCATGGCAGTTGTCTCATACAATAGTTGTCCTTTCGTGTGACTGACTTCTCTCAGTATTCTGTCCCCCATCTCTGTCCATGTCACGAGGTGCCTCACAGCTTCGTCACTGTTCTCCAGCGATGCCTCGTCTCCCACGGTGTGTGTGTCCCAGAGCTTAGTTCTCCAGCCTTCCACGGACGGGCATTCAGATTGCTCCCTATTCTTGCTATGGCTCTATGTGCTTCTTGAGGCCCCCATCATATAGAGAGAGTTTATCCTTGAGAATATCACTCCATATGAAACAGATAGCTTGGAAGATGTTAACTGTAAAAAGGTAAAATAAATGGACAGAGGAAGACTGAGGGAATAGACAATTATGATAAAAAATCAACAAAATAATTTCAGCCTGGGTACCTTTTAATAAGTTTTCTTTAGCTCAGAGGGCAACATGCCTGATGATATTGTGGTAATGGCTATAGTATTTCAGCATAAGCAAAAAAAAATAGAGACTAGAAAATGTTCAAAAATGGAAATTCTGGCGAGTTACATCTCTTTTTATGGTGCCCTAACATGTTGACCTGGTCCACTGTTATCCTGAAGTTGCATCGACACCTAAAGGTGTGCTTCCATTCTTATTTGAAATATCAAGCGTGAAATTCATATCTATCAATAATGAACCTGAATATAAATGAATTAAATGTAACATCAAAAGAGTAGCAGAATGGATAAGAAAACAGGGCTCGTCAATACACTGTCTATAAGATACACATGGTAGACACAAAAGGCTGAAAATCAAAATATTGAAAATACAGATATCAAGCACATGACAAAAACCACTAACAGGAGTGGAAATATTAATTTCTGATAAAGTTGACCTTAAGGCACAAACCAGCATAAGAGGCAAGGAAGGGTATTATGTAATGATTAAAGGGTCAGTTACACAAGAGGGCATAGGTACAATTAATATCTAAGTACCCAATGAAAGAACCTGAAAATATAGAAATCAAGCTTTAACCAAATTTAAAACAGAAATAGGCAACTCCAAAAGAGTAGTAGGAGACTTTCAGTGAAGGACAGACCAACCAAGAAGAAACTAAATAATACTCAGAAGATATCAATTAGAGGATCAACCAGCTTGCCCTTGTGGACAGATACAGCAGACTCCACCCACCAACAGCCAAATATGCATTGTTTCCCAGCATAGACTGAGAATTTCCCAGAATAGACCCAATGTTAGGCTCTCAAGCATGCCTCAATAAATTTAAAACATCAAAACATTACAAGGCATCTCCTCAGATCACATTGCTCTAGTTAGACATCCACAATAGGAAGATCAATGTCAGGGGGAAAAAAATCAAATAATGGAAACTGAATAACACAGTGCTTAAAAACTACTGGGTAATAGAAGAAAGAGAGAAAGAAAGAAATCCATTGAATCAAGCACGGATGAAATCACAACATTCTAAACCTTTATGGCCCAGCAAAAGCATACTTAGAGGACAATGCATAGCAATAAGTAATTTACACACCAAAATAGAAGAACTAAAGTAAAAATCAACACCTTAACGCCAATCTTCATCAATTTGAAAAAGAGCAGCAAAATAAGCCGGCAGCTACCAGAAGAAAAGAAATAGTAAGGATTCAACTGACTAACTCACGGCCATTCCGTTGGCTCTGACCCACAGCAATGCTAAAGGACTTGCCTCTGAGTTTCTGAGACGGTAACCCTGTACAGAAAGAAAAGCCTCATTGTTTTCCCAAGGAGCAGCTGGGGGTTTTGTATTGCTTCCTTTGCAGTTAGAAGCCCAGAGTTTAACCTACTATGTAGAAATCAATTAAAGGGGCAATATAAAAATAATAGAAAGAATAAGACTAGAAGTTGAGTCTTTGAACATATTAATAAAATCAACAAGTCTCTAGCCAATCTAACAGCACAAGAAGGAGAATATGCAAGTAGCACTAATAAGAACTGAAATGGATGATTTCCCAACAGAACAAATTGAAATAAAAATGATAACAATAAAGTACTATGAAGAACTGTACTCCAACATATTTGAAAACCTAGAAAAAATGGAAAATTCTCTAGAAACTCACTATCTACCTAAGCAAACATGGACTGAAATAGAAATTTGAGCAAACCTAGAGCAAAAGAGGAAATGGAACAGGTCATTAAAACATAAAGAGCAGGTAACATCAATTCAAACCATTCCAGAATACAGAGGAGGAGGGAATGCTGCTGTTTTATTTTATGAAATGAGCATAACCCTATTGTCATGCTTAGCAAAGACAGTACTGATAAAGAACATTATAGACCCAAATCCCTCATGAACATCAGCAAGAAAGTTTCAACAGTATCTTAGCCAATAGAATCCAACAATGTATCAAATATTGATGTGTCATGGCCAAGTTGGAGCCATACCAATCATGTAAGGATGGTTCAATATTAGAAAACCAATCAACACGATGCACCACATGAGTAAAACAAAGGAAAAGAATCACATGATGATATCAATCAGTGAAGAAAAAGCATTTGATAAAATCAACACTTATTGCTCATCAAAAATGCTTAACAAAATAGCAATTGAAGGTAAATTGCTCAACATAATAAAATGCATGTATACAAAGCAAATGGTGAATACTAGTCTCAACAGAGAGACACTGAAAGCATACCCCTATGAATAGGAAGGACAGGAGGATGCCCTTATTACTCCTATTCAACATTGTGCTGGAAGTCTTAGAGCTATACGAAAAGGAAATACAAGGCACCCAAATTGGCAAAGAAGAAGTAAAACCATCTCTATTTGCATAATGTGATCTGATACATTGAAAATCCCAAATTTGCAGCAGGAAAATTATTACAACTAATTGAAAGATTCAGCAAAGAGAGAGGGTCCAAATTCAACATAAAAATCGGTCAGGCCCTCTGAGTGGATGTGGGAGGAGGCCAGGCCAGAGGGAAGCATGTAAAATGAAGGCACAGCCCCAGTAGGTCTTTGTGGTTCCTCCTGTGCCCATTTACTTATCTCTCCATGCTTTCCAGAGAGGACCCGCTGTTGTCTGTGAGAACGGACTATCAAAACCTTTACTTTCACTGTATATATATTTTAAAAAATCAGCTGGATACCCCCATGCTAACAAAGAGAATGCTGAAAAGAAATCAGCAATACTATTCATAACAGTCACTCAAAAGATGAACTACTTAGAAATAAATCTAATCTGAGATACAAAAGGCTTATATAAAGAACATGAAACAATGCTACTATAATAAACCAGAAAAGATCTGCATAAATGAAAGAATAGACCCTGCTCATGGATGAGAACACTGAACATGTTTTAACATTTGAAAATGTCAATACTACTCAAAGTGATCTACAGATATAATGTACTCTGATTTGAATTTCAACATCATTCTTTAAAGCAATGAGAAAACTAATCACTAACTTTATATGGAAAAGAAAGAGACCCTGGATAAGCAAAGCACTAATAAAGAGGAACAAAGGAGTCCTCATATTTCCTAATCTCAAAACCCACCACACAATTGTGATAGTGAAAACAGCCTGTACAAGGCCTGTCTGGATAGGACAGGCTGGATGAACAATCTGGAGGAGAAAACAACGGGACTGACAGTTC
>NW_022103899.1:4813075-4840838 GCF_000313985.2 Echinops telfairi | reverse complement strand
AAAAAAAAAAAAAAAAAAGAAAACAGCCTGTACAATGGAACAGAATTGAGAACCCAGAAATAAATACACCCATCTTCGGAGAGCTGATCTTTTACAAAGTACTGACAGTCATTAAATGGGGATGATGCTATCTACTTAACAAATGATGCTAACAAAATGGGATATCTATTTGCAGAAAAATGAGACAGGATCTATGTTTCACATGATAACAAAAAACAAACTCAAGTTGGATGAAAGACCTAAATGTAAAAGTTAAACTGTAAGTACCATAAAAGAAAAATTAGGGACAAACCTAGCCATCCTAATATGCAGCATAAATATTCCATCAAACATAACTAAAAGCCTGAAAAGAGTAGAAGACAAATCAGATCCTTCAGACCCCCAAATTAGACATTTATTCCTATCAAAAGATTTCAGTACAATAATAATAATATACTCAGTACAATAATAATATGCTATTGATCAAGGGTTCATGAAGATGGGTGGGGGTTGGGGGGAGGAGCTTATACCAAGGGCTAAGATGTTTTGGAAATGATGATGGCAACATATGTACAAGTATGCTTGATGCAGTTGATGTATGGAATGTTACAAGAGCTTCAAGAGCCCCCAATAAAATGATTTTTTTAATTGAATTAAATTTTTTAAAAAGATTTTATTA
Organism: Echinops telfairi; assembly: GCF_000313985.2. Classification (NCBI taxonomy): domain Eukaryota; kingdom Metazoa; phylum Chordata; class Mammalia; order Afrosoricida; family Tenrecidae; genus Echinops; species Echinops telfairi. Next base: position 4,840,180 of record NW_022103899.1, on the reverse strand, counting down.
CTGTAAGAAAAAGAGAACCTGGAAAATAAAAATAAACTGGAACAAAATTGGCAATAACATATTGGACAAGTTATTAACTTCTAAATTTATAAGAAATTGCAGCATCACAACAACAACAAAAAACAAATAATTCAATCAAAATGGGCGGAGGGCATGAACAGACACTTGACAAAAGGAGACAGGCAAGTGGCCAACAAAAACATAAGGAAATACTTATGATCATTAGCCATTAGAGAGATGTATATCAAAATAAGAATGAGATATAATTTCACACCAGAATTAATAGCAAGTTAAAAAAAAATAGAAAGTCCCAAATGCTGGTGAGGGTACAGAGAGACTGGAATTTTCTTTTTCTTTTTTTTTTTTTTTTAACATTTTATTAGGGGCTCATACAACTGTTATCCCAATCCATACACACATCAATTGTGTAAAGCGCATTTGTACATCGTTTCTCAAAACATTTTCTCTCCATTTAAACCCCCGACATTAGGTCCTCATTTTTCCCCTCCCTCCCCGCTCCCCCCTCCCGCATGAGCCCTTGATAGTTTATAAATGGGTATTTTGTCATATCTTGCCCTGTCTGACGTCTCCCTTCATCCACTTTTCGGTTGTCTGTCCCCCAGGGAGGAGGTCACACACAGTTCCATGTAATCAGTTCCCTCTTTCCTACCCATTCTCCCTTTACCCTCCCTGTTTTGCCACTCACACCACTGGCCCTATAGGGCTCATCCGTCCTGGATTCCCTGTATTTTCAGTTCCTATCTGTACCAGTGTACCTCCTCTGGTCTAGCCAGACTTGCAAGATCGAATTCGAGTCATGGTAGTGGGAGCGGGGAGGAAACCTTTAGGAACTAGAGGAAAGTTGTATTTCTCATCATTGTTACATCGCACCCTGCCTGGCTCATCTCCTCCCCGAGACCCCTCTGCAAGGGGATCTCCAGTGGCCTACTAATGGGCTTTGGATCTCCACTCCGCACTCCCCCCATCATTCACGAGACTGGAATTTTCACTCATCACTGTTGGAATTGTCAAATGGTTCTACCACTATGGAAAACAGTACGGCTCCTCTTCACCCAGTGATACAACTTTCTGCCAAACAGTAGACAGATCCGTTCGTGGAACAGTCACATTCGTGAGGTGTGCACACCTTACAAGAATCAACCATTCGGGATCAAGGAGGCAGCTTTTACTTGAGGACAAAGTTCAGAAAGGTTCGGAAAAAAGGAGGAATGGAGACAGGAAAGAGAAGGAGGAGGCAAGATGGGTGATGTTATGAATGAGATGAAACAGAATGTGTATGCATCCTAAACTGATGATGTGCTCTCTAAACCTTCAACGATTCTCAATAAAATGTTAGCAATGGAAATACCATGTGATCCAGAAATCCTGCTCCTAAGTGTCTCTCCTGGAGATGTGGCATGAATCTACACACTGGATGGTGACACTGAGACATAAGGATGCCCTGGTTCGTGGCAGCACTACTATCAGTAGTCAAAGAAACAAGGGAAACCACCTCGATGGCCAGTACCAGAGTGGATGGCAAGGGCTGACACACGGACACAGTGGACTACCTTACATGATTAGGAGTGATGATGCCTCTGAGAAATCCGTCAGACACGGAGTACACCTGGGAGGCCTGGTGATGAGTGAAGTCACAAAAAGACACATACTGTAGATCATGGAAGGTTTTCATGCCCCAAACGTATTTTTTGTAGTTACCAAGAGTGCAAGGGAAGGGAAGCTACATCACTCCTAGACCGTGCAGTGTTTCCCACGGTGGGCGATACCACCCCCTGGGGCACATTACAACAATCGGGGAGCTGCGAATGCACATACCTTTGTGATTGGGAAACTGATTTGCTGTATAAACCTTTACCCACTCACAAAAAAAAGTTTTAAAAAATCAAGTGTATAATACCTCATAGGAAGGGGGAAAGTATCAGGAGAAAACGCTGCTCATATACCCATGTGTGTGTAATAGTCCACACTATCAACACAAGCTCCTCGATGCAAAGAATCCAGCATCAATCTGCACAAAGGTCACACCGATTCCTACCCTCCAAAAAACACCAAATTCACTGCCGTGGTAGATTCTGACTCCTAACAAACTCTACAGGACGGGACAGAACTGCCCCTGTTGGCTATGCAAATTAGTACACTTCCCAAAAAAGTTCCTTTGTAACCTGTCTTCCATCGTTTCTTTTGGTTTCTCAGAGCTTGTTCTAGACCTGCCTTTTTCAGCCTCCTTTTACCTGTTATTTGTGTTTGCTTCCATTTCTCTGTTGAAGAGATGTACTTGAATGTTAATGCTCACTTGACTTTTCCTACCTGATTTAAATTGCGCCATTTTTCTGCCCTGGTTCAAATCTAAGATCGTTTTGTTGCTTCTTTGTAAGGTTATCTCCCAAATTGTCCAGTGTACATAAACAAAACCTCCTCACTCAGAGCAGATAGCTCTAATGATTTATCAACCAGATCTAGATGGTGTGGTACACCCTCCTTCAAATTCCTTCCTTCCCATCTCAAACTGTCTCTTTATAGTACATTGTCTCATTCAGTCTTTTAGCTTTTCAATCAAGAACACCAGTTAAAAGACATCACTGGTCCCCTGACCTCAGCATAAGCATTGCAGTACAGCAGACTGCAAAATGTGAAAGTATCACAGTCTAGTGGCAAGAATGCAACTACTGATCAAATGATGGCTTTTCGACTTGTTCAGTTCATTTTGATTAGTGTGATTCTAGGTAAGGGATTTATTCTTCGGCTGTTCCTTACAGTTTTCCCTCTCCTACAACGAAAGAGCATATTCGCCAGAGATACTCATCTATCATTTTCTTTTCTTTTCCCAACAAATGTGCCCTGAAGTGTGGTTTCTCATTAACTTTATAAATATCTTCCCTTTCCTCGGCCTGGTAACTTGGCTTCTCTTTCTATCACTTAACCACTACAAAGTCCCCCAATAGTCTCAACTTTTCTTTATTCCATCGTTGAGGACTGCCGAACTCCTGAATTTGTAATTTTCTTGCTTATGTTGTTTTTAATACAGTCTATCTCACGTAAGCATTCTACCCAAATTCCAGAGCATCTCCCTCGTGCCAGCGCTGTGCCAACTGCTGAAGACAAGTCATGGGTCCTGTCTTCATATTGCATGCAAGCCTAGTGGCAAAGCCAGACAGGAATCAAATAGTCTCACATACCAATGGAAAACTGTGACTGTCATAAGAATTGTGAATGGGACAAACATTTTGTTGTAAGAATATGAAATAGGAAGATTTGATTCTACATCAAGAGTGAGGCTGAGTAAATTTGACCAGTTGTTTCTTTCAAGTATTGCAGTCAGTTTATGTTTAGCATCGAAAATCCAAACCTGTTGCTGTTGAGTCAGTTCAGACTCATAGTGACGCTATAGGATTCTATAGGACTCAGTAACCCTATAGGATAGATTCTAACTGCTCTATAAGGTGGCGGAGTGGCTCTGTATTGGGCTGGTCGTTTCAAGTTTCAGTGTTCACAACCACCTAGCTGCTCATGCCCAGCTAGCTGCTCGAGGGGAGAAAGAGGAGACATGCTACTCCTGTAGGCAGTTCCGGTCTTGGAAACCCCAGGGCCGTGCCCCTGTAGGGCCTCTAAGTGAGAACTGACTGGATGGCAGTGAGTGGCAGGGTTTCTAAGGCTGGCAATCACGGTGGACACAGACTGCCACATCTTCTCTAGCAGAGTGGCTGATGGGCATGACCTGCCCACCTCTCAGTTAGCAGCCAAACACAGAGCTACTATGCCACTTTGAAATTTGTTGCCGTATGATTTATAATTCATATACAGTGTACATTCGCTACAGGAATACTCTGAATTTTACTATGCAAAACTTGCTTATACCACTTTTCTTTTTTTTTCAGAACTGTTAGAGCGATCTCTAGCCCTTCTAAACAAAAGTCAACAGCTCACGGAGTTCATAGATAAATTCAAATGCGATGGTCCTAATGTGAATCCTGAGTTGATCCAGGGAGCTCATAGCAGTTGCATGAAGATCGACAGCCTTCTTGAGCTTCTTCAAGACAGGAGAAGGCAACTAGACAAGTACCTGAAGCAACAGAGGCAGGAATTGGAGCAGGTTATGCAGATTTGTCAGTGGGACCAGCAGGAAAATCAGGTAAGCCATGGAGCTATTGGTGAAGTCCCTGCCTCAACAAATGATGCTCGGTCATTTTGCGGATTAGCTATTCTCTGGAGCGGCTGCTCAAGCAGTTGTGGTCAAATCGCTGGTCTGGTTCCAAACCTTTGGTCCAGAATACCATGTCGTTTGTCCAAGTGAGTAATAGCCAAACAAGATTTATCCCTTCTGATTATTTATTGATTTTACAAATGGGAGGACAGCAGTGGGTAGTTTTGAAAGGAATTGTATTCTATTGTTAGACACTCTTTTCTCACTTCATTTCAGGTCACTACTTATTAGACCCATTTCTTTGAAATTCTGAAATGTTCATTGCAGTTTCCTTGAAAGTGGGACAGAAATGAGGATGCCGAATTTTACTAGAGTGCTGTTAGCCTCAGTTAAAAGTTCAAAACTAACATAGTGCTCTTTGAATAGTACTCTGGTAAGAAGAAATATTGCCTTGACCCATGTGACTAGATGCCCAGTGATTAGAGGGATTATTTTTGTGGGGGGAGGAGAGGGGTGTGTGGATTTGATACATTTGCAGGCTTGCTGCAGCTCAGTATCCAGCCTACAGACACAATTCTGCTCAATTGTCAATAAGCTTGCCGTACATTTCTTTGATCCAATCATTTGTATGTAACCATAAGCAGAACTCTCTTTTTAAGTCCTCAATTCAAATAGGTGGAATATTTATTGCGATATTTCACATTGTCACAACCCCACACTCAGATAAGGTGGTTGGGATTTTAAGGAAGTGAGTGATGTAAGAGAGGTTTTCTGGTCTAAATGGACTAGAAACAGATCTTTATCTGTGCTTTTATGTTACCGCTCTGAGCCAGGAAGAAATAGGAAGCCAAGATCAACAGGTTCTTATTTAAAGATGGAAGAGTAAGAATTATCATCAGTCTTTTGATGATCCCTTATAATGCAAGGTTTCTCAAGCTTTGCACTACTGACATTTAAAACAAAAAATCCAAGTTCATTGACATGCAGTGGATTCTAACGCCACATTCATCTGGCCCTTGTAGAATGGTGAGCAGAAGGGCTGTTCCTTCCCCACTGGTGACTATAGCACCCTCCCCAGTTGTAACAACAAAACCATCTCCAGGCATTGCCAAATTTCCTTTGAGGAGCAAAATAACCCCACAGTAGTTCAGAACTACTGTTCTAGTGTGATGAAAGCAGCAGTCCTCTTAAAATGTAAAAAATTCAGGGAGGTATTTTCTGTATGTTCGACTTTTCCCCCCATCTTATATTTTATTATACTTGTAATATGACTTATTAGTACATATAATTTATAGCATACAATATTCCATAAGAACAGCAACTAAAAAGATGAACTTGCCGATACTACTTAGGTCCAACCAACACCTCATGGAATTAGTTATTTTATTTTCTAAGTGATTTTTGAAATTGCGAATTAGGTAGGGGGATTTACATTGCAGACCACCAACTCTGCATTCAACAATTAAAATCACTCATCAACTACCATCACCCAGTGTTCGATGCTAGGCACCCCCCCATCACCACCACTTTCTCTTTTCCCTCTTATGGAACTCTAGCTTCCTTCTCCTCCAAGTCAACACCTGCCAACATTCTAGTTCCTTTGCTCTATCTTCCCATGTTTCTGGATGAACTGCATGATATGATCCTTGAACAATATGGAACCTGGAGAAAGAAATGCAGCAGATATGCTTCATTGGAGGGTAAAGAACTACTCATCATCGTGGAAACATGACCAACAAAATTGAGTTTTGGTCAGCTCTGTCCTTACTGTAAGGGAACATAGAGCCTTCAGACTTGGGATTAATAAAATGCTGGTTTTGGCCATCATTTTAATCACTTCAGAAAAAGGAAAATCATGTGGTGAATTAGAGCCAAGATTACTGAGGAACAGTCATGTGGCTATCTGAACATCTGATGCATGCTCTCTCTTAGGCGATTTGAAGATGCACTTAGTGCTTCTTGGCTTTTAAGTGCTAATGGCCTAACATTTTTTAATAGGTTCTTTCTTTTATTCTTTCATTTTTCTGATTATTTTTTAAGTCATTTTACTGGGGGCTCATTCAATGCTTATCACAATCCATACACCCATCCAGTGTGTCAAGCACATTTGTACATTTGTTGCCATCATCATCCTCAAAACATTTGCTTTCTACTTGAGCCCTTGGTAGCAGCTCCTCATTTTTTCCCTTCCCTCCCCACTCCCTCGTGGACCCTTGATAATTTATAAATTATTATTATTTTGTCATGTCTTACACTGTCCGACATCTCTCTTCATCCACTTTTCTGTTGTCCATCCCCCAGAGAGGAGGTTATATGTAGATCCTTGTAATCAGTTCCCCCTTTCGACCCCACCTTCCCTCCACCCTCCCAGTATCGCCACTCTCACTGCTGGTCCTGAGGGGTTTATCTGTCCTGGATTCCCTGTGTTTCCAGTTCCTAGCTGTTGGCTAACATTCTTGACAACAGGTCAGCTAATTTTCCCTCAGAAAAGAATAGAAGTGACCAGAATGCTGGCAACTTAAATAAGAGTTACAGCATTAGCAAGAAAAAAGAAAGAACGAAAAGTAGATGAAAACCACATACTAAAAAAACCAAGAATGTCTTGTTGGGAGGAGATAGCCTGACAGACGTAAACATACCACATTAGCTTTAAAAAAAAAATCATTGTTTTCCAGACGCAAAACTGTGCACTTGCTTTTCCTCGAACGACGAGCGGCTGGCCTTTCTCTTCAACAACAGCAGCATTTTCTTTTGTAGATAATCTGCTTCATTAATGAAAATCAGAAGCAGCTTGGAGTATTTCGTGCATAATTAATTATCTTGGCAAGAAGATTTATGAATGTAATTGTTCTCAATTGCGCCAATCAAGCATAAGTGAGACAAACAAATAAATTAAAACTAAGTTATTCATGGTTTCTTTGTACAAGACAGTGTCAAGGACGCCGTAGAGAATTAAATAAGACAAGAGGACAGACGATTTCTTATGACTAGCCAAATCACACAAAGGTTGCAGATCTCTAGGGGGAAGACTGGTGAGCAACCATCAAACTGTATTCTCTTTTATTCATTTATTCTTTTAATGTTCTCTCTCATATGATGCCATTGTCTACACAGGGTTTCAAATGATTGAATGGCCTAAATAAGTTAGCAGATACAGATGAAGAGCCTGGTGACTAGAACACATAAGGGTTTAAACACCAGCAGGCATAACCCCGGATTATCTTGATGATACTAGCACCCGTTAGTTCAGTCCAGTAACATACATGAATATCCAACATCTTATTTAAAAGTCCTCACAGAATTCCATGTCTGTGATGGGCTGCCTCTAGTTCACAGTAACGCACGCCAGCATCAATGCAGTTTCTTACGGTGATTGCTGCATGTTTTTGTAAGCTCTGGGAACCTTTGCTTATTAGAATGCAACCCCCATGGCTTTTAAGATCACTGCACATAGAAAGAAGTAAGGCAGCCCAGGGACTGTGGGAACAGACAGCACGCCTTTCAATGCCAGCTTCTCCATTTCCTACGTCTGTGACAATTTACAAGGCATCGGTGTCTCAGTTTTGTATAAACAAGGAAGATAGGAGTCTCTATATGTTGTTGTAAAAACAAAGTCGATTGTGTATGTAAACATGCATAGGGAACAACGTGGCAGGTGGTGGTGGTAGATGCTGTCCTTGTGACCCAATGTACAACACAGGGAACACTGTCCCATCCTGCACCTGGCAGAGGTAGGTGCTCAGAAACTGCCCAGATGCTCACCGCTTCGTTACAGACCTGGGTGGTCCCTTTCTGAGCTGCACTGGTTAATCCCACTGATTGGCCGGCTGACACCTCAGTTCTCTGAATCCCTGGGTCTCCGAAGCTTTCTAAAAGGTCGCTATGATGGAAGGGGAGACAAATGCTATTTTCTAACTGGGTATTCAGCCTACTTTACTCAAAAGTTATTTGAAGGAGAAAGTAAAAATAAAAACCATCTCCCTCACTTTCTCCACTCTATTTCTTTAGCATATGTACACTTACTCCTGTTCACGACAAACAAACAAACAAAACCAGCAAATCCAACAACCCGTTTCTGAGGCGGAGTCAATTCTGACTCGCAGTGACCCTACAGGAAAGACGAGAACTGCCCCATGGGGTTTCCAGGGCAGTAATCGCCACAGAGGCAGCTGGGCAAACCGTTCTCTCCTGGAGCAACTGGTGAGTTTGAACTGCTGACCTTTGGGTTAGCAGCTGAGCATCATAACCATGGCACCAACAGGCTTCTCAGAGTTGATTACCTTGCCATTAAATCTAGGTAGTGTGCCACTGTTCAGCTGAACTAAGGCTTAAGAACATTTTAATTAGGCACTCCTATTTATATTTACGTTTCCAAATGCGTTAAGGGGATTAGGCACACACAGCATGACTAAGTTACATTCTCACAAGTACTAGGGCTGTCGCCAAAGCTACCTGACGTGTGTGCTCTCTGGACAAGGCTACGTAAGTTCTCCCTGTGCCAACTGCATCCACTCCCTGGTCTCATGCCCGCCCAGTGCATGACAACGCTGCAGTTGCTGTGGACCTGGGCGCAGTGGGTTGGGGTTTGAGCAGCCAAGCCCCCAGGGCTGCCCGGGCAGCTCCTCCCATCCCACTTAAATTTTTTCCTTCCTTGTCTCCTGTGCTGATGTTCTCTTTCTTTCCATGCCCCCTCCACCCTCACAGGCGTCTTACTCTCCACCTTCTTTCCTCCCCATCGTCTCCAATTAAATTTTTCTATAGGGGCGCATTTCCCTAAGAAAGTTAAATTAACACCATATTTTGAAAAGATTAAAATAGCCTACAAAATTTAGCAGTTATATACCTTGTTTATACATCCCCAATCCCCTCCCCCCCATAACAATCCTTAGCAAAGGCCAAAACCTCAATATGAAACTCATTAGTATCATGCCCTAGAATCAGAATGATAAGGTAGAAATATCAAATTTTGGCCTAATTCTTAATAACTGGAATCAATCTCTCTCTCTCTCTCTTCTTTCTGTCTCTCTCCTCTCTTCTCTCTCTCTCTCTCTCTCTCTCTCTCTCTCTCTCTCTCTCTCTCGCTCTCTGTCACACACACACCCAGAAAAAAAAGACTCCATTCATTTGGGCAGGACCCTAAGTGATACTGAGGAAGCCACGCCTCAGCTATCCGTGGCAGGCAGGTACAGTACAAGATTCGAGGTCGGTGCTGTGCCTTTCTTGAGAATTCCACTGCTGCATGCATTCTGTCTAATGAGTCCGAGGTCAGGCTAGAGATAAAATTGAGATCCAGAGACATCCAGCGTATAGATTTTACCCTGTTAGACAAAACAACTTCCACTACTAAATAGATGGAAGTAAAGCTTTTGCCTTCAAACGTGTAAGAGTTAGGGGCAATGCTAATAAGAGAAGGAAAGATGTTTACTGTAGTTTTTCTCTTTTTTGGTGCCCCATGGGTAGAGGGCTCAACAATTTATGTATCTCTTTCCATGAAAGTGCCTGCTAAAAGGGAAAAGGTTTACACAACAAAGACAACCAAAATCATACTGTAGTTTTTCTTGAGACAGAAATACATGGAGGGACATTAGATGTCAACCCAAGCCATAATCATTAATCACACGCTATCATAATTCCAGAGGAGAGATTGATTATCTGGGAAGCTATTAGCAAAGTAGTGAACTTTGCCACAGATACTGCACTGTAGCTTTCCTACAGAGCATCAGCAGAGGACTGGGATTTGCTGGTTTTTTAGGAGATACTTGTTGGCTTGGATTATTCAGCGAGGGCTCCCAAATTTCGGGGGGGAAATGTGAACAGAACCCTGTCCTCTTAGAATCTCCAGAAATAAGTGAAATAATAACTAAGTCCAAAATATAGCCGGCTGATCATGAGATTAGTCCAAGAATGCGTCTAAAAGTAGAAACCCAATCTACATGTTTGTGAGTCCTCCTTTCCTACCCTGCTCTCAAGGTCGTGACCTTGGCTTTCATATTGCTTCCTCAGACATTCATTATGACCTAATGGAGCACACGGGGATTTGAAGTCTGATTATTGTCTAACTAACTGCATTTGACTGGACTGTCCATTACAAAATAAGACAACTGGTTTTCTTATTTAGCATAAGAAAAAAAACCTGTAGTGATTATTATAATACTTTAAAATATGCCATCAACATAGGCATCAGAACTATCACCTGTGGCCATCAACTATAATTGAAAACGGCTGGGTATACTGTGTATTTTTGGCAATTGGAAGAAAGACTACCAAATACCCTTAGTTTAAAAGAAGATTGCTAACTGATGCCTTTCTTCCCTTTTATCCGTTTTTCTGCCTCTACTAGTAGTTGGTTATTCAACAAAAACTGTTCTGCACACAGAAAAGAAAATGGAAGCAATTTGGGGAGATTTTCATCTTCCCTTAAGCATTTCTGTTCAGGTGGTTTGAATTGCTTATTGCAAGCTGGTCTCTCCCAGCATAGTTTTAAACAAAGCTCAGTTAGATCTAATCTCAAGAGTGTACAACAAACTGCACACAAACAGATGGAGGTAAGGGGTGAAGAATCACGGGACATGGCAATCTGATTCCCCTCTTTGGGATGAATCTCCTTCTTGCCCCCTGGTGATTTCGCCTTGACCACCAGAGAGGATTTTCAATTGGACTGTGTTCAGAACACATACCGTGTAAGACCTCTCATTCCATCCTTGCTGTGACCTCTGCCCACTCCCAGTCTCTCTCTGCCAGCACACCTTTGGAAGGGCCTGGTCCACACATTTATTATTATCCTGTCTGTTGCAGTCTGTCCTGGCATTTCTGCCCTCACCAGGAGACTTTCCTCTTCCTCCTTTACCTCATCTGTCTGGTCTCAGCTTCTTTGTTTGTTGAAGAGGCAAGTATCCCCCTCATAGAAAGGTTGTAAACCTTGCATTAGGTAATGATTTTAATTTGCCTGGAATAGTACGTGACACCCCTGTGGGAAGGTCTGGTTCACTTCTCTTACTTAAGCAGGTGGTTGAGGTGGGCACGACATACCCAACAACCAAAACTGGGCCTTCACTCTACCTTGCCCAAGGCTAATGGCATCAATGGTGCTCCCTTCCAAATACCCTGCTCTCGGCTACATGCCTACATCAGCCTTATTCTATCGCATCTTCGAGGTCTTTCTGCTGACTGTGTCTCTTCTGCTTAATTCTCTTCTAACCAAATAGAGAAGTAAAAGGTGAGATATTATGGGGGAAGTACTCTCGTTGCTTCTGTTTTTATTAATGTTATGATGCCAATCCCCTTCATGCAACCAATAAACTTCTTCGAAACAGTTACTCGTTCTTCTCTAGACCTCCACCCCAACTATTGCAAACCTGAATCCTAACCATTGAGGTGGTTCTAACCCTATACCACAGAGTAGAATTGCTCCTTAAAGTTTCTGGAATTGTTCATCTTCACAGGGTCAGACAGCTTCATCTTTCTCCTGACTGAAGTGGCGGATGGATTTGAACACTTGACCTTGCAAATAGCAGCCCAAAGCATAATCCACTTCACCACCAGGGCTCCTCCCCTTCCCTGTTCACTCAGTGGTCCATAAATTCTTATCAGTTGATATCTAACATTTTCCTGGCTCCACTATTGTTAAATTGGCCATCACTAACACTCAGTTGCAGGTCTACATTTGACAAAGTGACCTTGGGTTGCAGTCTTCTACAATAAAATATGTGAATTATATATGTAATTTAAAACTTCATAGTAGGCACATTAAAAAGCCCCATAAAAATGTAAAAGTAGAAAGCAAATGTTTTGAGAATGATGAGGGCAATCAATGTACAAATGTGCTTGACACAATGGATATATGTATGGATTGTGATAAGAGTTGTATGAGCCCCCAATGAAATTATCTTTTTAAAAAATGTAAAAGTAATTGTATACTTTATTTTTCCCAACATATGCAAACTACTATTTTAATATATAAGCAAGACAAGATTCTTAATGCAATATTTTCATTTTTAATATGAAATCAATATATTTTATGCTTACAAAAATTTTAACCTAGGCTAGGCATATTTCAAGTACTCTTTAGCCAAATGTGGGGGAAGGATGAGGCTTTCTACTCCTGTAAAGAGCACAGTCCCAGAAACCCACGGAGGCAGGGCTGGCCTGTCCTATCAGGTTGCTGCAAAGTGGAATGGATGTGACGGCAGAGAGCTGTGAGACGGCTAAACACAAGGTGCCCTGGCAGGGCTGGCAGAGCGGTGTTAGACCGCTAACCGGGAGGTCAGCTGTTCACTGTCCAACCCACCAGGTGTTCTAAGGAAGAAAGATGAGGCTACTTGCTCCCATGAAAATTTACCAAAGTCTCTGAAACCTATATAAGGTCACTGAGAGTCAGAATCAGTTTGATGGCACCGGGCTTGGATTGGGGGCTTGGGTATAAACACATGTGGTTAATATCTATCATATTGAGCAATACAGATACGCATCATTTGTAAAAGTTTTCCCTCTTTAACTTCCAATGCTGTCCTCGGTTTTCACTGACCATCCTTGTTTTTTCCTTCTTTGCTTGCTTATCTTTTTCACCATCTTCTTTTAATCTTGAGTCAATGCATCTGACTCCCCCGATCCACCACTACCACACACAACAGATCTGTCCCCGCTTCTCTGCCTTAGTTCTCTCTTAAATATTCCCTACCGAGAAAGTCATTTCATGTGAAAACAAAATTCAACCCACGACAATGTCTGAAAAGCAATTTAAAAACTGCCTAGGGTGACCCTAACCACATCCCTCCAGTGAAACTGAGTGGTAGGAAGTGGGTCGAGAGGAAACTCGATCTCGCCTCCTCTTACTCCATCATCGCCCGGAACTGATTTCCAGCAGATCCTCAGAATGCTTTGTGTTTTTCCTTCCTTCTCATGTCCTCCCACATTTGACTCTTGTTTCCATCCTTTTGATTGAAACGACCGTGTTCTACAGAAATGCCATGATGCACCATTTACTGTGTCTACCACTTAGACTATGGAAAACAGCTGATATCATTTAAAAACTTATAAAAAGTACACTTGGAATATCCATGCAGCTGTCTGCAGAGCTGCTTGCTGGCCAAAATGACTGATGTACAGCCTGGCAGAGTATTACGGCTGATAGGCTCTCAGTTATTTAGGGCATCTTACTTTAGCATCAGAGGGACTGAGAACCCATTCTGTGTGCATCTCACAGCGCCCACCGTATATCTGATCTTGGAGACTACCCTTATGTGTGTGCCTCACGATGAGATGTAACACCCTCACCATGATCTGCTTACTCCTGAGTTTTATGCCAACTTGTTTTTGTATTTCTTTCCAGGGTGTATCTGGTAATAAAAGTATCCAGCTCTAGAGCAGTAGTGTGCTCTAACAGGCATGTGTGTGACTAGGATATAATGGTTATCACCACAGAATATGGATGTATATTCCCTTACAGGAATAGCGTCCATTGGAGAATGAAATCGTATTTGCCAAATCTAGGTGATGAGGTCAGTAGATACCTTAAAAACCCAAACAATTCACCCTTCCCAGCTTTCATCACTGCTGGCATGTGTGAGATGACAAGTCTTTGACTCATGAAATTTAATAGGATTAGCTAAGGGTTCAGGCTTCTCACCTGTTTTTAGGGATTAGTGAACACCTGTTTGTGCCCATTTTTGTTCACTCATGCTCTATATTAACTATTGAAAGTATTCTTGAGATTTCTGGGATCCTCCTACTTTAGCTAAGAAGGAATAAAACTCACTTCCATTAGGTAACAAAATAATAATTATGAAAGTTGATATATGCCTTATCTACTTTGATGAAATCCTTAAGTAATTCTGCTACTTGGGCTTTTCTGTGAGCTCACTGCATCTTTTTGTTTTGTTTTATAAGACATAACTATATTATCAGATACATTTTCTTTGTCTTGATAATAAAAATATCCTCTGTGGGTTTTATTCAATGCATATTATATAATCTACTTCTGGTTGAGATATCAGGGACATATGCTGCCTTCAAAGAAATATAAATACGTAAACATGCTACAATAGATGAGAGACTGGCTTGATATATGTTTATGAGTAATTCACATGGAAACCAACTAAACCTACTGCTATCAAGTCACTTCTGGTTCACAGGGTAGAACTGCTCCTGAGGGTTTCTGAGAATGTAAACCTTTGTTGGTGCAGCCAGACTCGTCTTTATCCAGTGGAGTGGCTGGTGGGTTTGAACCACTGGCATTGCAGTTAGCAGCCCAATGTGTAATGCATTGTGCCTTCAAGGATCCTTGTAGTATCCCCAGAGTGCCAAACAGTCTGAAGGAAAGGAGGAGGTCCCCTGCACGTGAAACCTGCCCCACGATCTTCATTAGGCTTTTCATTGCTGTGACGATGGGCTGAAATACTGCTTCACAAAGACTTCCAATTAGCAGAAAGCTGGGGAAACCTCTTGTTCCATATTTTACTTTTGATTCCATGCTGGTCCATGTTCAAAGTTGGTGCAGACCTTTTTACCTTGTTCCTGTCTGTATGATACCAACCCCGGGATGGCCACAGGACCTCCTCTTCTGAGTGATTCCCTGACTCTGACTTCTATGTAGGGCCATTGTGCATGCGTGTGTTTGTGTGTGGCGTACGTTTATTGTGTGGAACCACAAGCATACTGTAGCTTTCTCCTTAGCCTCTTGCTTCCCTCATTTGTCAGCTTTTTTATAAGATTTTAGAGAATTCCAAGGCTGTGTCAGACAAGACAGTTTGTGCTGCAGAAAACCATAGTGTCAGGCTTGTCAATCCCCACCATTTTTCATGGACTGCCAGGTTCCATCTTCCAGCTTTAATGTCATTTCCTGCTAATGACAGGGCTGTGGGGCTCTAGGTAACCCACGCATGGTGGTAGGGCTCAAAGGAAAGAGCATGAGCCTGGGAATCTTGTAGATTTTAAGACAAATCTTTTCTTTATCCTTTACTATGTGGCCCTGGCAAAGCCGTGTTAACCTCTCCCAGTGAGTTGTTGAAATATAGATGCTTGACTATATGAATTTCCCGAGGAGCCCTGTGGGCATTAAGCCGCTAACTGTAAGGTGAGCAATGCGAACCAACAGGTGCTCCACAGGAGAAAGACGAGGCTGACTGCTCCTGCCAAGATTTACAGCCTCACAAACCCAAGATGGGCAGTTCTATTCGGTCCTATAGGATCTTCATGCATTGGAATTGATTTGATAGCAGTGAGTTTTTAATTTTTTATTGGCATATAATTCACATCATGCAATTCAGTAGTTCAGTCATATTAACAAGTTATCAATCATCACCACAATCAGTTTTAGAATGTTTTCTTCTTTCTTGTGGTTACTGTTGTTAGCCCTTACTTCCCCACAACCTCTCCTGCCATGTCCCTAGTAATTATTAATCCAGTTACTATCTCTGTAGATTTACCTATCCTGGATTTCATATACAGACAAAAACATACAAAGCAAAAATTAAGTGAGTTAGTTTCCTAACAAAATCCCCAATATGGGGTGTTTTGAAAGAGAGATTTAGTCTCTCACAGTTCTAGAGGCCACGTGTCTGGATTCAGGGTGTTGGCCAAACTGTGCTCTTGCTGGAGACTCTAGGGAAGAGCCTTCGCTCCTTCTTCAGGCTTCCAGTAGCCCCAGATGTGCCCTATCTTGTGGTACCCTAACTCCAATTTCCGTCCTCGTCTTCGCTTGGCTGTCTTCTCGTGTCTCTGACTATGTGTCTCTTCTGTTCTTTTTATGAGGACACTCATCATGTTGGATTAGGACCCTCCCTACCCTTATATGACCTTCTGTCGCATGTTTCCCTAAGGGCTCAGTCACAGGTACCAGGGATTAAGGCTTGAACTTTTTGTGGGGGCTGGGAGGGAGGAGAAGAAGGGAAAGTGAAAACAATATTCAACCCATGACAATGTCTGAAAAGCCATGAACAAACTGCCTAGTTTGTGGTAGGTTCTTAAGAAACAGTAGCTATGATGTGCCCGGAGGATAATGTTGTTTCAGGGATCCAAAGTCACACTTCAGGACTCCTTTCTTCAACCGGGGTAAAGAATCTTTATTCAAAGGGCCATGTCATCTCTCCAAGTCACACTGGGCAATCGTTAAAAGTGCACAGTTCTTTGCTGTTTGTTGTTTTAACATTGTGTCTAATACATATTGTAAATCAATGTGAGTTCCACCCTGTGCCATTTATGATGTCAATGGAATTTTAATGACTTTTCCATTTATTTTCTGAACACAGATTTCCAGAACCTGCAGCAAACTAAATATTTTTACACCCTGTTTTTATAGCATAAGATGAAATTCTACATATGCTGTTTAATACCATCCTAAGAATCTATGTAACTACATTCAGATTCATATTGTTACCCAGCAAAGACTTGTGCTCTAAAATAGTGCATGAATTATTGTTCTTCTTGTTAGGAGATTTTTAACTTATGTTCTTCATGTTATGTGCTCAACTGACAAATAGTTTTCATACTTCCCTGAGATTATCATTTTTTCCTTAAGTACATAGAGGTTTACATGAAGAAAAATTAAAACCTGATCATATGCTAATTTAGTATATGGTATGAGTGTATACAAGAGTAACTAAAAAGTATGGCATCTAGGTTTCTAGCTCATGTACCAGTTTATTGCAAACAAAGTATATTTAAATGCATGTCTGCCATCAGTGGACCGTAATAAACAAGTCCCCTTGGTAATGCACATAGTTTCCTTAGGAGGCCTTCAAGAAAATGACACATTTTGTGCTCAGGGCTAATATAAAATTTTTAATGTAACTCAAATAGATATCTTTGCAAATCATTGAAGCTTTGCAAGAAATTTACAGACATACTGTTGCATATGAAACAGATTTTAAATGGATCACGCATTTTAAGGAAGGTTGGGAAGACGTCAGAGATGAGGCATGAGAGGGAAGACCACCATCCTCGGTGAATGAAGACACTGCGACTGAAGTCCAAGAAGCTGATTGGAGGAAACCCTAGAACTACCATTGCTATGATACCCACGCAAGTTGGAACCTCACATGGTTTGGCACATTCAATGTTAAACACACATCTAGGCCTCATCAAGCTTTGGGGTCAATGGGCGCCACACGCATGGAGCAAAGATCAGCTGAGCTCAAAGAGCTCAGTCTTGTATTTACCAATAGCATTCAGAAAGCAAGGCCCAATCAAATGACTGGCTTCTGAGGAGATGTGCTGGCCCAGTTAAATTAAAAACAGAGAGGCCATGTTAGGAGGTTATGGTAACTATGCTTTGGGATGCCAAAGGGACAATCTTGGTAGACTTTCTCAAAGGATGCAAAACCATCCAAGACTGTAAGGTGACCAGATTTTAACATTGGTAAAGCGGGACAAAAGTGGGACACCATTGATAAAACTCATATCCTGGCAAAATAGCCACATGGCAGCCGAAAACCATATACCCTAGCTTGTTGTGCATTCTTTCCAATAATTGGGACTTTTTAAAAATGCCGCAGGACACGGGAAAAATTGTTAAAAATCCGGACTGTCCCGCCAAAAGAGGGACATCTGGTCACCTTATCCAAGAGGCTTATTAAGAGAATTATTCAATGTTATTCAGTTGCACCAATTCAATTATTTTTGTCTTATTCTCATCAAACTATGATGGATTATTCTCCAATTCAAATCAATTTATGTAAAAAATCTTAAATAAAAATTAATATCATAGATTTTTTAAAAGAAACAAAATCAAGAACTTCATTGGTGAAAAAAAGGCCAGAAGAGTTGTGAATGGCAAATTTCCCATCATGACAAACCACCTGCTCATCAGTCAAGAGTAGTAAGGGTTATCCTCGAAGAGTTGGGGGCCTTACCCATACAACTTAATGCCCTCATCATGCCCCTTGGGTTTCCTTTTGACCCTGAAACACAGAGAACATTGAAAAGGAATGTGACTTGTGCATGCCCAAACTGCCATTTGGATGTGATGTAAATCAGGAGTACAGATTTCGTCAGGGAAGGGCTCGAGAGATGGAAACACCACCTTGGAAAACGGAAGCTCTATTGAGAGACAAGAGTGGCACCTTTTGATATTTTTGTTTAATAAAGTTATAGCATTACTTTTGGACTCATCTTGTATAATTTGTATATATTTTTTAATCCCTTGCAGGAATGTAAGTAGCTTACATTTTGAAAGGTTGAGGAGCGATTTCTGAGTTTTCACTCACCTTTTGGCTCATTTGAAATGTTATCTTGCTCTGTCGATTCTTACCCAGGTGACTTGTTGGTTTCAGAAGACAATCAAAGACTTGAAAGAACATCATCTGGGTTCATCACTGTCGGACAATGAGGAGCTAATTCATAAGCATGAGGAATTGATGATCAAAGCAAAGGTAAGAGGCGCATTTCAATTCATTAAAAAGCCCTCCAGTTACAGGAATTCCCTCACATGTTCTTTTATGGGTAATTTAGAGGACAACCGAAATCCATCCACGATTTGCATGGAAAAGTTTCTGATAGTTTTAGTTAATACCACCACCATGGAATCAAATCCGGTTCATAGTGAACCTGCAGGACAGGGTGGAGCTGACCCTGTGGGTTTCTGAGTCTTTAAATATTGTACACGAAAGGGCGGTTTTCTCTTGGAGTTCCCTGCTAGCCTTTCATGCTTGCCATGCCACCTGGTCCCAGCAAGGTCCTCGGCTAGGGGAGCCTTCGCCTGCCACTTGATCAGGTGCTAGCTAGGGCATGGCGGCCACTAGGCACCCTGGCTTCCAGCCCCAACCTCCCCCAGGGATAGTGGATGATTACATTGCCCATGTCCTCTGTCCCACAGAATTACAATCTGGGGAAACCACAGGGGCAACCCTATGCGACAGGGTCGCTATGAGTTTGCATCGACTCTCTGATGATGATATGACAAATTGCCGCACATGTAGTGACCTGAAACAATACAAATTTCTTATCTTCATTGCAGGCTAGACTGGAGCATGAGCACAGGTACAGAAAAGAGATAAGAGCTCACGACACATGGAATCCAGGAACAGGAATGGGAGTAGTGATACCAGGAGTGTAGGCAGAAGGTGGGGAGAGGAGGGGAGGAAGGGGGGTACCCATTGCAATGATGGACATAGCACCACCCCCACCCCAGGGGGACAAACAACAGAAACCATGGGGGAAGGGAGACAGCTGTAGTGTAAGATATGAAAATAATAATAATTTATCAAGGGGTGGGGGAGGGAGGGAAAAAAGAGGAGCTGATTCCAAGGGCTCAATAGAAAGTAAATGTTTAGAAAATAGTGATGGCAACCTACGTACAAACATGCTTAATTCAATTGATGTATGAATTGTTTTAAGAGCTGTATGAGCCCCCAATAAAATGATCTTTTAAATAAAAAATGTTCTTATCTGACTGTTCTGGAGGTCTGGGGATCAGAAACTCCCACCAGTCTCCCTGTCTGGTCCCAGGCCACCCTCACAGTCCTTGTTGTGTGGGAGCCCACCGTTTTAGCCACTGGTCAATCCATCTCGTTGAGTGCCTTCCTCTTTCTTGCTGACCCTCTATCAAGCATGAGGTCCTTTCCCATGATATGTCCAAAGGACATGAAATGACATCTTGCCATCCTTGCTGGTAAGGAGCACCCTAGCTGTATTTCCTTTGAGGCAGATTTGGTTTTATAATCTGATAGTCCCCAAAACTCTCAATATTGGTCACCAGTCCTGTATTTCAAACACACCGATTCTTCCCTTCGTCCTCATCCATCTTCTTCCAGCTTTGACATGCAAATGAGGTGGGGAAAGACCATGGCTGGGTCAGGCACAATGGAGTCCTCAAAGTGACATCTTTTCTCTTGAACACCTTAAGCAGCGGGTCTTGTGCAGCAGGTTAGCCTAAGGCAATGTGTAGTTTGATTTCCTGAAGGCTGCGTCCACGAGTGCTGATGGCAGGTCAAATAAAATAAATCCTGGAAACCTCAGTCTTTTCTCCTTTCAGCATGAGATTGTCTATTGGCTCTAGGAGGGCGTAGTCTAAACCGTCATTTACAATGCACATTTGAACCTCTAATGTGCATAAACAGAGAAACCTAAAGCTGTTCTTTCCTTTATTATATACAAGTTTCAGACAGAACAGGAGTAAGGAAGAACATTCTTAATAGTGCTAGGGGGCTTCAGATTCTGAGCATCAGTTTTCTAAAAGCTATGGTCAATAGTGAACGTCCAAAATCCATTTGCAGAGTTCGTGCTCAGATTGAGCCTCCATTGAATTCCCTCGGGCCATTGACCAGGGATGTATAAAGTCTTGCCTGCAGACGGAGTGTGTGGAAAAATGCATTGCTAAAGATGTAGTTAGGTTAAAATTTAACGTGCTATCATTTGTTTTCCCTTTTGGTCCATTTTAATTTATTCTACTTTTATGTGCAGTTTTTCCTCTTGGATTGAAATTACGCTGTACTTTCGTTTGCCGTTGTTCTTTTCTTTTCTTTCGTTCTTTTTTGGTAGGGATTCCTATTTTCTTTCTTCTCTGAAGCCCTCTTTCTGATGTGAGCTTTTTCCTTCCAGTGAGCTGGCCCCCATCTTAATACCATTTTGAGAAATATTCAAAGTACTTAATAACTATTTAGATTCAATCAACCAAATGGAGATGAAACTAAAACAGAATTTGTTGGGAAAATATTTTTAAAGGTTTGCCATCAATTTGGGAGACGATTCAATGGCAAGGTAAGTGGTAATTGAGGAAGAAGGGCACTTTTATCATATGAGTTGAGAGAGACGCCATGATGTAAATGCAGAAGAGGAGGTAGGACTCTGTTTTGTGATTCAGGACCACTTCTAGAAGGGATGGGGTTTAATAGGGTAGTTGGGATGTGCTTGCATGGTTAAGCGAGGATGGGCATCCCCAAATAAGGCTAAGCAGAAATAATACCAATGTGTCTGTGAGAAAGAGCTAAAGCCCCAGTAATGTTTATCATGGTCAAGAAGACTATGGGGAATGGTATTCAGAAGCAATAAACTTACTGTCACTCCATAGGAAGGAATTGATAACAGTGGGTAACCATTGCACCCACTGTGGGAAACTACACCTCACAAATTGGGAAGTGCAAAAGATTCCCAAGTTGGAGGAGATAGGCCTAGGGGACCTCAATGCTTTTTTTTTAAAATTTTTGTTGTTGTTACTTTAAAAAAAATCATTTTATTAGGGGCTCATACAACCCTTATCACATTACATATATACATCAATTATGTAAAGCACATTTGTACATTCATTGCCCTCATCATTCTCAAAACACTTGCTTTCCACTTAAGCCCCTGACATCAGCTCATTTTTCCCCTCCCTCCCTGCTCCCACTCCCTCATGAACCTTTGATAATTTATAAATTATTAGTTTGTTATATTTTGCACTGTCTGACATCTCCCTTCACCCACTTTTCTGTTGTCCGTCCCCCCAGGGAGGAGGTTATATGTAGATCCTTGTAATCTGTTTCCCCTTTCCACCCCACCTTCCTTCCACCTTCCCGGTATCACCACTGATCCTCAAGGGATCATCTGCCCTGGATTTCCTGTGTTTCCAGTTCCTATCTGTACCAGTGCACACCCTCAGGTCTAGCCAGATTTGTAAGATAGAATTGGGATCATGATGGGGGAGGTGGGGAAGCACTTAGGAACTAGAGGAAAGTTGTGTTTCATCGTTGCTACACTGCACCCTGACTGGCTCTTCTCCTCCCTGAGCCCCTTCCATAAGGGGTTGTCCAATTGCCTACAGATGGGCTTTGGGTCTCCACTCCCCACTCCCCCTCATTCATAATGACATGATTTTTTGTTCTGATGATGCCTGATACCTGATCGCTTCGACACCTCATGATTGCACAGGCTGGTGTGATTTTGCCATGTGGGCTTTGTTTCTAGTGTTCAAATCCTTTAAGGGAGGCATGGTCTATAATTACAATATGAGCTCCACTTGCTAGATGCAAAGCAGCATCACTATAAAAAACTTCTTTTCCGAGCTAGCTAAAGGAATAGAGTTGGGGCTAGGAGAAAGAGCAACTTTCTAGAACGTACAGCCCATAGCTCGCTCATCCTAGTACTTCCGAGGCCTGCACAGTGCCTGGTCCCAAAGCCTGCTGGCTCCAAGTCTGTGTGTTAAATCTTCTTAACGGTGCAGAAAAGGGGAATATTCTATAGTTTCTCTGGAGACGTTAGGCAACCAGTCTCTTTTTATCGGTCTTATCTGTCTGTCTATTGTCTATCATCTTTAAGGATCCCTGGTGGCACTGTGGGTTAGGCATTGGGCTGCTAACCAACAAGTCAGCAGTTCAAACCCACCAGCCGCTCCTCAGAAGAAAGATGAGACTGTCGCTCCTGTAAAGATTTACAGCCTCAGAAACTAACATAGTACTTCTATTATGTCCTATCGGGTTCTGCGCGTCAAGATTGACGCAATGACTGTAGAGTTTTTTGTTTGTTTGTTTTTTTAACTTAAAAAAAAAATTTAGCCCTGAGAGTAGACTTAAACAAACTAATTTCTCATCATCTGTGGATTGGCCTCTTTCTTAGTTGGTTTTGTCAGTTTCCTCTTCATTCTCTATCCTCCCCTCATGTTCGCATTCTCACAGGCGTGGCTGAATGGTTCAGTGTGTGTCTTTAGGATACAGTCTCCTCGCTAAAATAGAGAGTTAGGGGTTTTAAATTTGCGTAACTTGTATTAAGCCATAGATTGCATAGTGTGCCTTCTCACAAGCCTGTTTGCATTTTTTTACAGATTTTTTTGTGCTCTCCATTATGGTAATTTCTAGATACAATATAAGGTTTGAAAGTTATGTAGATACTGATCTTCTACATCTATGCTTCATAACTTTCCACTGTCTTTCATTTCTTCGTCATCCCATCCTGATATTGAAATTCTAGTTCATTGATTATTGCTCTTCCTGAACTCCTGCTATTCAACTCTCCTGCTGAGTTCTTCATTTAACTATTACATTTCTCATGCCCAATCCTTCACCTTGACTATTTTTCATAACTGCTCATTCTTACGCCATCTGTCTAATATCCTTCCTTTTATCTTAAAGTGTACTTTTTCATATATTAATTGTTGGTATGCCACATGCATATTAATTCTGCTTTCTCTCTTGTAGGCAGTTCCTTGTATTACATATGTTCATCAATTGCTCTGTTTCCTTCTATGAATTAATCTTCCTTGAGATTACCAGGAATCTTGACTAATAATTTATAGAAGATGTAAATGCTGGTATTCAAGTGAGTTGAGGGTTACCCTGGAGCACAGAGAACTGATTTTGTTACAATTGGGGCACAGTGCTTCCTTGTTTGCTCCTCTATCCCAGACATCCACACAGAGGGAATAATTTGGAGGAGTTTCCATGGATTGTACCCTGGACACTGCTTTGTTCCAAGACATCTTTCCCTTGGTTCTTTACCCAGCTCACATACATGCGAAAGAGTTGGAAAGGGCACAGTAAAAACAGTCTGATGTCTTGCCTTTCTTACATTATATTTCCACCTGGTCACTTAGTGCTACCATAGTGCTGTTTCTCCTCTCTAGTTGGGACTTGACTATGGCTACTATTTTTTTTACCCTGAAAAGACAAAGATAAGTCATGATCAGGCAAATGGGGAGAGAAAACAGCACACCTAGAAAATTCTTAATTGGCCTCTCTCTTGTCTATGGCATCCAACTTTATCTTATTCTCAATAGTTGTGTACCTCAACACTGTGACTCTACCACCTTTTGACTCTCCAAGCAAGGTTCTATGATCTATGGAACTTGCTCTTGTTTTGATGGCTTACAAAGGCAGCACTGGCTACATCATTTCAGGGAGGCTCTGATGTAGGGAGGCGCTCGTTAAAAAAAGAGAAAAAATACAGTGACAGCAGAGCATTCAGCCACGCGTGTTGTTAGGTGTCTGGCTTGCTTCTGACTCTGGTAACCCTCTGTAAAGTGGAAGAAACACTGCCTCTCTCTGTGACAGCCTCCTCCGTATTCCTGTGCCTGAACTTACTATTGGAACCTTCATCTTGTGGAGGGTCTTCTCTTGTCCACTGGCCTTCTACTGAACCAAGTATGATGGCCTTTCCTGGGACCGACCCTCCCGATCACATACGCAAAGTAGATGAGATGAAGTCTTGCTATCTTTGCTTCTAAGGAGCATCTGGCTGTACTGTACCTCTTCGAGGGCAGTTTCATCTTCATTAACCTCTTCCTACCTGCATTAGCAGGTTTTCTATTTTAAAGAGAGGGAGAGCAAGAGTAGAGAAGAAGGCACGTGAGAATGTTCATAGTTATATATTTAAAATCTTTACTCTCTACATTACCCAGAATAGAATGTATTCTGGGAACAATACAATACCTAAAAGTTGACTATAAGGCTGTTATTAATGGGTCATATCTATGTAGGAGAAAATTAGATATGGATCTCTCCTGTGCTACTCAGTATATAACCTTGGAAATATTTGACTTTCTTGAGCCTCATGGTAAGGAGCTGTCATGGCACAAGGCTATGCCCTGGGCTGCTACCCACATGGCCAGTGGTTCAAATATACTTCTTTGGAGAAAGAGGAAGCAGTCTGCTTCCATAAGGATTTACAGCCAAAACCTACAAATGTAAATCATTTGAAAGTTTGTCTTATGGAAGGGAAAGAAACATTGTAAAAACCACTACTAAAGTCCTAGTGTTTTTGTGTGTAACATATAATTTAATTTAATTTTGTGGGGGTTTTTTGTCCCCCAAACAATCTTATTCCTTCTTGGAGAAGGAATCCAATTTTACATGTCCTTAAACAGGAAATAGCATTACATATTGAACTCTTGTTTGGGTGTGGGTCTGATGAGAGGAAGGGAATGTTTCCTTCAAGGAGCGTCTACACAGAATCCTCAAATTGGGGATTCGTTCATGGAGCACATGTAAATAATCTGGTAACACTGAGAAAGCAGGTGTTCCTGTTCCCCACAGCTAAATGGAACAGCAGGGAACTGGTCTCCATGGCTTGCTAACCTGCTTAGTAAATTCCTTTTAAATGAACTTTAAAATGCCTGTGCTTTTATACTGAAATGCATTCAAAATAAAAAACACGGCAACTTGCATATCTGTTAAGACACTTGGTTACTTTTTCAGAAGGTACTGAAATAATTGAACTGCAGAATTTTTAAATAGAACATGAAGTTAGTTTATTGTGCCAAGCTGGCCGATAAACACATGTGGGGTTAATTGAAAGGTGGAGGGATAAATGGCTCAGTGTGCTTTGCCTTTCTAGTTCTCGGGTCTCTTGCTTTCTGTTGGTCTGTCCAGGGTGCAGTTGCCTTAGCCAGTTCCCTGATTTAGCTGGCAAGGCTCACTTCCTGCAAGACATCCCTGGGGAGAAGCCACATGGACCTACCCTGGTGCAGCCCTAGGTGCTGGAGCAGCCATGTGGAGACCCCTGCCAGCACTGAGATGCTTACACATCTCACATGCTTACACAGTGTGGCCCGCGGCCTCGTCCTCGTCCCGTGGCCCATAGTGGCGACCAGGTGTCATAGTTTCTCCCCAGAGACAACCTCGCAGATCCACCATGTGTGGGGGACTGAGCGACAAGTATGTGGCTGCCATGGTGCTGAGTGCAGCTGGAGATGCGCTAGGGTACTGTAATGGAAAGTGGGAGTTCCTCCGGGATGGGGAGAAGATTCACCAGCAGTTGGCCAAGCGCGGTGGCTTGGATGCCATCGATGTGGAGAGGTGGAGAGTCAGCGATGACACAGTGATGCACCTGGCCACAGCGGAAGCCCTCATAGAAACTGGGAGAGCCGGGGACGTGGCGAGACTGTATTCTCTCCTTGCTAAGCATTACCAAGACTGCATGGAAGACATGAATGGCCGAGCACCTGGTGGTGCCTCGATGCAGAATGCCATGAAGCTAGAGCCACACAAGCCCAATGACTGGAGGATTCCCTTCAACAACCACGAGGGGGGCTGTGGCGCTGCCATGCGTGCCATGTGCATCGGTCTCAGGTTCCCTCACCACAGCCAGCTGGATACTCTGATCCAAGTGAGCATCGAGAGCGGGCGGATGACCCACCATCACCCCACAGGCTACCTGGGCGCCCTGGTGTCTGCTCTTTTTACAGCCTATGCTGTGAATGGCAGAGCACCCCAGCAATGGGGAAAAGGTCTGATGGAAGTGCTGCCAGAAGCTAAAAAGTACATTGTCCAATCAGGATACTTTGTGGAGGAGAATCTTCAAAACTGGTCCTACTTCCAAAACCAATGGGAAAAGTATCTAAAACTTAGAGGGATTTTGGATGGCCAAGCAGCTCCTACTTTCCCCAAAGATTTCCATGTGAAAGAGAGAGACCAGTTCTATACCTCCATGAGCTACTCTGGCTGGGGTGGAAGCAGTGGCCACGATGCCCCGATGATTGCCTATGATGCCATCCTGGCCGCAGGAGACTCCTGGAAGGAGCTTGCCCACCGGGCCTTTTTCCATGGAGGAGACAGCGACTCCACGGCTGCCATTGCTGGTTGCTGGTGGGGAGTCATGCATGGTTTTAAAGGAGTGAGCCCTTCCAACTATGAGAAACTAGAGTACAGAAACCGGCTGGAAGAAGCAGCCAGGGCTTTATACTCTCTTGGTTCAAATGAAGATGCTGTCCCTGCCCTCTAGGGACATAGGTGTTCATTACTGGTGTGTTTTTGTTTTTTTTTCCCTTTTGTGTAGAAACGGTTGTCCCTTATCTGTTTCTTTTCATATTTTTCAAAAGTAAGCATTCAAGGTCCTTGGATTCAAGGAATTTTAAGACCACAAGTCCCTTGGACACTTTAAATTCAATATTTACAATCTCTCCCTATTCTCCCCAAATCCAGCCCACTCCTTTTTTTTTTTTTTTTAATATTTTTCAAAAGTAAGCATTCAAGGTCCTTGGATTCAAGGAATTTTAAGACCACCAGTCCCTTGGATACTTTAAATTCAATATTTACAATCTC
>NW_022103899.1:4811142-4812932 GCF_000313985.2 Echinops telfairi | reverse complement strand
TGTTTTACTGTATTTTCCCTTTTTCGTTTAATAAATTGGGTAATACGAGTGTATAAAAAAAAAAAAAAAAGGATAGCACAGGATGGGAGGAAGGCTTATTAAGAACAACCTGTTTGTTGAAAGGGAGGGGGACTTGAAACACTTGCTACTGAGGATTAAGGATTGTAGCCTTCAGTGTAGGTTACAACTCAATTTTTAAAAGCCCAAATCCTCAAAACTGGACCAATAAGTAATTCAACAATAAACAGAGACAAGATTGAAGCTGCGAATGATTTCATCTCCCTTGTATCCACAATCAATGTTCATGGAAGCAGCAGTCAAGAGACCAAAAGATGTGCTGCCTTAGGTAAATCTGCTTACCAGGGCTCTTGAAAGTGTTGAAAACCAAAGATGTGACCCTGAGGATGAAAGTGTGCCTGACCGAAGCCACAGTAGTTTTAATCACCTCATGAACACCTGAAAGTTGGACATTGAACATGACAATCCACCATGTGAATTATGGTGCTGGTGACAAAGATTGTAAGTCCTACGGACTACCAAAAGAACAAACCAGTCTGTCTTGAAGAAGTACAGCCAGAATGCTCCTTAGGAGCAATAATGGCGAGACTGTCTCACATACTTTGGACATATTATCAGCATGGACCGGCCCTGAAGAAGGACATCAGACTTGCTAAAGTAGCAGGATAGCACCAAAGAGGAGGACCTTGGACAAAATGGATTAGCACAGCGGCTACAGGGATAGACTCAACAGAAGAACCATGTGGTCGCTAGGTAAGAACTGATTCGATGGCTCCTAGCAAAACTGAGTATGAATTTTCTTTCCTTTTATATATGTAACAGATAAAGAAATAGCAGACAGGGATGACTATAAACTACTCTATGGTGAAGAACTCTAATGCTTTCAGATTGTGTTATAAGTCAACTTGATGCCACAAGTCTTGAGTTTAGGCTTTGGAGGTCAGAGTTGATCATAGGAGACACATATATATAATTTTATTGGGAGCTCAACAACAGCTCTTATCACAATACATACATATATCCATTGTATCAAGAACATTTGTACATTTTTTGCCATCATCGTTTTCAAAGCATAGGATACATTATGATTGAGAGAAGGCACACTTTCTTATTGGCCTATTTGAGGATGTGCAAACGTTTTCTTCAGTGCATCAGAACTAATGTTTACATAAGAAGGTGTTTATTACCAGCCCATGTGTCCTATGAAGCTTCAATTCTTGGTTCAGATAAGCCCCATGTAGGTGGTGTCATGGGGGAAATATGTATATTAGTAGTTTTCAACATTGACTGCACACCAGGGAATCACCTGGGAACTTAAAAAACAAATTGAATGTCATTACTTCTTCTTCTTTTTAAAAATCATTTTATTAGGGATTCATACAACTCTTATCACAATCCATACATACATCAATTGTATTGAGCACATTTATATATTCATTGCCCTCATCATTCTCAAAACATTTGCTCTCCACCTAAGCCTCTGGCAACATCAGATCCTCATTTTTTCCCCTCTGTCCCCACTCCCCCTCCCTCATGAACCCTTGATAATTTATAAATTATTATTTTGTCATATTTTGCACTGTCTGACGTCTCCCTTCACCCACTTTTCTGTTGCCATACCCCAGGGAGGAGGTTATATGTAGATCGTTGTAATCAGTTCCCCCTTCCCTACCCTCCTTCCCTCCACCCTCCTAGTATCTCCACTCACACCACTGGTCCTGAAGGGATCATCTGCCCTGAATTCCCTGTGTTTCCAGTTCCTATCTGTACCA
>NW_022103899.1:4808483-4809821 GCF_000313985.2 Echinops telfairi | reverse complement strand
AAAACCAAAACACAAGAAAGAAAAGCTTGTAGTTAGTTCAAGGACTATTTGTTGGCCTTTAGGAGTGTTTTCCAGTCCAGTCTGTTGGGGCATCACGCCCTGGCCCCAAAGTCCACTTTAGGCATTCCCTGGGGACCTCGCTGCTCCTTTCCCCTTGCTGTTCTGTTGCACCCCCTTAGTGTTTTGCCTCAGTGTGGTGGGATCAGATCGGGCACAATTCCCACGCTGTGTCTCCAGTGTTGTCCCCTGTAGGGCTATGGGTCAGTGAGAGACGTCATGCCTCATAATGGGCCCGGCCATGTGGTCCTTTCTGTGGACTGGCTGCTCTGAATGGGAACATCATCCTCAAGGCCTGGTGAGCAAGGATGTGCTCCACTCTCTCCTCCTCCCCCTTCATCTGCTCCTGTGTGCTCTGATCAGACATGTCCATGTCCCAGAGCTTCAGATTCAGTGCCATCTCTGAAATAAATTCTTCTGGGGGGAAGGGCAGGTGTCCACGTAGTTGGGACTGGGGCCGGCAGCTCAGACCTCTCCACTGGTTCCCTACTCCCCACCTGCATGTTGCTTTCACATCTTGCAGCACTGGGTTGAAGTCTGGTCCCTCTTTCCCTGTGGAGATATAAACAATACCCTCCCCTTGGGTGGCTTAGTGCCCTGTGCCCCCACCACACATTTCTCTCTTTTTCTTTTTCTTTTTCCCTTTCCCCACCTCCTTTTTAGATGGCTACCATATGTATCCCTGGATTTGGTCTGGTCCCTGCCATACTACCTGGTCCTCACCCCAGGAATGTTTGTATAGAGTAGTTTTTTCCATATGCCCCTTTTGCATTTTTTTTTTAAGCTTGCCTCAGTCGACTCATGTTGTACTTGTCCTTTTGTGCTTGGTTTACTTCACTTATCATGATTTCCTCCAGTTCTTCCCATGCAGCGATGTGCTTCATACGTTCATCACTGCTTTTTAGCGATGCGTAGTACTCCATTGTAAGTATGTACCACAGCTTGTTAATCCACTCGTCAGTTGATGGAAATTTGGGTTGTTTCCAACTCCTTGCAATTGTGATCTGTGCCGCAATGAACATTGGAGCACAGATGTCTGGCCTCAGTTTGTTTCTTACCACTTCTAGGTATATGGCCAGTAGGGGGATTGCTCGGTTGTATGGTAACTCGATTTCCATCTGTTTTAGATATCACCAGATAGATTTCCATAGTGGCTTTACGTACTTACAGGTCCACCAGCAGTGGATGAGAGTTCCTGTGTCCCCACAGCCCTTCCAAAACTTGTTGCTTTCTGATATTTTGAATTGGGCTATATTTGAAGGTGTTAGGTGGTACCTCATT
>NW_022103899.1:4806445-4807573 GCF_000313985.2 Echinops telfairi | reverse complement strand
GGGTAATTGTATCGGGATTGCATTAAACTTATATAGTACCTTAGGCAGAACTGACATCTTTACTTTATTGAGTCTTCCAATCCAGGAGCATGGGATATTCTTCCAAATGGTGAGGTCACTCTTGGTTTCTTGTAATAGTGTTCTGTGCTTTTCCCCATATAGATCTTTTGTTCTTTTAGTCAGGTATATCCCTAGATATTTCAATTTGTTTTTGGTTATTGTGAAGGGTACCACCTTTTTGATCTCCTCTTCTGTGGTCTTATCTGATGTATATAGCATCAAACTTCTGTTTGTTGATCTTGTATCCTGCAACTCTGCCAAACTCCTCTATTGCTTCCAGTACACCCCTTGTGGAACTTTTGGGATTTTCCATATACAAAATCATATCATCTGCAAATAACGATAGTTTCACCTTTTCCTTCCCCAGACAAATACCTTTGATGTCTTTTCTTTGCCTTATGCTGTTAGCTAAAACCTCCAGCACAATATTAAATAAGAGTGGGGACAAGGGGTATACTTGTCTGGTCCCTTTTTTCAGTGGGATTGTCTTAGTCTTTTCTCTTTTGACTACCACTTTGGCTGTTGGTTTTTCATATATAGCTTGTATTGT
Source organism: Echinops telfairi (assembly GCF_000313985.2). NCBI lineage: Eukaryota > Metazoa > Chordata > Mammalia > Afrosoricida > Tenrecidae > Echinops > Echinops telfairi. Next base: position 4,806,963 of record NW_022103899.1, on the reverse strand, counting down.
CTTGAGGAATTTTCCTCCCATTCCTATCTTCTCAAGTGTCTTAAACAGGAATTGGTGTTAGATGTTGTTGAATGCTTTTTCTGCATCTATCGATATTATCATGTGCTTCTTATAGTTTTTCATGTCAATGTGGCAAATGGTACTAATGGTCTTTCGTATGTTGAACCATCCCTGAATCCCTGGTATGAATCCCACTTGTCATGGTGAATTATTTGTTTCATATTCTTTTGTATTCTGTTGGCTAGTATTCTGTTAAGGATTTTTGCATCGATCCTTCATTAAGGATATTGGTCTGTAGTTCTCGATTCTTGTGGGATCCTGGCCTGGTTTGGGTATCAGAGTTATACTAGCTTCATAGAAGGAGTTCGGGAGTTTGCCATCTTTTTCTATGTTCTGGAAGAGTTTGTAGGATTGGTGTTAGTTCTTCCCTGAATGCTTGGTAGAGTTCTCCAGTGAAGCCATCTGGTCCAGGGGATTTTTTTGTTGGTAATCCCTTGATAACCTTGTCTATTTCTTCT
>NW_022103899.1:4793529-4805073 GCF_000313985.2 Echinops telfairi | reverse complement strand
TGTCTGGGAAGACTCTTACTTCTCCATCTATCTTGATCGATAATTTGGCTGAGTAGAGTATTCTTGGGTTTGCATTGTTTTCCTTCAATTTTTAGAATATGTTACTCCACTCTCTCCTCTTCTTCATAGTTTCTGCTGATAGGTCTGAGCTTATTCTTATTTGGGAACCTTTATATGTGATTGCTTGTTTTTCCCTAGTTTCTCTCATGATTTTCTCCTTTTCCTCAAAGTTGGAAAGCTGTGGCTGTGTTGAGATAAAGCCCCTGTACCGGCTCCAAATGGTCCCCGCTCTAGCCAAGACAGTGGCGGGGCTAAGGTCAAGCCCTAGCCGGCTTCCACTGTGGAAAGCCAAAAGCTCCCAGCCCCTCAAAATCTTGTGGGTCTGTGCCTACTTATCTTTATGATGCTCCTCCTGAAATCCAGCAGTGTTGAATTTCCCTCTTAGTAACTCTCCTGGACTGATTTCTGTGGAGTCTCTCTCATATGTGTTACTCCATTGCCATCTTCCCTTAAGTCCCGATGGAATGTATTTCTTCTGAACAATGGGAAGCTCTGGCAATTTTTTCAACGTAAATATAGTGACTTTGGACTGAAATCCTTTAAAAGATATCCCTTTAGAATTAATTTGCTGTAGTTGTCACTACTCCTCATTACCTTATTCCCTTCCCACATCTCCACTCATGTATATTATGTGCCTGGTCCCACTATCATTAGAATTTGGGAGCTAAGGATACCGGACATTAAGAAATTATCTAGTGGAGGAGTAGCTTAAATGGATTTGCATTTAAAAGACCACGTTGGAGACAATGTGAAAGATACAAATGGAAGAGAATGGGATTGAACCAGGGCTTTGAACCAGTTCAAAAGAGTTCAGGAATGGCCGCTGTAAACAAGGACCACATATGCGTTGCATAGCAACCAAATCTGTTGTCCATAGTATTTTAACAAATACAGACAGCTGTGCCCTGCTCAAAGAGGGCAGCCGATCCTGCTACTAGATCCAGCCACTAGCCTGTCTCTTGCAGCAGGCCCCTGAAACTTTCAGAAGAAAAACCATACAGGAGAGCAACACGATTGGCAGGACCCTGGAGAGCAGCACACATTCAAAGTAGCTCAATCAGTCCCCATCTCTGATCAGGAAAAACTTGTTTCCTAAACCAAACCCAAGCCAAACCCAGGTCACTGAGTCTATTCCTCTTCAAAATGACCCTCTATCGTATTTCTGAAAGAAGTCTTGGTGGCATAGTGGTTAAGAGTTGGGCTTCCCTCCACAAGGTCTGCAAATCAAAACCACCAGCCACTCTATGGGAGAGAAATGGGAAATTTCTAGTCCTATAAAGAATTACAGTCTCAGAAACTCACAGTAGAAGTTGTCTGAGTTGGTAGTCACTAGATGGGCATGTGTTTGGTTTTATCACACTGTTTCTGAGCTGTAAATCTTTACAGGAGCAGAGAACATTTTTGTCCTTAGGGGCAGCTGGTGGGTTTGACCTGCTAACCTTGTGTTATAGCAGCCCCGGGCCTCGCTGGCATCACTTGGTTGCTATGCACATATACTCAGCATACATACACAGCCCTTGTTTACAACAAAACTGCACACGGTCTTTTGAACTGGCTCGAAGGCCTGGAATGAACATAAGAAAAAGTATGTAGGGCACTATTAACAGCCTGAAGGTGAAGTGCTTTAAGCAATGCCTTATCTCTTTGGAGATGGAGGTGATTCGTCTCCATCTTAAAGACTTAGAGGGGGCGCTTACAACAGAAGGAGTCTCTGAGTCTTGCTAGTCAAGGTAAAGGAGCCCTGGCCTGATAACCACAAGGTCAGCGGTCTGCAACCAGTATCCACTCTGTGGTAGAATGATGGGGTTTTCTACTATGTAAAGGATGACAGTCTTGGAAACGCACAGGGGACGGTCTATCCTGGTCTACATGCATGCTATGAGTTGACATTGACTTAATGTCAGTGAGTTTCATTCTTGGCTTGGTTCAAGGTGTGGCTCCTAGACAGCAGTAGTAACATTTCAAAAGCTTGTTAGAAAATCATAATCTCAGAATCTACCTCTGTCCAAAGCTATAGAGTCAGAATCTACATTTTAAAAACATTTTTATTGGTACCTAATCCAGATATCATACAATTCAATAGTTCAGTCATTCAATCATATCAAGAATTGTGCAATCATTACCACAATCAATTTTACATTTAAACCCCTCTGCCCCCTACCACATTGTTAAACTGCCTTTAAAATGAGGTGTGTAATCACAATCAGTTCTAGTGCTCCCTCCCGCTCCCGCCTTCATTGTTTATTCCGGAAATCCCCTAACCTTCCCTACTTCCCACTCCCCACCCCTACATCCCATATAAACCCTTTCTTTAGTTATTATCTCTATGCAGCCACTCCTTCTGTGCTTCACAAACCTGGAAGCCCAATAGAAACAATAAAAAATAAAATGGAAAACAAGTGGCAAGGATAAAATAATAATATAAAGATAAATCTATAAATAATGAGTAAGAAAGAAATGATCACCCTTAATATTTAAAAAGCCAGGGAAGAAATGTTTGTCATGGAGCACACAGAGATACTTGCACCTACAACAAATTGAGGTTGGGTCAAAGGAAGGTCAGCTCATCAAATATTGTTTGATCCAGCACAATCAAGATTACAATGATCTCTATCTGATAGTAAGGCTGGTCGAGACATTTGCCTGTGGCGAGTGGGGATCTGCCAGTGATTTGATCTAATTAGTTTCTCTGCAGATGGGTTTTCGGCTCACACTTCTACCAATTGGGTGTTCATAATTTTAGCTCTAATACTTTTCATCATATTTGAGTTTTGTTATTGTTATCATAGGAACACACAAGCTAGTGTGGTTCTTCCATGTGGACTTATTAGAATCTGCATTTAAAAATTTTTTGAGGATTTATATTCACACTAAAATTATTTTATTTTCTTTTAAAAAAATAATCATTTTATTGGGGGCCCTTATTGCTATTGTTACAATCCATACCTCAATTGTATCCGACATATTCAAACATATATTCCATCATTCTTTTTTAGACATTTACTTTCCATTGAGCCTTGGGATCAGCTCCTCTTTTTTTCCCTCCCTCCTCCCCACCCTCCACCCCTTGTGGTCCCTTGATAGATTGTAGATGGTTAATTATTTTCAAATCTCAAACTGACTCCGGTCTCCCTTCCCCTCTGGTTTCTGTTGTTCTTCCCCCTGAATGGGTGTGTGTGGTTATGTGCCATTCATTGCAATCAGTGTCCCTCTGCCTCCCTACCTCTCCCCCCCTTCCCCTACCCTTTTGTTATCTCTATTCCTGTTCCTGTTCCTGGGTTCTATGCTTTGTGAGTTTTATCTCTTGCCTATACCTATGTAATGCTCCCATTTAGTCTAGATTGGGAAGCGGCACTGGGGTCATGATAGCAGGGGTGGGGTTGGGGGGATGAGGAGGCCTCAAGGGATCAGAATTATATTGCGTGACCCATTAGTGCTCTACTGCACCCTGACTGACTGAACCCCTCACTGTGACCCCCTTGTGGGGGGATGTTCCATTGTCCATAGATGGGCTTTGGATCTCCATTCCAACCCGCCTCCATTCTCACCAATGCATTTTTGTTTGTTTGTTTACTGTTTGTTGTGAGTCTTCTGATGCCTGTTGCCTGGTCTCAATGACACCTCATGATCACACTGGCTTGTGTGCTTCTTCCATGTGGGCTTGTTGCTTCACTGTTGGATGGCTGCTTGTTTAACTCCAAGCCTTTAAGACCCTGACACTACATCCTTTAACAGCTGGGCATCATCCTCTGTCTTCACCACATCTGCTCATGCACCCATTTTGTCTTCAGCAATCATGTAGGGGAGGGGGGTGAGCACCACAGAATGCCAATTTGTTAGAACAAAGTGTTCTTGTATTGAGGGAAGGTATGAGCTGAGGCCCAAAGTCCGTCTGCAGCTTCAGTGTGTTGCCTTATAAATATATGTGCATAGACCAATACCATTATTGTTATGGATCACACTAAAATTTGAGACACACTGACTTACAGGTTTCCTATGTATTTAAGTTGTGTATATTCTCCATAGGATCCCTTGTGGTGCTGTCAGTGAGCAGTGGATTGCTAACATATGGTTGGACGTTAAAGCCCACTAGCCACTCTGAGGAAGAAAGATGAGGCTACTTGCTCTTGTAAAGTTATAAATCCTCACAGTCATTCATTGCCATTGAATTGATTCCTTCCCTATTGAACAGAGTAGAGCTGTCCCCATGGGTTTCTGAGATTGAAAATCTTTATGGAATCAGAAAGCCTTGTCTTTGTCCTGCAGAGTCACCAGTGGGTTCAAACTATTGACCTTGTAGCTAGGAGCCCAACTTGTAACTCATTATCCCAACAGAGCTATAGAGAATCAATATAAATGATTGATATTACATGCAAGTAAAATTTTACTGAAGATCATCCAACAATTGTCGTAGCAATACATTGACAGGGAATTGCTAGAGATTCAAAAGAGGACAAAGAACAAGGGATACCATTGCCAATGTCAGATGGATATTGACTGAAATCAGAGAATACCAGAAAGATCTTTACTTGTGTTTTATTGACTATGCCTCGGCATTTGACGTTAAGGGATCCTAACAAAATGTGGATAACTTTGAGAAGAGTGTGAATTCCAGCTTCATTGTGCTCATTCAGAACTTGCACATGGATCAAGAGGCAGTTGTGCGAACAAAACAAGGGCATACTGCATGGCTTAAAATCAGGAAAGGTATGCATCAAGGTGGTATGCTCTTACCATACTTATTCAATCGATGTGGAGAATGTGGCATCAGGATTGGAGGAAGACTTATTCACAACTTGAGACGTGCAGATGACACAACCTTGCTTGCTGAAAGGGAGAAAGACTTAACGCTTGCTAATGAAGATCAAAGATTGCAGTACTCAATATGGATTACAATGCAATGTGAAGAAGGCTAAAATCCTCACACTGGACCAATAGGTAACATCATGATAAATGGAGAAAAGATTGAAGTTATCAAAGATTTCATATTGCTTGTACCCACAATATTGATTGTGCTCACGAAAGCAGCAGACAAGAGATCAAAAGAGGAGTTACTTAGATAAATCTGCTTCACAAGACCTCTTTGGAATGTTGAAAGGCAAGGATGTTACTTTGAGGGATAAGATGTGCCTCCCCAATCCATGGTATTCTCCATTACGTCATAGGCATTGAAGAAGAAAGAACAAAGAAGAATCAATACATGTGTGGTGCTGGTGAAGATTATCCTAAGTACCTTGGACTTACAAAAGGACAAATCTATCTGTATTGAAAGAAGTATGGTCAGAGTGCTCCTTAGAGGCAAGGATGGTGAGACTTCATCTTCCATATTAGGACATGTTGTCAGGTGAGACCGGTCCCTGGAGAAGGACATCATGTTTGGTAAAGTGGAGAGGCAGTGAAACAGAGGAAGGCCCTCCACGAGATGGGTGGACACAGTGGCTGCATCAATGGGCTCGGGCACAGGAACGATTGTGAGGCTGGTGCAGGAATGTACAGTGTTTTATTTGTGCACAGGGTCGCTTTGGGTCAGAACTGACTTGATGGTGCCTCACAACAACAACAACATGAATCAGAATCAATTTGTTGACAGTGAGTTTGGTTTGGGAATTTTAGAGCAGTTGGTGGGTTATATTCTCCTTAATTTTCATAGGGGATTGTATTTATAAAGGCATTGATTAAAATAATCTTTAATGTTCAAGGAGAGAAGCAAACTAAAAGTGATGCATGGAAATAATCATCTTTAACTTTTGCTCTAATAGAGTTCACATTCTTGAACTTCAAGATTAAAACCATCTTCCGTGATCATGGTCTAATCCGATTTTCCAAGTCGTTGAAAATATTTTCCAGTTGTTGTTGAGTGATCTCATAAATTGAATTTGTGATCTTGGCCCCAAGTTCCTTCAAATAATATTATTTAGAGATCTTTACAAAATACTGATTGTTGAGTGCCATGGAAATGCTATCCAAAGAGGAAAGCCAAGTTTAAACTTATAAAATATTTATAACTATGAGGTCAGGAAGGAAAGAAGAAGGCCTGGACTTTAATTTGGGTAAATTCAGTGCATAATTAGCATTAGTTGAGCCTACAGAAGAAAGTAGTGCTTTATAAATATGTTGATTGTTTTATTTTCATGATTAAGTAGTGCATTTTAATTAGGAAGTACATAAAATTATGGAAAGAAAATTAAACTCACACAGTATGTGTCTGTGTGAAAATGAAATATAATTGCTAATGGACATATATATGCTTGAGCACTACAAACCCACTGGTGTGTGTGCCTTTATATACAAAATTGTGTGTATGTTGACTTTCCAGATGCTATTATGTATTTTAAGTATTTTTTAAAATGATTAGGCACTATTAATTAATGTGAATTAATTAAATGACCACTGAATCTTGTTAGGGACAGGGGAGGCTCCGAGTATGGCTGAGATCTCCCTGGCTGTGGTACACCCCATGATAGCCTTGAAGAAAGGCCCTGACTTCCGTTCAGCCACTTCTGATGTCATCTTGAGCGAGTTTCTTGTGAGGCTGGACCTGAGTTTTGTCTTTCGTGAAAGGGGTTAATAACTGTAGTGACCTCATAGGGTTGTTGGCAGGTTAAATGTGTTCACATTTGAGATGTAGTCAATTACTTAATACGGTCCTTAAATGAGCCTTCTACACCCTTCAAGTCACAGTCTCAGAAACCCACAGGGGCAGTTCTCCTGTGCCTGTTGGGCCCCTATGGGTTGGGATCGACTCAAAGGCAGTGAGTTTGTTTGGTTTTCCTCACCATGATCTCATTGGCCACAGTCCCTTTTGTGTCCTGTTGTAAATCCCAGCCTCTGTGCCTCCACTATGATCCCCTTTTCGAGGGAGTTCACTGGCCCAGGATTAAGGGGAGACGCTATCTTTAGACCCTGCTTGACTAGAAGGTGTGATTTAGGTCACAATCCTTGGTTTTTCTGGGGGGCATGGTTGGCTGCAAGGTAAGAACCCTAACTTCACCACAGCCTTCCCTGTTTCATGACCTCCATTTTCTGAGAAAAGCAAGAAGACCTGCTCTGACTTCTGGACACATTGGTCTCCTGGCTCTGGACCTTGCAGCTTATTTGTCTCCTCCTGACCTTTGTCTCTGGGATTTAACAGCCCCCACAGCATGTAAGACATTTCCTGACGGTTTCTGGAGTTACTGTGAGATGTTGCAGTGAATTGCAGAGCCCAGGGCCATGAGGGAATATGCGATGGGAGGATTGAGGGGAATAGCGTGGTCTGTCACCTTGGAAAAGTGGGGCATTTGGGACATCTCTAATCTCCAACTCCCAGAGACTAGTCTGGTGTTCAGTTTTCTAAAAGAAATTATTACGGTAACATTCAAAAGTACTTAGCACAATATCTGCCACAGCATACGGTAAGTTTGGATTTTTATAGAAATTTAGCACTTATAAAGACATTGTGGTAAACATTGTTTTTAAAATATTTTGTGTCCTTTTATTAATTAAGTAATATAAGCCTCAAGAGTGAAGTAAAAGGGTCTTAAAGTAGGAACTTTAAAGGATTGAATATACTCATATTACCAAGCTGTCTGCCAGAAATAGTAAATCAATTTGTTCTCCTCCCAGCAGTGTATTAGAAAATGTCTTATATGGAAACTTTTTTGCAATAAGAATTAATTTTTAAAAGTATTTTCCAATTGAATAGAAAGTAAAGATCTCATTGTTTTTTAGTTTGTATTTTTTGACTACGAATGAAACTAAAATGTTTGTTCAATGATCATTTTATTTCTTTTTTTTTAAATCATTTTACTGGGGGCTCGTACAACTCTTATCAGAATCCATCCATCCATCCATTGTGTCAAGCACATTTGTACATTTGTTGCCATCATCATTCTGAAAACATTTGTTTTCTGCTTCAGCCCTTGGTTTCAGCTCCTCATGTTTTCCCCTCCCTCCCCGCTCTCCCTTCCCTCATGAACCCTTGATAATTTATAAATTATTATTATTTTGCTATATCTTACATTGTCCGATGTCTCCCTTCACCCACTTTTCTGTTGCCCATCCCCCAAGGAGGAAGTTATATGTAGATCCTTGTAATCAGTTCCCCATTTCCACCCCACTCTCCCTACATCCTCCTAGTATCGCCACTCTCAGCACTGATCATGAAGGGATCATCTGCCGTGGATTCCCTGCATTTTCAGTTCCTGTCTGTACCAGTGTACATCTTCTGGTCTAGCCAGATTTTTAAGGTAGAATTGGGATCATGATATTGGGGGGGAGGAAGCATTTAGGAACTAGAGGAAAGTTGTATGTTTCATCGTTGTTACACTGCACCCTGACTGGCCTGTCTTCTCCCCGTGACCCTCTGTAAGGGGATGTCCAGTTGCCTACAGATGGGTCTTGGGTCCCCAATCTGCACTCCCCCTCATTCCCAATGATTTTATCTTTTTGTTCTTTGATGTCTGATACCTGATCCATTTGACACCTCGTGATCGCACAGGCTGGTGTGCTTCTACCATGTGTGCTTTGTTGCTTCTGAGCTAGATGACCGCTTGTTTACCTTCAAGTCTTTAAGACACCAGACACTATATCTTTTGATAACCGGGCACCATCAGCTTTCTTCTCCACATTTGCTTATGTACCCATTTATCTTCAGCAATTGTGTCAGGAAGGTGAGCACACAATGGCACCATCAGCTTTCCACGATGCTCATCTTCCCGACACGATTGCTGAAGACAAAGCGGGTACATAAGCAAATGTGATCATTTTATTTCTTTTGTGAATTTGTCTTCCATGTTCTTTCCTCACTTGTCTCTTGTTCATGGGCCTAATTGCAAAAATCACTTTTTCAGTATATTCTAGTCCAAATGCAACCCCACCCACTGCCATGAAAATGTTCTCTACTCATGAAGACCCAGTAGGACAGAGTAGAACTGCCCGCCAAGCTTAACCACTGCACAAGGAAGGCCTCCCAGCCTAGACTACTGCTTCTCAATCCACAGTGTACTCATGAATTACCTGGGAATCTTAAAATGCAGGTTGATACAGCAGGGCTGGGTGATGCCTTAGACCCGTCTTTTCTAGTATGCTTCAATGCTGCAATTATGGAGGAAAGAATTACAAAGTGACAGGGAATATAAGTGATAGAGTGGACATAATTGGATCATTGTTAGAAGAGGAAAGTATAAATAAATCACGGAGTCTCTTTTGTTCTGAAAAGACAATTATTTAAGTTTTCTGATTGTTCATTTTTAAAATTAGAACTATGCCATCAGAAATAGCACTTGTAATGCAAAAGGAAATATTTAGTACAGAAAAAGATATAGGTATTTTCCAATATATGACAAGGTTCCCTTCTCATGACTCTGTTGTAAGTTGATTCATTAAATACACCTTAAAAATTTTTTTTTTAGATTTTTAGTTTTCATTAACATTGTCTGCTTTATCAGTATCTGAAAAAATAGATGGAGCCACATCAAACCTCGCCAGCTTCAGTAGGGAGAAGGAGGTCCCAAATACACATTTGCAGAGGAGGATGTCTTGGAGGAGAAGTCAGACGCGCATCCACCCTCCCACCTTCTTTACCCACAGTCCCTCCCATGGCACTCCATTTCTCTGCCAATTATGACAATCCACTGAAATTCTTACCCAAAACTCACAGACAGTACAATTACTCACAATTAGGAGGTTTATAAGGGAAGCTAATAGGTTGCAAGTCAGGGTCAGAAGCATTAAAGATACACTTATTTTGTCAGCAGACCCTCTCCAGCCATGCTTGAAGGCACACCTCTATCTGGTCGTTGGCTTCTCAGCCAATTGACTCGTGGGACTCTGCCTGCACTATTGGCGCAATGTTGTAAAGCTCTTTTCGTGCTGATGAATGCTCAAAGGGTGCCACCCTCTGCACATTCACCTCCTGCTCCAAGGCACTCACCTTTGCTCATTCTGTGGGCCAGGAAGCCTGCTATTGTCTTAGGCATTTGGTGAGAAACCAGTCAATGACTGGTTTTGACACCAGTGACAGTGTCAGCATTTCTGCTGCCACCCCTTCTGTACCCAGGAATCTCTGTGTCCAGAGGACACATTCCACTAATGGCTCTTCATTCCTGATTTTTGTGAGATTTTCCAGGAATATGAATTCTGTCATTCTGAGGTGGCTCACTTTATAGCCAGTGGAATTGCAAAATTGACTAATCCTCATGTTAAAGTCCCTTATTCCTTACTTGTAGTCACTTGGTAGAAGTTATAAAACTATGAATAGAAAAGCTATACCAGGTACCACAGTGATGTTTGTCTTCTAGGGCTTGGAAGCTTGATACCTAAACTTAGATATGTTTTAATATATCAAAATATATACAGATGAAGAGTTGGACAATGTTGGCAATTAATCAGTTGTGGTATTGACTCCATTTGTGGAAGGTTCTGATTACCTGGAATATCCTTGGTAACGCAGATAATGTTCCTAGCCAGAAAATTAGTAACTTGTTTGTATTGTCTTTTTCTTCTTCTTCTTCTTTTTTCTGACTATATATCATAGTAACATCTTACCCCTTCCAAATTTTGCCTAAAGATTTTATCAAAGCAATTATTGTTGGGGTCCATATTTTCAGGGATCCAAAATTCCAATCTAGTTTAGAAAAAAAAACACAGCTAATCTTTTCACTGTAAAATCTTTTGGTATCTTTTCTCCCTTTTATTCCTCATTATTTCTTTCTTCTTTAGCTTTTTTTACGTCTTCAAATATCTATTAAGTCTTGATTTGTCAGTTCCCCTAATTTTTGATCAATGAGCTGTACTGTACTACAATGGCCATATCAAATGATAAATTCAATATTTCCACCATATGGATAATTTTTAAGCTTATATTGCCTATCATATTATCTTGATAAATTATGAGGAGTATGGTCACATAATTCAGCTGCCCCTCCCCCCAAATTCCCCTGCATGCATTCCAGTAACTTCTTATTAGGAAGATATTATGTTCTGAAGACCCTGAAGAATATTGCAATGAACTTGGTGTTGAAATAATGAAATCATCTTCTAAATGGCTGTTGAATACACATACTTCAACTGTTGCATGGAGTTGGAGATGGAAATGGCATGACTTTCTATACAGTACAGCCCCTTCACCACCACAGCCCCTTTACCACCACAGACCTCGCCGTGGACCAAACCCCAGCCTCCAATATGATAGGCAGAATTCTGAACAATAGATCATGAAGTTGAACATCTGCAAGTAGACATCTGAGAAAGAGAACATCAGCAAATTAAGTGCTACAACATCGCATATAGGTCATTTTACTAAGAAGTTGCACAAAGACAAAGCAATAACAACAAGGACATCATAAGTACAGTTTATTAGTAATCTGAATGTGTTGTAAATTGGGTGCCCCATCCTGGCCCACCAGGCCTTGAGGACGATGACCCCAATTAGAGCAGCCAGTCCACAGAGAGGACTACATGGCCAGCCCCACTATGAGACATGATGCCCTTCACTGACCCACG
>NW_022103899.1:4630942-4791762 GCF_000313985.2 Echinops telfairi | reverse complement strand
GAGAAACGATGTACAAATGCGCTTTACACAATTGATGTGTGTATGGATTGGGATAACAGTTGTACGAGCCCCTAATAAAATGTTAAAAAAAAAAAAATTGGGTGCTCACCCACTGCCCTTGACTCCATGCTGACTCATAGTGACCCCTGTGCGGTTCTAAGACTAAATGGTTTCAGGAGTAGAAAGTCAAGTCTTTCTACTAGAGGAACTTCTGGTGGTTTTGAACTGCTGACCATCCAAATTGCCGCCTAACACTTAACCACTACACCACCAGGAATCCATAAATTGGATACTATCTGTACTTAAAGTTCCTTAAGGAATCTTGATGTCTCAGTGGTTGCCCACTTGGCTGCTAAACCAAACGCTGACAGTTTGAACTCAGCAGCTGTCCTGCAGGAGGAAGATGGGAGAGCCTGCTTCCTCACCGAGGAGAGCTTTGCAAACCCTGTGGGGCAGTTCTCGTTTTAGAATTGATTCAGCACCAGCCAGTTTAGGTTTGGTATGAGCATTTTCAGTGCCTCAAGTGAATGTGCAGAATCTATATAATACTGGTTTGCAGGCTCTTCACATATTTTCTGGTCTCCACAAGTATTGTTGAGTGATATTCTTCTCATTGTTGTATATATTAAACTGTAAAGAAACTGACCCTTCTGCTCTGTGAATGTTCATTACATCTCCAAATTCCTTCAGTGAAGATAGAAGAGAAATTTTGAATGGACCGTGAAACATCATCATCTCACTCCATCTCTGGTAATTACTAGGGAAGTCTCTAAAATGGAGCAGAGTCTGTCTCTTTTATAATGCTTCCTCTAATTTAAAAGCTAGAGTGAGGTCTGAATCTGGAATGTCTCAAGACAGAAATTAAGTGAGTCTCCGAACAGTAAAGACACCTGTGTTAGTGCATTCCAATTCCTCTGTCTCCATTTTAGTGAGTAATTTGTTTTACATGTCTGATTTTTTAATCAACTTCCCAATTAAAAGCAGATGTCATTTTTCACAGAACATAAATTAGAAACAAATTTATTACCAACAGGCAAAATATGTATAAATAATATTGAATTTGCCTGCAAGCCTTGGGAAAATCCACAAAACCATGAGATTTTTACATTGACAATCCCCCTCTTTCCTCAAGTTGGGGGTTAATTTAAAGACTAGTCAGCCATATGCTTTCACTTCTGAGGGAACTTGAAATTCATAACGGCCCTCAGAAGTGGTTCTTTCCATCCAAGTTGCTGCTGAGTTAGAAAGCAAAGGATCTTGTACTCCGTGGTCACTAGTCTTAAAACTTTCCACTCTCACTCTGTCTTCAAGAATCACTGTGGCTTGCTAAATTTGAAATGCTTAGAGAAAGATTTTTTTTTAACATTTTATTAGGGGCTCATACAACTGTTATCCCAATCCATACACAAGAAAGATTTTTTCTTTTTAAAAATTTGCTTTTTCAGTTCTGACCTTTGCAGAACTATTCTCTCCTCCTCTGCCAGCCCGTCGTGTGTTTAAAAAATTCATTTGTCATTTGTTTTTAAATAAAAATTATACAGCAAGCTAAGGCTTGTAGGAATATTTACTGTTTCCTGTGTACATTTGGAATGGTGTGATAGTTTGTATCAGGTAATAGTCAAGCAAATATTTTTCCATGCCTCATCTTACTCATCCTACAACCAGAGTCTCTTGGGATAAATGTGTCCCATATAGTATTTATCACAACGATCCAACCTGAGTAACTTTAAAGACACTCAGTGGCTCAACATGCTTTATTATTTTTTACTAGGTGTATATTATAAAATATACATATACATAAAATATACACCTATAAAATATTATAAACAAAAATAATTTGGGAATGAAAGAATGATTAAACAAAAGTCTACAGAGCACTCTTTGTTTCTGATGCAGAATAATGGTAGAAGTTTAATGGAAGATGGGTGCAACGTTTCTGTTCTCAAGCTATATTGGGGGAAGAAAGCAATATGAGACATATTAATGTGTGAATGTTTGCCGTTTTTAAACCAAACTTGTATTTTTCTTTGCTTTGCTTTACTTTTCTACCTATTGATAAAAGTGAATGTTTGCTAGCCGAAATACTGTTTAAATAAGTTTACTCATTAAAATATCCTGATTTTAAACCACACAGTATTCTCTTGGTTTGTTCACACAACTGCCTCTTGAAGCATGTACAAGTTTCTGCAGAGCACAATGAAATGTTCTGGAATTCTAATTCTTCTCAATAGTTAATTATGATCCACAGAGTCCAACACACAAGTAAGCATCTTTCTGGAACCCTCTACTTTTAGCTAAGATTGAGCTGACCTCAGCAATGTCTCTTGTTCTATGCCCTCTTCTGGATCCAGTCTGCACCTCTGGCAGCTCCCTGTCAATGTACTGCTGCAATCATTGTTGGATGATCTTCAGCAAAATTTTACTTGAGTGTGATAACTATGATATTGTCCTATAATTTGAGCATTCTGTTGGGTCACCTTTCTTTGGAATGGGTAGACATATGGATTTCATAAATCACTGTTATTGCAGGATGTACACAATAGTATTTATCCCTGTTCTCTGGACCTCTGCATTCCTCCTGGCATCTTCTCTTGCCTTGAACATTTTGTGCTGACTTCCCTTATATTGTATATTGTTTTCTCCTTTACCCAAGTTAATGAGTGTTTAGTTTCTAGCATCACGCTGATGTCAGATGGATCTTGGCTTAAAGGAGAGCATATCAGAAAGATCTTCATTTGTGCTTCATTGATTATGCAAAGACATTGGGCTGTATAGACCATAGCAAAACTATGGAAAGCATTGAGAAGTATTGGAATTCCAGAACACTTCATTATGCTTTTGTGGAAGCTATACATGGATGAAGAGGCAGTCATTGAACAGAACAAGACAATATGAAGTAATTTAAAATCAGGCAAGGTGTGTGTCAGGATTGTATCCTTTCACTGTTGTAGTAGTCAGATAATTTTGTGTCAATTTGAAGATGTATGGAAATGTCGGGTGGAGTCAATCCTGTCAATCAACTCATAGCCTGATGACTCCTTAGTATCAGAGTGTGAGGCACTGGGAACTTTCTTGCCTTTCATCTCTCTGCCACTGGCCTGGAGAGCTGCAGGCACCCTGCCATGTGTCCGCAGCCCTTGGATCCACATGACTACCCCCACCCACCTGTGATCTTCCTTCACTGCATGTGGCTGCATGAGTCTGAAGAGGGACTTATGGACCAGTATTGGACTTAGGGAGTTGGACTGGGCAGGAATGATTTCTTGATACTGAATTATTGCTTGATATAAAGCTCTTTCTTACACATATATGAGTGTCACAGGATTTATATTTCTAGTCTAGCCAGTCTAACAAAACCATACTTATTCAATCTGTATGCTGAGCACATATTCCAAGAAGCTGGACTATATGAAGAATGCAGCATTGGTATTGGAAGAAGCGTATTAAGAGCCTTGGATATACAGACACAATCTTGCTTGCTGAAAGCGAGAAGGGACGTGAAGCACTTTCTGATGACCATTAAGCAGTGCTGCTGATGATTAAGGACTGCAATCAGTACAGATCACAACAATGTAAAGGAAATCAAATGTTAAAAATAGAACCAATGGATAGTATCATGATAGATAGAGAAAAGACTGAAGTTGTCAAGGAGTTTATCTTGCTTTGATGCATAATCAATGCTTATGGATGCAGCAGTCAAGAAATCAAGTGATACATTGCATTGGACAAATATGCTGCACAAGACATCTTTAATGTGTTGAACATCAAGGATGTCACTTTGAGGATCAAGGTGTGCCTGGCCCAAGCCATGCTATTTTCAATCCCCTCATGTGCATGTGAAAGCTGGACATTGCACAGAAAAGACCAAAGAAGAATGGATGAATTTGACTCACGGTGCTGGTGAAGAATATTGAAAGTACCATGAAATGCCAAAGTAGTAAGCGGATGTCTTAGAAGAAGTACATCAAGAATGCTCCTTCGAAGTAAGGATGGTGAGACTTTGTCTCGTGTATTTGGACATGCTACTAGGAGAGACCAGTCTCTGGAAAAGGACATCATGCTTGTTAAAAGCAGAGTGGCATCCAAACAGAGGGGGAGACCTTTACAAAGACAGACTGACACAGTGGCTTCAACAGTGGACTCACACATAAGAATAATTGAGCGTATGGGCAGTGTTTTATTCTGTTGTACTTATGACTGAGTGACTATGGGTCATAATAGACTCGATGGTACATAACTGAAAGGTGTTAATATCGCCACTTCTGCCTTTCCATTGCCGTTCCTTTTACATAAAGATGTATTTATTTAAACCTTTTATTTGTAGTTTATTTTTGTCTTTGTGTCTAAGGTCTACCTCTTGTAGATAGCATAGTGATGGGTTCTCTTATACATTCTGATACTCTCTATCTATCTATCTATGTATCTATCATCTCTTGACTGGCACATTTAAGCACTTTATACTCAGTGTAATTATCAACAGGTGTGAATTTATTGCTGTCATTTTGCTGGGTGTAATTTTGTAGTGTTGCTAGTTTCTTTAATTCACACAATTTCTGTTCTTCGTTCATTTTGTTTATGGGTTTTCTTATTATTTCCTTTGTTGCTGTTATTTTAGAGTTTGTTATATCTTTATGATTTCCTCTTTTTTATTTTGATGAGGATTATTTATTTTCTTTGAGATTGTTCTGTAATTTATTATTTTCTTCCCATGTTTAAAATCGTCTTTTATCTTGAAATAATCTTCACTCCCTCTCTGTGTGAAAGTTCTGTAGCTGCACTATTTATTCTTTCTTTTTACTTAGCTATCCTTATTTGTAAATTAATATGACTGATTCTTTCATAGGTTTATTTTACTTTGGTTATTTGGGTTTGTTTCTGGGTGTTTTGTGTGTGTGTGTGTGTGTGTGTGTGTGTGTGTGTGTGTGTGTGTGTCTGTGTGTATGTATTTAATCATGGTTGTCCATAATTGTTTTGCTGTTACTGTTGTTTTTGCTAGAATAACTCACTATTATTTCTTATGTTGGTCTGTATTTTGTAAATTATCTTAATTTATGTTTATCTGGAAGTGTTCTAATTTCATTGTCATGTTAGGAATATTTAAGGGGCAATTTTGCCAGTTATATAATTATAAAATTTTACTAGTTATATAATTATACATTTTGGCAATTTTCTGAGTTTTGTGTATGGCATCTTGCATGTATGATTACTGCCAACAAATCAGAGGTTACTCATCTTGGTTCTCCTTCGTAGGTAGCTTTTCAGGATTCTATCCTAGTTTTAAGTTTTGGAGAGCTACTTATGATGTATTTGGGTGATTTTCTCTTAAGGTATATTCTATTTGTGGTTCATTGTACTTCTAATCTTTCATGAGATTAGTGAAGTTTCCTTTAAACAAATCCTTGGCATTTTCTCTGTGTTCCCTTTTGGTTGTCTCTTGTTCTGATCACATGTGAATTATTCCTCCTGATGGCTCCCCATATAAGTATTAGGCTCTCTTTGTTTTTGTTTTGTTTATTACGTGTTTTCTAGCAGATTAGTCCTGAGATCGGGCTCCAAACTTGTTAATCTGGCCTTCCATTGTTCAGTTCTGCTCCTTTGCCCTTTCACTATGTTACCTCTTTCTGAACTTTTCATATTAATCGTCTGGACTTCTATTTGCTGTTTTTGATGTTTTCTAGTTTTTTATTTACTCTGTCAGTTTGTTCTTACGGTGTTTTCCTAAATTCTTCTAGAGTTTTGTTTGTGTTTTTCTTGGGTTGGTCTGTACTTTCCCCAACCTTTCTCTTAATCCTTTGCCTGTACAAGAATATCATCCTTTTTCATTCCCGTTTAGATAGTGTCAATGCCATTGCTTCCTTAGAGAGTTTTCCTGGCTCTGCATTTGGTCACTGGTTTGAGTCCCTCTCTCCTGTTTCTTTGTGTGACTTGAGGCCGTCTGTTGTTTCAGAGACACTGTTGTGTTGTATTTGTGTTTAATGAGTATTTGTATGTTTTGTTTGTTTGGCTGTCTGTTTTGCTTTAGCTTGCTTAGTAGATCAGAGGGAATGAAGTGGGCATGCTATTCTGATTGCTAGCTTGGCAGGACTTGGGCACTCACCACCTTCTCCTGCTGAGTGTGATACACTGTTCAGGTGTAGTAGTTAAGGATTGGTTGCGCTGGTATGGGTTGTTGTTCATTAATCTGATGGTGCAGGAATAAGCCCATTGGGTGATACTGCAGAAAGTGCAGGTGTAGCTGAGTGGGGTAGGTTTAGTGCCTGTCTCCTTTCTTGTCACCAGTCACTGTGTTGTCATATTTGAAGTCCTGATCAAATGGAGTTGGCTATCAGGTTGTTGCCAAGATCTGAATGCTGTGTGATAAATTTTAAAATGACCACTCTTTGTCAGGTCAGCTGGCAATTCTTTGTTCTGTTTGTCTCCTTGCTTATCACTTTTGTTCAGCTTTTTCTCCTAGTCAGTATTTGACCTATTTCTCTATCCTATCCTCTGAAGCTCAGGGTTGTGGGATTATTATTATCAATATCTGCTTTATTTGGTCTTTATTTTTTATTTTAAAAAATCTAGGCAGACTGTCTATCTAATTGATTCCCTATCACACTAGAGATATCCTCCTTAGGTTTTGTGTGTGTGTGTGTGTGTGTGTGTGTGTGTGTGTGTGTGTTTGAGAGAGAGAGAGAGAGAAAACTGCCCTCAGCTAAGAGGCATATTTAGGAGAAATTCATGAGAGCATTTGCAAATGGAGTGTGTGTGTGTATGTATGTGTGTGTAAAGACGGGCAGTGAGTATTAACTTCAGGAGCATAAGGACTGCCTGCAGGAAGAGGTTGATAAGGACAGATGTTGTGAAATGAATTTTTATCTCCACTCTCAAAATCTCTTCCATCTAGAGCTCCCATCATAGGGAGATCAATTATTTCCATTACTCAAGCTAAAAACCTTGAGAATCTTAACTCCTTTTCCTCTTATCCCGTGTCTGATGTCCTAGGGAATCACCAGGGCTCTAGCTACTAAATAAATCCAGAATCCTATGACTTATTGTCTCCCTTGCGCTGTGCCACATCCATCTCTTATCTGAATAATTGTCATAGCATCCTCACAAATCTCCCTACTTCACCTTTGCTCCGCATCAGTGTAGTCCCAAAATGACAGACCAGTGAGGGTTTTTTTAAGTGATATCATGTCACTTCTCTCCCCAAAATACCGCTAAAGACACCCTATTTCACATAGACAAACATAAATACTTGTGTATTTACAAAACTCTGCTAATGTGCTCCTCCCGGGACACCATTACCTACTTATTCTACTTTTTAAAAATTCCTCCTTTGTTCTCTCCTCAGTGCCAGCCTTTTCGTCCATCTAGCTGTTCCTCCAGGACAGAAGAATTCACTAAGTTCTGTACTCTCCGCCTAGATAGAGAAGCACTTGGCTCACCCTCATTTCCTCCCCTCTTTGAATACATCTTCCTAATCCTGTTCTGATCAAAGTCAATGTTGCATTCCTCTGACCCATGCCTGCAGGACAATCATAAGCTCTCAATCAACATTATTTTCTTTTTTACAGAAAACTTCTTTTTAAAAAAATCATTTTATTGGGGGCTCATACAGCTCTTATCACAATCTATACATCCATCCGTTGTGTCAAGCACATTTGTACATATGTTGCCATCATCATTTTCAAAACATTTTCTTTCTACTTGAGCCCTTAGTATCAGCTCATTTCCCCCTCCCCTCCCACCCTTATAAACCCTTGGTAATTTATAAATTATTATTATTTTTTCATGTCTTATGCTGACCGCTGTCTCCCTTCGCCCATATTTCTGGTAGATCATTGTGATCAGTTCCCACTTTATCCCCCCTACCTTCCCTTACCCTCCTGGTATCGCTACTCTCTCATTATTGATCCTGAGGGGTTTATCTGCCCTGGATTCCCTGTGTTGTGAATGCTTATCTGTACCCGTTTACATACTCTGGTCTAGCTGGATTTGTAAGGTAGAATTGGGGTCATGATAGTGGGGGTGGGGGAAGCATTAAAAAACTAAAGGAGTGTTGTATGTTTCATCGGTGCTATACTGCACCCAGGCTTGCTTGTCTCTTCCTTGTGACCCTTCTGTAAGGGGATGTCCAATTGTCCACAGATGGGCTTTGGGTCTGCACTCCACACTTCCCCCGATACCTGATCCCATCAACATTTCATCATCACACAGGCTGGTCTACTTCTTCCATGAGGGCTTTGTTGCTTCTCAGCTAGATGGTCGCTGGTTTATCTTCAAGCCTTTAAGACCCCAGATGCTATATCTTTTGATAGTCAGGCACCATCAACTTTCTTCACCACCTGTGCTTATGCACCCATTTTGTCTTCAGTGACCGTGTTGGAAAGGTGAACATCAGAGTGCCATGTTAGTAGAACAAATTGTTCTTGCATCGAGAGAGCGCTTGAGTGGAGGCCCAATGTCCATCTGCTGCCGTAATACTTTATAAATAAATATATGTATATAGCTCTAGTCCCCTGTCATTGTATATAGATGTATTTACATATGTACATACCTGCCCTACGCCTGCCAGTTCTTTCCTCTATTTCCTTTTAACTTTCCTCCCCTTCCACTATCATGTTTGGCCTTCATTCGGGTTTTGGTAATTCCTCTCGGCTACATTGCCCTTGATTGAGAGCCCCCCCCCCAAGCATCCTATGCCCTCCTCGCCATCAATTTTTGATCACATATTCATCCCTTGTCCCTGGGTTTGTTGGCCTCATCCTCTCCTTTTCCCCCTCTCTCCTTTTCCTGTGCCCCCAGAACCATCAGTCCTATTGTTCTCTCCTCCGGATTGTTCATCCCGCCTATCTTGTCCAGATAGACGTGCAGAGACAATAGTACACATAAAAACTAAGCAGAGCAAAACATAAAAAAAAGAAGACAAAAAAGTCAACAACAGCTAGTACAACAAAAGAAAAAAAGAAAAACCAGCAACAAAAACGGAAAAGCCCTCGAGCAGTTCCAGGTCTGTCCACTGACCTTTATGAGTGTTTTCCAGGAGAGTCCGCTGGGGCGCCACGCCCTGGCCCCCAAGTCCACCTTTGGCGTTCCTCGGGGACTTCGTTGCTTTGCTCCCCTTGCTGCTCTGCCGTGAACCCTTAGTGCTTCACCCAGTGCAGTGGGGTCGGATCAGGCACATCTCCCACACGGTGTCCCCAGTGCTGTCCCCTGAGTGCTAGGTGTCAGTGAAGGACGTTGTCCTGTCTCGTGATGGGGCTGGCCCTGTGATCCTCTCTGTTGTGCGAACTTTTCTACAGAACGCTTATTAGAAAAGTAGTGTAGCATATTTCTCAAATGGCTAGCATTGAGGAGGGCTGGCTTGGCAACATAGATACTAAATAAATAAATAGAAGTACAATGTGTATATTATTTGCAGAATATTTACTCACCACTTTTTATAAAACTTCATTGGGCATTGGGAGCATATTAAGCTATGTATCCTGCATTAGATTTTTGAAAAAGGCCTACCTCGATTACCTTTTTATATTAGTGTATAGACAATGTTCTTATTTTTTGTTATCAGTTTTTATGCATGTATTATTTGTTTACCCTGTTCCCAAAAATGATTGACATTTTTTATTGTTTTCAGATGTTAAGCATCTCAGTTACATTGTTTAATAAGATTCCTTTTTGCCCCCTTACTATTTTACTTTGAAACATCTAACGACACATCAGGTTGGGAAAGCTAGTCCACTGACTGTCCATGTCTACAGTCACCCATTGTCGCTGTGAGGTGCTGTCGATCAGTTCCCATTCGGATACAGCCCAAGGAAACACTGTGTGTTCTTGAAGCATCCTCAAGGTCATTGCTTAGTTTGAGTCCATTATTGTAGCGATTACATCGATCCATACTGTAGAAGGTCGTCTTTTGTTGCTGGACCTCTGCATTGTCAAGGAGATGTCCTACTCCGGAAACTGCTTTCTGTGGATAACATGTCCAAAATACATGAGACAAGGTCTCACCATCTTGCTTCTAAGGAAAATTTTGGCAGCACCTCCTTCAAGACATTGTTGTTTAGTATTCTGGAAGCCCTGCTACAGTTCATATTCTTGGACAACACCATAGTTCACAGGCATCGATTCAACTTTTGTCCTCCTTGTTCACTGTTCACCTTTGACATGTACGTGAGGTCATTGAAAGTACCACGACTTGGGTCGCACGTTGGTCCTCTGAATGACATCTTTGCTTTTCAGCACTCTGAAGCAGTTGTTTTGCTGTGTTGTTTTCGCAGCAGGTTTGCCCAGTGCACTGTGCCATTTCATCTTTCTGTGCCGCTTCCATGCTTGTTGACTATGGATCCGAGTAAAAATAATTCCTTGACAATGCAAACTTTCTTCACAGATCATGATATTCCTTATTGGTCCAGTTATGAGGAGTTTTATTTTCTTTATATTGAGATAGAATCCGTACTGAAGATGGTAATGTTTGATTTTCACAGTAAGTGCTTAAAAATTTCGTTGTTTTCAGCAAATAGTTTATCTCCTCTGCATATCCCAGGTTGTTGATGAGTCTTCCTCCAGTCCTGGTGCTGTGCTCTTTGTCAGACCGTCGGCTTCTCAGAACATTTTCTCAGCATAGAGATGGACAAGCATGGTTAAGAGAAACGACCTGCTGCCTTGCTTTACTGATGTTAAACCATGCACAATCCTCTTGTTTTAATGACTGCCCTTTGGTCTATGTACTGGTTCCACATGAGCTCAATTAAGTTTCTGGAACTCCCATTCTTCCTAGTGCTGACCACAATGGTGATCTACAGAGGTAAATGCCTTTGTGTAGTCAATGAAGCATAGGTGTGATGTAGTCACTTCCCGTGATTCATTTTGTGATGTGTTCTAGATTCTTCCCTCTGTGCTTGTGGTTCTGATCCATTTTGGAAGGAGTTCTCTGTTAAAGGATGAGGATGGGATGCCTTCTAGAGCCTGCTCCCATGTTGGAGCGAGTTCTCTTTTACAGGGTTAGAGTGGGGTGCATTTCAGACCCGACTTTACTGGAGGGTGTGACTTAAGTCACTGTCCTTTGTTTTCCTGGAGGGTGTGGTCCCCCGAAAGACAAAATCCACATCTCAATCAAAGCCTACCCTTTTGTGACTCTGCTTCCTGATTGAGCATTGGTAGAAGAAAGAAGAACTGCTTTTACTCTTGGACTTTTTGTCCTCTGGCTCTGGACCTGCATCTACTTTGCCTTTGCCTGACCTTTGGATTTGGGATTTAATAGCCATCACAACCATGTGGGACATTTCGCTGCAATGTTTCACGAGTGTCCGTGAGACATTGCAACATATCACAGAACCCAGGGTTCCTAAGGAATGTGTTCAAGGGAGGAGTCGGGGTGAAATGGAAAGAACAACTTCTTGGAAGAGTTTGACATTTGGGATATATTTTATCTCCAACTCCTTGGGATTAGCTTGGCATCAATTTTTTCTAAAATAAATCATTGCCACTCGCCCTCAGGAAGGGAACATAGAAATGGGTGTTATACCAAAGTGTGGTAAAGAAATTAGATGATGCCCACCTATCAGATAAAGTAGCATCTGGTGTCTTAAAGGCTTGTTTGCAAATAAGCAATCATCCAAGTGAGATGTCAACTAAGTCCTTATGGAGGAAGCATACCGACATCAGTGACCAAAGGATTGTAAATTATATCATCCGAAGTCGAAGAAGGAAATAGTATTCAAGCTTAAAATGTGAGACTCTGATTTTCAAAACTATGGATGACAATGGGAGCCCAAGATGCATTAGTGGGATATACATAGAAAATAATTCTCCGGTGATTTCCTTCTGTCCGTAATAGAGGGATGAGAGGAAAGTGGTTTCCAAATAGAGTGCTTTGAAGAGATGACTACAGAAGATTATAATGATAAACCGACTTGAATGGTTAAAACCTTGTCAGTTGATCCCTGCCTCGGATGCACATTAGGCCTGATCTGGTTTTCAACATTTTCTGTATTTTTTGTTTGTTCATATTGGGGTTTATCTCAGATGTTTTATGTCATTGGGGGTCACCTTCTTGAATTTCTGTTATATGTTTGTCTGTTTTTCAGTATATAAAACCCAGGATTGAGGAACCCATGGGGGGGGGGCAGTGGTGGTGGGAGGAGGGTAAAAAGGAGCCCATGCCAAGGAATTCAAGAAGGAAAAGAATGTTGTGAAACTGTGGAAACAGTTGTACAGTATTGCTTGATGTGATCAACTATGGGTTGATATGATATCTGTATTAGCTCCCAATAAAATGGTTTTTGGGGAAAAAAGAAATCATTTCCCCAAGTAATCATCGTTCTGGTATTTGCTGTTTCTAGCCAAGATCCATCTGGCATCAGCAATGCTATCCTCTGCTCCATGCCTGCTTTTTCTAGCAGTTCCCTGTTGATATACTGCTGCAACCATTTTTAAAAATGATCTTCAGCAAAACTTTACTTAAACATGAGATTCATGAAATCTTTCAATAATTTCCTCATTCTGCTGATCTTTATTCAGAGTGAGCACAAATAAGCATTTCCCCAATAAGTTGTCTTCCAAATTTGTTGGCTTAGATGAGTGAGCACTACCAGCATTGTATGTGTGTGTGTGTGTGTGTGTATATATATATATATATATATATATATATATATATATATATGTATATAAATAAATAAAACATCTCACTTGGCATTCCATTGATTACTGGAGCCCTGGTTTTCACCAGCACCTTCATTGCATCTTGGACATCTTCCTTCAATACCATCGGATATTGATCACATGCTAACTCTTGGAATGGATGAATGGTCACCCACCTTTTTGACATAATGACTGTATTTATTCCTTCTACCTTTTGATGCTTCCTGGGTCCTTCAATATTTCAACTCAAGGCTTTACTTTTGTTTCGCCTTCAGCTGTGTTAGTTCTTTATGGTTTTCTCATTCCAAGTCTTTGCACATTTCATTATAATACTTTACTTTGTCTTCTTAAGATACTCCTTGAAATCTGTTCAGCTCTTTTACATCATACTTTCTTCCATAGCTCCTCTATGTTCAAGAGCAAGGTTCGGAGTCTCTTCTGACATCCATGTTTGTCTTTTCAACATTTTCTGTCCTTTAGATGAAGTTTTGCTGCCTTCATGTATAATGTGTTCGCTGTCATCCCACAACTCATTTGGTCTTTGGTCATTCGTGTTCAGCACATAAACTTTATTCTTGGAATGATCGCTAAATTCAGGTGGGATATAATCAAGGTTGTGGTTGTAGCTCTTGTGGAGTTGTTTGAATTTTCTTTAACTTGAACTTACATAGAGCCTGTTCCACAGTCAGCTCCTGCTGACAGATGATATTGAGTTTCTCCATTCATCATTCAAAAACAGACACCGAGAGCGTTGATTCGATTGCTGTGCATTCTGTGCAGGGAGGTCCTCCTGTATGTTGTTGAAAGAAGGTCTTTGCAATTGATACCCACTTTGTCTTGTGAAACTTTGTCATGTGATCTCTGGCATTATTTTTTTTAATCCAGGCCATATTTTATAGCTACTAATCCTTCCTATTTGTTTTTTTCGAATTCCGTCACTGCTAATTATCAATGGATCTTGATGTCATGATTGATCAAGGTACCACCACCTACCTGTCAGTTTGTTTGTACTGTAGCTCCTGTGTGTTGCTGTGGTGCCGGGAGCTATGTCACTAATATTTCAGTATCTGTAAGATCAGCCATGGCGGACAGGCTTCAGGGGAGCATCTAGATTAAGAAAGACTAGAAAAAAGGACCTGACAATCTACTTCTAAAGACATCAGCCATGAACACCTTCTGAAGAGCAGTGCAGTACTGTCTGATCCAGTGCCAGAAGATGAGTCCAACGGGTTGGAAAGCATTCACAATACCACTCAGGAAGAGCTACCACCTCACAGTAGTGCAACCTTAACGATATGGATGAAGTAAAGTTTGGGACCCATGTTTGATTATGTGGCATGCACTAACCTGGGAAGAAACAGCTGTAAGCACCCGCTAAAAATTAGAAAGGGAAATGCATGATGTGTGAATCTAGGAAGGTTGGAAGTTGTCACAGCTGAAATGGAACACGTAGGAGTTAATCTAGTAGGCATTCGTGAGTTGAAATGGACGTTCACTGACTGTCAGGGCTGCACAATCCTGTGTATATACTTAGCAGTAAACTGAAAACTGATTGTGGAAAGAAGGATACGTTGAAAAAAACGCTGGCTTGACTAGGTTCTGTCAGAAGACAAAGTAAGTAAGTAAGATTTTTTTTATTCCTATTGTAAAGCTGTAGCACATGATTATCATAACTATGGTTATAAAAATTTTGCTAGGAAAGTTAAAAATATCCATATAAGTATGCAGAAAAACATCGAGGGTGGAGGAGCCTGATTAGCTCAATAGCCTCTCTGACACTTTTCTCTTTCTGTAAACACAGTTTCCTTTTAAAATCAGTGACCCCTTTGCCTGAGTCAATGATAACAAGAAAATACAAAGTAGAGATAAATGCTTTCTTTTTTCCTTAATGAATTAATTCTACTAGTATCCAACACTGAGTCATGACTTTTTCTCAACTCATGATGGATTAGTTCATTAATTATTCAAGGATATTAAGGCAAAGATTTTGTTTGTCATTTTGTCTTCCATAACTTAGCATAATATGTATTGAATGAACAAAATAATCTTTAAAATAGAAGTTAAATTTTAGACTCAAACGTTTTTTTGTTTTTGTTTTAACATTTTATTAGGGGCTCATACAACTGTTATCCCAATCCATACACACATCAATTGTGTAAAGCGCATTTGTACATCGTTTCTCAAAACATTTTCTCTCCACTTAAACCCCCAACATTAGGTCCTCACGTTTCCCCTCCCTCCCCGCTCCGCCCTCCCGCATGAGCCCTTGATAGTTTATAAATGGGTATTTTGTCATACCTTGCCCTGTCTGACGTCTCCCTTCACCCTCTTTTTGGTTGTCTGTCCCCCAGGGAGGAGGTCACACACAGTTCCATGTAATCGGTTCCCTCTTTCCTACCCATTCTCCCTTTACCCTCCCTGTTTTGCCACTCACACCACTGGTCCTATAGGGCTCATCCATCCTGGATTCCCTGTATTTTCAGTTCCTATCTGTACCAGTGTACCTCCTCTGGTCTAGCCAGACTTGCAAGATCGAATTCGAGTCATGGTAGTGGGGGCGGGGAGGAAACATTTAGGAACTAGAGGAAAGTTGTATTTCTCATCATTGTTACATCGCACCCTGACTGGCTCAAACGTTTTTAATACGATACTTTTCAGAGTCAAAGCAATTGGTAGCTTTAAGGTGATAGCTATTCTTATATAATTCACCCCCTCATTAATTGGTATGAGTGGGCATATTCTAAGGCAATTGCTATCTGTTCATGAAATATTTTAGTTCTACTTCTAGTTTGATAGATCTAATATTTGCTTGGTCTTAAGTATTATTTGTGTGTTTTTAACATCAAATTGTTTCATATTTTAAAAAATACATGTTTTTTCACACTACAAATAATAATTTTGATTCAATGTAGATGTGAACCTGTAAAAGGTTTAATTTTTTTCACCAAGCAATACCAATAGCCATTTCATTAAGGGATATTCTCAGAGAATGTAAATATCAAAAACCTAAGAATACCACCCCCACCCATAGTTTATTTTTATATTTAGATCCTCAGAATATCACCATCAGAGACACTACAAAATGAACAAATAAGGCCTTTGAGAATATGAATATACAACGGGAGCCCCTAGCCAGCCACTCTGACTAATCTGATTGTAGGCAGACTGTGTGGTATGAGAATATTGTGGTCAACTAGATTTTTATTACTTATAAACAAAAATGGAAACAGCAAATACTGGCTCCCAATCTTGCTATTAACTGGAAGAAAATGCAAAATCCCCCCAATTCCCCATGTAGTTGAATCTTCATTTAAAAACTTCATTTAAGGTAATGATGAAAACAAGCAAAACAAAACAAAATGGATTTCTGCTCCAATCACTGTTCTGAAGATGATTTTGAGCACAGCGAGCAGTGATTTTGGAAATATATTTTGCCACGCATGCATTGGCGTCAGTCAGTATCAGCCTCAAGCGCCAAGCTCCACTCGGTGGCCAAAGACTGAATAGAACAAAGGAGGCACATTTCCAAGACATATTTTTAATTTTTATTTTTTTGAATATTTGAAACAAAACAAACCAGCAACCATTACTCAGAATAATAGTTATCTCTGTTCCAATCTAGGCAAGGTGCACTTAACAGACAATAAAGGCAATAATCTGAATGTGGATGTTCTTAAACTCCAAGAATTTGAAGCGCAGCCACTTTGTCATTTAATTTGCCGATTGGGCACCAGGGAAGCAGAGACAAGTGCAAGGGGGGGGGGGGGGTCATTTCACTGCAGGGAAAATAGGTTCAGAAAATCAAAATGTTCTGCTGGAGGCCCCTGAGCAAGTTTGAAATAAAAAGTGTACTTCTGAAAAAAAATAATAAAGTGTACATTTAGCCCCAGCTCTCTGTTCTGAACCTCACGCTCACCCTAAGTCAGTGGCCTGTTATCTGTGAGGTTAGGGACCACCCTGCTCTCGCCTCTAGGTGACATACAAAATTGCAATTCTTCCTGAAGCAATTGATGCCCTTGCTGGAATGCATCTCAGTGAGAGCAAAGTTCCAATGCCCCGTGGACACGGATCACTGCACTCATCCAGGTGCAGGATGAAGTGCTTCTCTCCAGGATGCCCCTTGAGTTTGGGTAGGTCAGCCTGGAAACACCCAAGAAGAGAGCAGGGAGGGGGACTGGGGTCCAAACTGCAAACCTTCTCTGCAAAGTCAGAGGCTCACCTTTGCAAGAGCTCACTGCCACGTTACAAAAGCACAAACATTTTCTTTTTTTAAAATTCCTTCTCCAAGCAGACTTTCAAATACCCTCTGATTAAAATTGCCAGGTTTATTTTGTTTGTACCATCTGCTAATGCAATCATGTAAAATTCCATGATTTTGTGTCAGTGAGTTAATTCTGCTTCGTGATGAACCAAATGGGGCTGTAGACTCAGGGACGGAGCACGAAATGGGCTCTCTCTGAGGAGATGGCCCGAGAACGGACTGTGCTGCAGGAACTGTACCTGAACTCGGCACAAGCTTCCGTCAGATCAGACTTTGACTAGCAGCCCCCACAACAGTAAATTCCCCATCGCTTACAAATACGTCTTCTATTGCTTCTCACTCCTCTTCCCCCACTTAAGAATTGCATTTTGAAGTCAAGTTTATAATGAAAATAATTTACCACATGGTGTTGAGCCATTAAACGCCCCTCATCTGCAGAGAATTTTTTATGTGAATTAAAGCTTACAGAACATACAATGATAATTCGTTTTTCTTTTCCATTGGAGTAGCTAATATTTTTTACTTTTTGAAAATACTTGCTGGATAATTTTTATGGCAGTCCATAGCTTCATTTGAAGCGCTAACCTACGATTAAAAAAAGAAAACATTTTTGCCTGCATGTCTGTCAGCTCTATTCCTCTTAAAAGTCCCCTTTCAGTCAGGTCTCCAAGAGAAGCGCCATTTCCCCGGCAAATGGAATCGGGAAGGTGGGGTTTAAAAGGCTGACTGCTGTGAGGGGAAACTGAAAATAATGGAGTGACCTGTGGAGAAAACCCAGCCCAGGAACACACAGTACCACCCATCTTTGCTGGGTCAGAGAGATGAATGGATCTCTGTCAAATTGAAAAGCCACGGAAATGGCAGGCTTTGCATTTCTGCTGGTGGGGACAAGGACGGGAAGTATTTTATTGGAAAGTGATTGAAACCACCTTAGAAGTTGAACACCTAGCCAGGCAGCAATGGCTGAGAGAAAATCGACCACGATTTTCCCCATTGGGTTCCTCTAGCCTGACAACAGTGACACACACACACACACACACACACACACACACACACACGAGGGGGTACCCCCCAAAGGAATTTTTTCCCAAAGCTATATATTTAATTTTTTTTTAACAAAACAACCTTATCATCTGCAAAAAAGTACTCTCCATTACACTTAATACATTTGTCAAATCTGCGATTCCATTCTTGAAAACAGTTTTCAAACTCATCTTTTTGGATGGCTGACAATACCATCCTCATTTTTTTTTTTCTTCACCTCTTCTATGTCATCAAATAGCTGCCCTTTCAACTCCCTCTTCATTCGTGGATACAAAAAGAAGTCACACAGAGCCAGGTCAGGTGAGTCAGGTGCCTGGGGTAAGAGAGGCATGCTTTTTGCCCAAAGCTGGCACACTGAGATGGCTGCATGAGCAGGTGCCTTGTCATGGTGCACACAGAACCCCGTCTGCCACAAACCAGGCCTTTTCTGTCACACGCTGTTACTCTTCCTTTTCAGAACCTCGAAACAGAAAGCTTGATGAACAGTCTGACCTGATGGAGCACACTCCAATGCACTAGTAGTCGACATTTTCATCTGTTTAGGAAGTTGATGGATGTCCAGAATGAAGTTTGTCATCAGTCGACCTTTCACCTTTTTTGAAAATAGAAAACCACTCTTACACTTGAGTTTTTCCCTTGGCGTTGTCCTTGTAAGCTGTGCTCAACATCACGGCAGTTTCTGCAGCATTTTTCCTGAGCAGGAAACAGAATTTCACAGCCACATGCTGTTCTCCTAAATTGGCCTTCACAAAACATGAGGATTGAGGGGAACTGCTTTTATGAAGAAATTCACTGTGACCAGAGAGGACCTTCCCAGGCAACGCCACTAGATGCACTAACTCAGAGCGAGTTGCTCTATGCTTGCCTAATGGGAAAAATGAGTACCACAAAAGCTCCACTCTGACCACTGTAATTCCATTTTGGGGGGTACCCTCTCATACACATATACATGTGTATAGACATATGTTTATGTATATGTATATCTGTGTGTACCATGAAATACATATGTAGTTTGAGTATATAAGATATACAGGTACCACGTACTACATATTTATACATAGTCCACAGTATGCATTTATATGTATATGTGGGGATATGTAGTACACATATATGTAATATGTATTACATACATATATGTATATATGTAGTATGTTTACATATATATTTAGTAGTATACACATACATGTATTTGAGGGGGTATGTAGTTGTATATGTCATATGTAGTACATATATAGGTGTGTATACATACATATATATTTCATAGTATACATATATTTGTATATAAGGGGGTACCCCCAAAAATGGAATTGTGCTGGGCGGAGCGGGGCTTTTGTGGTACGCAGGGCAACTCGCTGAGTTAGTGCACCCAGTGGCTTCACCTGAGGAGGCCCTCTCTGGTCACAGTGAATTTCTTCATAAAAGCAGTTCCCCTCAATCCTCGTGTTTTGTGATGGCCAATTTAAGAAAACAGCGTGTGGCTGTGAAATTTTGTTTCCTGCTCAGGAAAAATGCTGCAGAAACGGTCGTGATGTTGAACACAGCTTACTAGGGCAACACCAAGGGGAAAACTCAAGTGTATGAGTGGTTTTCTAGTTTTAAAAGGTGAAATGTCAATTGATGATAAACTTCGTCCTGGATGTCCATCAACTTCCTAAACAGATGAAAATGTCGACTGTTAGTGCATTTGGAGTGTGTTCCATCAGGTCAGACTGTTAATCAAGCTTTCTATTTAGAGGTTCCGAAAAGATGAAGTAGCAGTGTGTGACAGAAAAGGCCTGATTTGTGGCAGACGGGGCTGCTTTTGCCACCACAACAGTGCACCTGCTCATGCATCCATCTCAGTGTTCCAGTTTTGGGCAAAAAGCAGCATGCCTCTCTTACCCCAGGTACCCAGCTCACCTGACCTGGCTCTGTGTAACTTCTTTTTGTATCCACGAATGAAGAGGGAGTTGAAAGGACAGCGATTTGATGCTTAGGAGAGGTGCATAAAAAATACGAGGGAGGTGCTGTCAGCCATCCAAACAAATGAGTTTGAAAACTGTTTTCAAGAATGGAATCACAGATTTGACAAATGTATTAAGTGTAATGGAGAGTACTTTGAAGTTGAGAAGATTGTTTTGTAAAGAAATTTAAATACATAGCTTTGAAAAAAATTCCATTTTGGTAGGGTGGAGGTACCCCCGTGTGTGTGTGTGTGTGTGTGTGTGTGTGTGTGTGTGTGTGTGTGTGTGTGATGGATTCGGTTGACTCTGGAAAAAGTTTGATCTGAAACATAAAATTGTGAACACATCCCCTAAGAAAAATAGCTGTGGAAACACATCATCAGAATGATATAGAAATGCATCAGAAACTGCCTATAGATTGCCCAGAGAAAACAGAATCAATTTTCTGAGGAGACTGAATAGAAATATTGAATAGACCCACCTTCATTTAATGCCCACAGAGTTCATGTGCCAATGTAATTAAGAAGACAGGGGATGGAGAATAAAAAAGGTAAGAAGCAAAAAGTGGGCCTTTACAGTCTCATTGGAAGGCCACAGCCCACTTTTTATAGCATGATGAGAAGCACAAGGTTAAAGAAGGTTTTTCAAGGCTTGGCTGTACTCCAAAAATCTCTCTTTAATGTTGTTTGCAAAATTTATACTAAAGGCAGATTTATGAGCATGGTTAGAGAACACAGGTATTTCTCTTCTTCCTAGAGAAGTGTTGTTATTTTGGTTTAGTAGATAAGCAATCTTAAGCTTAAATTTGGCTATACATTTTAAATATATTTATAACAGCATTGTGTTTATTTTGAAACAGCGAGGCGTCTGCTTTTAGATCAGATAGTTTCAGGGTCATAGGAGACTTATTATCATCTCCAAGGTTTTATCCTGGCTCGGTAGAAATTTCACCTAAGCAACGCAACACTTGCGATTGTAACCCTGGAGTCCCTGGGTGGTACAGATGGTTAAGTGCTTGACTACTTGCTGAAAGGTTGGCAGTTCAAACTAACCCAAAGGCACTTAAGAAAAGCCTGACAATCCACTTCTAAAAGGTCTCCCTCAAAAGCCCCGTGACTCTGCAAACATGAGATCTTCATGAGTCAGGACCAACGCGGCTACAACTGACCACAGCAGCGACAGGTGCCGCGAGGGTCACAGTACAGTACGCGCATCCCTTCCTGAAGAGCTGGGGCCTGAGAGCAGGTTCTCAGGTCAAATTACCTGTGTGCCACTTCTGGCTTTCATGCTTATGAGAGTTGAGACCTTGGGCAAATTCTTAATATCTCTGCATTCTGGGCTCCCTCTACCCCATTTGTAAGATGAGGATATTAATAACCTTACCTCATTGGGGCATGGTAAGAACTAAATGTGATAATACAGGTAAAGCAGTTAACAGAGTGGTAGCTTGTATGTGAAACAAATAAAAATCCTTTGTGTCTTGTAAGAACTGACTTCTGATGGCACAGGCCACAGGTTCCTAGGCCTTCCCAGGGCCTCCATGTTCACCGCCATCCCCCAACGAGCACAGGGCTGCTGATCAATGCTGTTGCTTGTTTCTTTGGAAAGGAGTGCTCTTTTGAATTCTGTATCCTCACTCATTAATCATCTTTTCCTCTGAGTTAATTGAAGACTAATGTGCCCATGGGAAAAAGAGCCCGAAAGAGAAGGGAGACCTAGGACCTGGAAGGCAGGGAGAGAAAAGCAAATTAGAATAAAAGCAGAGAGATTGGTGCAAGCAGGTAGCCTACTAGATAATCCAGCTGATGAGAGCAACAAAGACAGTGTTTCCCACCATAGAGCATGAACCCCCTGCAATGGTTAGCAAACAGATAGCTGCCCGGTGACCAATATTTTCACACCAATGTACCCCCTTGGAGAGCCTCTGGGCACGTTACTATAAAGGAATCAGAGCAAGCCTACAGTTAAGAAACCTGCCTAGACTTTTCTTTCTCATTTTGGGAAAGGCGCCACTATAGCTATTTTAGGGGACAGGAATATCCATGAAGTGTAGAACACATTTTCTCATACCAGCAAGTCTTGGGAAGCACTATTGGGAAGGAACTAGGACCGACACACAGTAGGTGCCTGTCCGTGTGTGCGACATCGCCATTAACTCTGTTAAATATGCTTGCTGACTTCCCAATACCATGAAAGCAATGGGAAGGATATTTGCAGGACATTTTTTCAAAAAGCTTCATGGCAGTTATTAGCTGTCTCTAAATGGGACTCTATCGGTCTTTTAAGAGCATGAAGGACTTTGAGAACTCACATCGTTCCTCTGCGTGCCTGGAAGTATTCCTTCTGTGCCCAACGAGTCTTGTGGAGACACCGGGGACGGTGCTTTCTTACCCTGAAATGCAGCCCAACATCCAGACCTGTGAACCCATTCTGTTTCTGCCACTTCCTACCTCTGCAACTGTGGGCCATGTGCTCTTCTGAGCCAAAGTAAATACCATCACAATAATAGTGGTAGTAATAAATCTTCATCTGAGGGTTACATTTATAAGCAACAAGTTTATAACTCTACTAAAAAAAAAAAGCCAGCCCTTTAATCCCCTTGCCTCTCTCTTTTATCCACTGATTAGAATAGTTGTCTATTGTACCAGTAGTAGAACAGGTTCGAAGGAGAACCGAAAAGATTTTGTCCAATTTTTACTTTCAATGTCCATTGATGGTTACTTAAAAGAGTTCCACAGTATACCCATATCTTTTTATTCATACACCTTTAAGTATATTTACTCATTTACTTGCGTAAGTATATATGAAACTTATGTAAAACAGCAGTTTATGTCTTGTTAGAGGAGAGAAGTACATTTAGTCATTTCCCCAGCATAGTGCCACACCTATAGTTCTGTTTGTCTTGTGAAATGAATGAATAGGCGCGGCAGTGGTACATTGCACTAAGATTATACTTCCGCTAAATAACATAGTTCAACAAATGCAACCTTTAAAGGAGAGTTTGCACTGGGTGATGACCACTCAGGGCCAGCTGCAATTCACTCAGGGATATCATCGGAAACCTGGATCTGGTTTCAGTCCTTTTGCAAGAAATGCTTAGGTTCCTGTTCAGATTGAGTGTTCACATGTTTGGTTTCCTTTAGCGCTTCTCTTTTCTGTAGTTACTGCTTTTATCTCACGCAATGGAAAGTGAAATGTTACTTCTTTTCTTTTTCTTTGAAAATATTTATAACGTGTTCCAGTGACGCTCTGAGGTGAGCTTAGGGTCAGGAGGAGGGAGGCTTGCACCGCAGCAGCTGTTAATTCTGCAGCCTGACAGGTCTCTATTTCACTTTCACGTGGGGCAGACCCGAAAACAACGACGAGGAGAGAGAGTTTTCTTCCTTTCTTGTGCATATTTTCCCACCTTGATGGTGAGACTGAGCTATGGGGAAGACTTCTTCATTTTTCATCCTTAATTAAAACAAAATAAGCAAACAAAAAAACCCAGACAAACAGAAACTGAAAATTGCTGTTTCAGGTACACACCAAACTTTCAGGCAAAGTTAACAGAAATGGAAGTGTCCCGGGTTCTAGGCAGCTGAATGCTTCCTCTTCACTCATCCCACGCCTCCCCACTGATTCCCAATGTCACGGTCACTACGCTTTTCTCCACGTCTCAAATTCTCTTTCTGTTTTCCCTGCATCTTGCTACTCCAACTGAAAAGCCAAACTCTCTGCTATCGAGTCCATTCTGACTCCCAGCAACCCTGTAGGACAGGACAGAACTGTCCCCGTGGGTTTCTAAGACTGTCACTCTTCACGGGAATAGAATGCGCCGTTTCTCCCACAGAGTGGGTGGTGGTTTCAAACGACGGCCCGTGAGGTGAGCAGCCCGACATGTGACCACTGCACCCACTACTTCATGGTTTGAACTATAAAGACTGATTTCCTATAGATTAGTAGGTTGCATGGTGGACTGCTAGCCAAAAGGTAGGCGGTTCGAAACTACCAGCTGCTCAGCAGGGGAAAAGAGGAGCGTTCTACTCCCATAAAGATGTACAATCTCAGAAACCACAGGCGTGGTTCTGCTCTATCCCATAGGGTCACTCCGAGTCAGCATGACTTGAATGCAGTGAGTTTGGTTAGGAAACCTACCTCAATGATTTCCAAAGCCTATTCGATGGTGCTAAGGGTGGGTTGTGTCTGGTAAACTAAAAGAGCACAATCTCTTCTAGGAATGGAATTCTGCTGTTGAGAGGCTGAGGAGGGAAGCCCTTGGGATTCTGCTCTCAAAGGACCATGCGGACAAAGAGCACCTACAGCTTTCTAACCAGAAACTCAGCCGGCTCCAGGAAGAACTTGGTCAGCTTATGGTGGAAAGGGAAAGCTGGTTAAAAAAGGCAAATGATTTCTTCAATAGTGCCAACAAGGTCAGTATGAGGTCAAGTTGATGGCGTTTAAGACAGACCAATGAGAGACCTGTGCCTTCCACAGGTGGAGACTCCACATTGAGTTTCAAATGGATAGCAGCAAAGAAGAGCTTTTAAATGCGTTTGTCACAACCATTATTTGGTTCTCAAAAGGAAGAGACGAGGCTTTGACACTTAACACCTGTGGGGAAATTTCCATCTAGCGATGTCAGTGTTCTGCTTGCGGGCCACCCTGGGGCCCACATTGTAGTGTTTCTAGTGGAAGGAGGGGATAACCATATATTGCATTGAAGATAAAAAAGGTGGGGGGGGGTAAAATAGAAATGGACTTGGAGTCTTTAGTGACAAATAAATTCATCTCAAATAAATAAACAGATAGATATATAATTTAGACTATCGTCATTCCCCCAGATTGCAAACACGTCCCATTCCTAAATCTCTCTTTAAGTCAAATTTGCATGTAAATTGGGACAGTTAAATACAGGTCATATCTACCAATAGTTAATCAGATGTCTCTTTTGGTATAAAGTATATAGAAAAACCTCTCTCCATCTATAAAAATATTAAAATGACACTCTCAGATACCACAAAACATCTTTAAGGTATTAATATAGATAGAAAAAAATCTTTGAAATCATTACGAAAGATCTTTCCTTTGTACTTAACCATCTCCCAATTATCAGGTAGAAAGATGTGAATACAATAAGCCTTCTGCATGTAAACCATAATGCAATGAGCAGGTGCTGCAGCCTGACCACCCTGCCTTGTCTGGACTTTTGAGGTCAGCCAGAGGGAGAGGCTTCTGCAGGCCACCTCCTGGCCTGCAGTGTGAGGACTGTTCTCCTAGTTGATTTAATACTGATTGTAGCAGGTGACTCCTGTTGGAAAAGACGTTATGGTGGAAAATGTTCCCATTATCATATCCCTGTATAAAGCCAAAACCAAACTCACTGCTGTCGTATCAATACTGACTGAGAGCAGCCCCCAAGGACAGGCAGAACATCCTCTGTGAGTTTCTGGGATGGTAACTCTTTACAGGAGTGGAAAGGCCTGTCTTTTCCCCCAAGAGCAGCTGGAGGTTTCAAACTGCTGACCTTGCAGTTAGCAGTCCAACGCATAACCACGATGCCACCAGGGGTCTCAGTACACGAGACTGGTGATGTTATTTGAAGGATTTTTCTGTCTTCAAACAACATTATTAGAACATAAACATATGTTTATGTTCCTTATTAAAATGGACACTGTAAGAGGGAGTGGATCAAGAAATGGAAAGTTAAGTTGCTAACACTGTAAATGTAAAGTCTTGGTATATATTAAAATAAGTTATTAGTTTTGAAATTCTTTACTAATAGGAAGCTTTTTTAGAAGGGCTCATAGTAAAATTTTTAATGAAACTACTCGAATTATAGTGCAAATACATTGAAATGTTTATAGCCAGTTCATTTGTTGTGATTCCTTTGTCTTAAGAGAGGAAATAGCATATAATTGCACGATTTGGGTAAAGTAGATGGCAAATGTTTATTGTTTTTCATTAACAGAACTATCTTTGAATAAGAGACTTTTAAATTCACTGTCATCAACTCAATTCTGACTTATCGAGACCCTACAGGACCCTTAGAACTGCTCCTTTTGGTTCTTAGGCTCTAAATTTTTACAGGAGCAGAAAGCCTCACCTTTCTCTTGAAGAGTGGCTGGTGGGTTTGAACTGCTGACCTTGATGTAGGCAGCCCAACCACATAACCCATTATGCCTCCAGAACTCCTTTAAGGGACCTCTTAACTTGAAATTTATATTGGGCTGGTTTGACTAGAGAAACAAATTCAGTGACAGTCTTATATATGTAAGAGAGAGCTTTATATCAATCAAACATCACAGCCCAGTCCAGATCAAGTCCATAAGTCCAATACTAGTCCATAAGTCTGATACTAGTCCTTAAGTCCCTCTTCACTCATACAGCCACATGCAATGATGCAGAATGCAGGATGATCACAGGCTGGTGGATGCAAAGTTGTGTGGATCCAATGGTGGTGGATGCATCATAGGGCTCACAGCAACCAGGGTCCAGTAGCAGGAAGGTAAAGGTAGAGAGGGGAGGGGAGGGTCCCAGGATCCTCCTTATGAGAAGGCCACACTCACAAGGAGGCATCAGCAGGCTGTGACCTGATTGACAGGCTAGACTCCACCCCTACACTTTTATATATCTTCAAGTCGACATGAAATTATGTAACAACCACAATTAAATCCGGATTCTACAAGACAGTCGGGCCATCTGCCAGTCAAAGAACGTGGCTTCTAAAGTAAACAGTATAGGTTAGGATATGTTGCTACAATAATGTAATGCTTCTAGTACAAACCCCATAGTTTATAGATAGCCTTGCAAACTGTAGTTTTCTCTTTTTCGTACTCATGTCCTCCCTTTCTCTGCTTTCATTACTTGGAACCTTGCCAGAGCCTTGAGGTAGAGAGAGCAGCCTTTCTTACAATGGCAATTTTAAAAATGAAGAACAAGGGGGGTGGGTGTTTTCTCAAACTCAAAGTAATTCTGGGCAGATCCGGGGAAGAGAAACCATGTTACTTAATTCCAAAACCTTCTGATTCCCACATCCTGCGGTGTAATCACTTAAATGTCATGGTATGCTAACCATTCACATTGTAACAAGGTCAGTGAGGCTTTATCCAGACTATAGCATTCTCTATGAGCAGCCAAGTGGTGCTCAGAAAAGTGTAGACTGTTATTCTATCCCTTTCAAAGTCTCAAAGAAATCATTTCTAACTTCAAACCTGAGGATTTAATGTGAAAAGTCGCGGAGAGGTTTACCTTAGCAAAAGCAGATGCTGGAGTTTGAAAAGCAAACAGTTTGAAATGAATTATTTACCATATTATTAAGAAGTAATTAAAGAGGAAATTATGTTGTAACACCTAAACTAAATAAGGAAACTTTTGTCAAAATTTGTTGTAAATCATCGTTTCCTGTTAGTTTTATATTATGGAATCCCTAAATTTTATTTTCATAAATTTTATCATGTTACTCAAATTTTGTTATAATGCCCAGAAATAATCAAAGTTGATTGTAAATGTCTGGATTTTAAAATTCAACTTAAGGAATTTTAAAATTTCAAAATTCCTTGTAATTATTTTTTTTTAGTCTCAGATTTCTGTTTAACCTAGTGAAGGAACATTTTAAATTTATATAGTCAATTATTTACCTCTGAAGCATTGACTCCAATTGAAAATTCACTTTGTTGTACCTTCAGTACTCAGGGTTGCCTAATGGTAAGCATCCCATTTCTGTATGAAGTCATGCTGTTAAGAATTATGTGGCATCTGAGATGTTACCTTATTTGCCAGCTAACAAGTTGACCTGCCACCGTTTGATGGATGCTAACAAAGGTACTTGATCTCTGGGTCAGAGATGAAAGGCCTTTTCAGCACAAGCAGTAACTGGAGCATCAACACATCACATTGGTTGCCTGACCCCTGGATTCCACAGGAATGACACAGCTGGGCCCACGTCGGGCATCTGCATCAGCAGAGCCTGGTGCTCCAGGAGAGAAATCCTAGGCTTGGGGAACCCACTGTTTTATAGCAAGTTTTAAGCAAGCCAGAGAGAGATGACCTCAAATCAAAAGTTCTAATTATAAACACAACACTGAGAAATGGCCCGATGGAAAGAGGGCAGAGCTGTGCATTCTTGAGAAAATCTTTCTCTAACTCAGTGGTTCTCAACTTTCCTCATGCGAGACCCTTTCATACAGTTCATGTGGTGGTGACCCCCTAACCTTACAATTATTTTCATTGCTACTTCATAACTGTCATTTTGCTACTGTTATGAATCGGGCGACCCCTGTGAAAGGGTTGTTCAATGCCCAAAGGGGTCATGGCCCACAGGTTGAGAGCCACTGTGCTAGGGGTCCTCTGTGGCTCCCAATGTGTCTCATCCAGAGGGCATGTCTGTAGCCTCTGGCGTGAGCACCGGGCGGCATTGTTAGGACTCAGGACCTTAGAAGGATGGCTACTTAAGTTTTCCTACATTAGCCACCTGAATTCAAGTAAGACTGCCACATTCAGCTATCTCAGAACCTGCAACCCTCTCTTCTCTTTGTAGACAAACTACTTGGGCAACTTTTTAGGGAACTCCTTAGAGAAACTTTGGACAAACCCAGGTTACTGTGTTTAGTCCTTCTATTTAGTAAATCCCTTAAG
This sequence comes from Echinops telfairi, assembly GCF_000313985.2. Classification (NCBI taxonomy): domain Eukaryota; kingdom Metazoa; phylum Chordata; class Mammalia; order Afrosoricida; family Tenrecidae; genus Echinops; species Echinops telfairi. The sequence continues at coordinate 4,763,274 of NW_022103899.1, read as the reverse complement.
CAACCAGTACAAGCAGGGGCTCAAGAATAATTCTCTGAAATGCCCAGTGTTGCTAAGGATTATGAGAACATAGCATGAAATAGAGACATAATCCCATTGTACGAACTCACTTTCATTCCTCTCATGTGCATTCTTCATGCGTATAGATGATCGTATTTATTATATTTCTAGCATGTTCCTGGGAAGAAAGGAAGCTCTGGTTAATTTTTGTTGATTGCTTAAAATATATTTCTCATTTTGTTTAGGAGAGGTGGTTTGAGCAAACCATAAATAAATCCGTATTTCAAGAACAGAGCAGTGTATGATTGTATTTACAAAGCAGTCATGAGTGAACCTAAAGGTCAAGTAAAACTTCACCAAATTTCAAATCCATGCTTTCTGTTTGAAATCATGTGCTTTCACTGGAGAACACGAGTAGAGCAAACTGAGGCCAAACCTATATTTTCAGCATGGCCTTGTTTCTGGGGTAGTCAGCTTTAAAAGCAAGGGTGAAGCAACATCTGAGGTCACCAGAAAAATACAGTGAAAACAATTTGACATAGAAAGACTATCACGGCTTCCACTGCTTCTACCAATACAGCTGAGAATTTACTCAGCGCCATCGAGTCAATTCTGACTCATCGCGACCCTGTAGGACAGGGTAGAAACACCCTGTGCGTTTCTGAGACGGTAAATCTTAACAATAGAAAGCACCGTCTTTCTCCCGAGGAGTGGCTGGTGACTTCAAACTGCTGACCTTGCAGTTGTTAGTAGCTGAATGAGTTAGTAAACGCTCTGCCACCAGAGCGCCCTGCTAAGGATTTAAGTCTTTTACAAAGGTGATGCTACCGTCGCAAGCTATTTACACGGGTGCAAAACAGCAATGTCTATAGCAACATCACTGTCAGATGAAAGCAACCAGGCAGAGAATTTGATCCATTTTTTAAATGTACATGAGGGGCCTTCAAAAAGTTCATAGAAAAACGGAATTTACAATAATAGCAAATATTATTGAAACCACTGCGTATAATCCACTCCACCATTTTCAAAATAGGTACATTTTAGGTGCAGATGTGGGAAGCAATGAACACGGTTCAGGTGTCGTGAGGATGGATTGACGGAATATACCCAAGTAGTGTACAAAGCTTAATTTTAGGCCTTACCAATATTATCCAGAAGAAATGTATTGAACTGATCAAATGAATTTGAGAAAATGCATTATCATTAGCATCAACGAAACTGTGATTATCTTTAGTTCCATCATTCTTAAGCAGCGTGTCTTTGTTGTTCTTAGAGAAACTTCCATTTCTCCTAGAAACAACTAAAGCATTGCTTCATTCCTTCCTGTCAGAGAATCAGCAAGTATCTTGTATGCCCACTGCCGCCAGGCATCTGGTAGGCCTTTGAGCTGGAGCGATGATAGCTACAGGCCCTGCTTCAGTACTTTCACACTCTAGGGAAGCTCAGCGCTTCAAGGAGCAGAGTAGAGCTCTCTAACCCCGAATGAGGGGAAGGCTCCTTGAGGAAGTGGCTGCTGAACTACATTTAGAAAGAAGATCAAAGGGTTAGAGAAACGTGGAGGGTTCGAAATTGTTCCATATTTGGGGAGTCTCAGAATCCATTTGCTGGGATTTTAGTGTGTAATCCAAGGATGATGAGAGAAAAGGTTGTGTAGAAGCAGGGGGTGGGGGTCGAGGAAGTCTTGAATAGCATGTGAAGGTGTTTCTATTTAATGTTGATCACGTGCAGCTAGTTGAAGAATTTAATCAGGAAAAACTCACGATTGGCCAAACCTCCTCAGTTGATCTGCTCCTGTGTTCCCTCTCTCTCTGGGGGAATAATAACTCTACAGGGCTTCGAAACCTTTCTTTATAGAGTTCAGGGCTCAGGCTGTTTAAACTCTGCATTTGAGATCATTCTGACTCCTAACAACCCTACAGGACAGAATAGAACTGACCCTCTGGATTTCCAAGGCTAACTTTCTAAATCTAGTGGGACAGAAAGCCTCATCTTTGTCCCACAAAGCGATTGGCGGTTTTTGAACTGCTGGCCTTGTGGTTAGCAGCCCCAAACATAGTCTCATATATGACCAGGGCTCCTTCATTTCAATCTGTTGTAAACATAGCAAAGATTTGGTAAATGTTGGTGAATAATTTTAAATATTATTACAGAAAAAACAATATCTTTAACGTGACATACCCATCTTATTGTATTTTCTGTGTTAAAACTATAGAGAGAGAGAGAGATAGGGAAGAGACAGAGTGTGAGTGAGTGCCCTAGCGGTGTTGTGGGTTAAGCTAAATGTAAACTTGGTGGTTCAATCCCACAACCTACATGGAAAAAAGATGAGGTTGTCTGCTCCGGCAAAGACATACAGTCTTAGAAACTCTATATGAATTGCTATGAGTCAAAATTGAGTTTGGTTTAAATTATAATAATTACATATATATATATATATATATATATTTGGTTTAAAACATACATACATACATACATATATATATGCTGGACTAATTTCCTTCATGGTAAGAGACAAGAAGCTCAGTTATTTTGTGTTCTGCATACTTTATAATATAAAATATAAAAATATACTTGGAAGAGTGCCTTCCTTGTATAGATGCTCAATGATTATTTGAAACAGTAAGAGTGGTGAAATATTACAAACCACCAAGTTTAAAACAGGCTACACTACATGTATATAAAGGATACTATTATAAGAAAACAAACAATCCACCACCATCTTGTCAATTCCAACTCAAAGTGACCCTAAGTAGTTTGCAAGACTATAAACTTTTACCTGAGCAATCTGCCTCAGCTTTCTCCCTCAGAATGGCTGGTTGGTTTGAACCACTGACCTTGAGGATTGTAGTCCAGTACCTAAGCTACACTCCTAGATATGTCTGTCATCTCAAGTCTCCAGGTGGAATCAATTGCTTATTCCTTATCTTAGTCATTTTTATAATGCAACCCAGTGTGTTCAAAGAATTTTGTTTCACTAAGGAATAAATATGTGAAAAATCAATTTATGTTTTTGAATTTGAATTTCCCTTTTTCTAAAATATAACTAATAACCTCTACCTATCTCTAGAGTATCTTATTATTTGTGATAAATTGTACAAAATCTTTAGAGTTGGAGTGTAAATAAATAAATGAAATTGTTAGATATTAAATTTAAGAAAAGAATTAGTAATTTGATACTTTGGTAAAATAACAATGAGTAAGTGGATGGATTTTGGAGGTAACCCCCTTGAGCATGGCTCTGGAATCAGCTATGTACGAGCTCTATGACCTTGAGCAATAATTTAACTTACCTGTGCATCTAGCTTTTTATATGTAACATAGGAACACTACTTATTCTTACTTCTAAGAGTCATTGTGCTGTCAAAAAAGAGCGAATACTTGGCTATTACATAGATCAGCTAAACATTCATGGACTACTAGCCGTTGTTTTGTCATTATATATTCATTTAATACTGCTAATCTGGTGGCCTAGTGGGTTTCCATTGGCCTGCTAACTGTAAGGCCAGCAGATGCAACCCAGCAGCCATTCTATAGAAGAAATATGAGACTTCCTGCTTCTGGAAAGATTTACAGCCCCAGAAACTATATATACAGGCACTATGAAATCTACATGATAACAGTGAGTTTGTTTCTTTCATTGTTTTTGGAGCTACTCTAATGCCTTTAATTTTTGGTTCATTTTCACACCCCCAGATCTAAGAAGTACATAATTCATCCATTTTTGTTGAGTATATGAAACAGTTAATGCTTTGCCCATTGGAAACAGATATTTATTATCCTAAAATAATTTTGATCAACCTCTAAAGTGTAGAGGAGCACGGATGTCACTTTGAGGACTAAGGTGCACCTGACACAACTCACGGTATTTTCAATTGCCTCATATAAGTATGGACGTTGCATATTGAATAAAAACGACCACAGAATAATTGCTGTATTTGATTTATGGTGTTGGTAAAAAAAATTGAAAGTACCATGTAGTGCCAGAAAAATTTATCTGTCCTAAAAGGGTTACAGTCAGAATGAATGCGCATTGGAAGAGAGGATGGTAAGACTTTGCCTCACATACTTTGGCCATGTATGCAGAAAAGAGCAGTCCTTGGAAAATGACACCGTGCTTGGTAAAAGAAGGCCTTCACCACGGGGGACTGGCCCCATGGCTGCATCAATGGGCTGAAAAATAACAATTGTGACACCAGTGCAGGACAAGGCATTTTTTCATTCTATGGTTCATAGGTCAATACGAATTGGAAATGACTCAAGGGGACCTCACAGCAACAACACAACTAATATATAAAAGAAACCAGAAATTATAAGCCCAGTGGCCTGTTGCCTAAAGGCCTATATGATGGGTCTAATTTATTCACTTCTAAGATGGACTCCACCATTCTACTGTCAGCGTGTTGCACTGTGGTGGCTTGTACGTTGTTGTGATGATGGAAGCAATGCCACTGCTATTTCAAATACCCACAGGGTCATCCATGGGGGACAGCTTTCATTAGACTTTCCAGAGTGAGACAGAATAGGAAGAAAGACCAAATGGAGCACTTCTAAAAAGTAAGCCACTGAAAACCTTATGACCCGCCCAGGGACATTAACTAAGGCTCTACATATTGACAGAAAGCCAATACCAAATGGAATACATTCACTTCTCTGTGCCAAGAAACTGAGACAGCCAACTTGGCCAACTGACTGGAAACATATGTATGTGTGCCCTTCCTAAAGAAAAGCGATCCAGAAGAATGAGGAAATTATTGAACAGTATAACACTCAAGAGCATTGCCATTAATACAACAAGTAAAATTGGACTAAAGAGAATTAAGAATTGGTTGGAGCAGTATGTCAACAAGGAACTTCCAGAAAATCAAGGCAGATTCAGAAGAGAGCACGGAAGGAAGGATATCAGTGTTGATGTCAAAGGATTTTGGCTGACTAGACATCCACTTACAGAAGGGTCTCAGGGAGGAGACGAGCCAGTCAGGGTGCGATGTATCAATGATGAAACATACAACTTTCCTCTAGTTCCTAAATGCTCCCCCCCCCCCCCCGCCACTCTCATGATCCCAATTTTTACCTTGCAAGTCTGGCTAGACCAAAGAATGTACACTGGTACAGATAGGAACCGGAAACACAGGGAATCCAGGGTGGATGAACCCTTCAGGACCAGTGGTGTGAGTGGCGATACTTGTAGGGTAGAGGGAGGGTGGGTTGGAAAGGGGGAACCGATTACAAGGATCTACATATGACCTCCTCCCTGGGGGACGGACAACAAACAAGTGAAAGACATCAGACAGGGCAAGATATGACAAAATAATTTATAAATTATCAAGGGTTCATGAGGGAAGGGGGAGCGGGAAGGGAGGGAGAAAATGAGCTGATGCCAGGGGCTTAAGTGGAAAGAAAATATTTTGAGAATGATGGGGGCAATGAATGTACAAATGTGCTTTACACAATTGATGTATGTATGGATTGTGATAAGAGTTGTGTGAGGCCCTAATAAAATGATTTTAAAAAGAAAAGAAAAGCCATCTGTGACAAAATAATAATTTATAAATTATCAAGGGCTCATGAGGGAGAGGAGGCGGGGAAGGAGAGGGAAAAATGAGGAGCTGATGCCAGGGGCTTAATAAGTGGAGAGCAAATGCTTTGAGAATGATGAGGGCAATGAATGTACAAATGTGCTTTACACAATTGATGTATGTATGCATTGTGATAAGAGTTGTATGAGCCCCTAATAAAATGATTTAAAAAGTTTTTTAAAAAAAAGAATTTTGGCTGTAAGCAGAGAATACAAGAAAGATGTTCATTTGTTTTTATTGGTTATGCAAATGCATTGTATTGTGCAGATCATAATAAACTATGGATAAGATAGTAAAGAAGGTGAATTTCACGATACTTAATTGTATTCCTGTGGCACCTGTACATGGATTAAGAAGCAGTCATTCGAAGAGAACAATGGCAGGCTGATGGTTTGAAATCCAGAAAGGTGTGCATTGGAGTTGTATCCCTTCGCTGTACTTATTCAACCTATGCGCTGAGCAAATGACCTGAGAGGCTGGATTCTATGAAGAAGAACATGGCATGGGACTGGAAGAAGGCTGACTACAACTTTTGATCTGCAGACAACCCACCCTTGCTTGCAGGAAGAAAGGGGACTTGAGGCACTTGCTGATGAAGATCAAAGGTAAAGCCCTCAAACTGGATGGCATCTCAATTTAAAATAATCCTCACAACTTGACCAATAGACAACATCATGGTAAATGGAGAGGAGATGGAAGTTGTCACGGATTTCATTTTACTTGGACCCACAATCAACGCTCATGGAAACAGTAGTCAGGAAAACAATGTACTGAACTGGGAAAATCTGTTGCATAAAACCTCTCCTAAGTGTTAATGAGCAAAGATGTAATTTTGAAGAGTAAAGCCCGACTCAAGCCATTGTATTTCAATCACCTAATACGCGTATGAAGGATGAACAATAATTAAGGAAGAGCACAGAAGAATGTATGCATTTGAATTATGATGTTGGTGAAGAATACTGACTATACCACGCAGTACCAGAATAAACAAATCTACCTCAGAATAAGTACATCCAGGACACTTCCTAGACTCCAGGATGGTGAGTTTGCATCTCATGGACCTTGGGCATGTTCTCAGGAAGGATCATTTCCCGAAGAAGGACATCATGCTTAGGAGAAAACCATCCCAACTTGCTGCCAGTGAGTGGGATCCAACACAGTGACCCTTTGGGAGCAGGTTGGCACAAGGGAGGGAGATCTTCAATGAGAAGAATGAACAATAGTGGCTGCAAGAATGGGCTCAAATATGATAACAATACTGAGACTGGCACCGGAGCAGACAGTGTCTCTGTCTGTTGTACACGGGCTCGCTATGAATCGAAGGGGCTCAATGGTATCTAATCCCCCAAAGCAAACTCACGGCCATCAGGTCACTTGTGGCTCGTGGTGACCCTTAGGACAGAGTAGAACTGCCCTTGTGGGCTTCCGAGACTGTACTCTTAACGGGTGTGGAAGGCACCATCCCATGCCTCCCCACCACCCCCCCCCTAACTGGTGTTTCAAACGCCTAACTTCCCAGTTAGTATAGAAGCTAAACCCAGAACCGTTACACATCATTTAAGATCAACAGCAAGAAGGTGGACTCATCTCTGAGGAAGTAGGAGACGAACAATCTAAATTTCCTTTGTTTCTAGCTGATAAAATGCGTCAGCTGCATGGTGCTTTCCATTCTAACCTTCATCCTTTCCATCGTTTTTCTTCCAGCTTTCTGTACCGAGAGGAAAACCAACAGCAAGGAAACCTGTCTTAAAAGCTGAGGGTTTTAAACACCTCTCACTAACCAGCCTAACTCTTCTAAGATGTAAGAGGAAGGGCATCCTGTGGTGTAGGCACAGCTGAGAGGCCAGGAATCGGGAGAACAACAATAAAAACCAGTTGCCCTCGCGTTTACACCACCCAGGGGACCAGGCGCATCAGCCATAGGACCAACAAAAATGTATGCCCGCCACCTTCCTAGGACTGGAAAGATCTAGCAGATTTGGGCAGGACTTGAATGAGGATTCAGTCTGCCAGGCTGAAAGCTACCAGAAATGATCTCCAGTGGTATTGGGACAAAGAAACCGAAGCTCCCCTTCTTTATAAAAACTGAATTTAGGAGAAAGCTGAATCTCCTCAGGCGGTGGGATCCAGTGCTCTAAGGAGAAGCTGAGTTTGATTTTGAGCCCATCCTTTGTAGTTTTACAGGTGGCCTCCAGCCAAAGGAATCTTCTGGATGCACTCACGAGAGGACGTTTTTCAAAGTTCTGCCATTTTGTTCTGTTTTGTTCTTTAAAATGTTGATTCTCTTCACATTAGCCAAGACACTAACACAATAATCCTTAACTAGACATCTTTGTCAAAAGCAGCAGGATAAAAGAACTTGGCTGCCTGGGTTATGTTTCCTGCTTAAATTAATAGTCCCTTAGATAATTTTAAAAGAATAAGATGTACCATGGGCTGATACCATCTCTATCTGATTTGATGCAGACTACCTCAGATCCTGTACTTAATAAGGGGAAAAGCAAAAAAAAATTTATTAGGTTCATAAAGAACAAAAACCAAGTAACTCCTTTGTTTTTTCCAAAGCCGTTTCTAAAACAACACAGTTGCCTTCTCCTTTTCCACCTAAGAACTCAGGGGTGCTGTGGAACATGGTGAAGGATTTCCAGGATCCAGGAGGCAAACTGTTCATTCCTTGGCTGTCTCCTTGCTCTCTCCAGTGCCACCAGAAAAGCTCTATTGGAGCCTCTGGGTAGCTTTAAAGTAAGAGGCCATGACGAGGAAAACTGAAGAGGAATCATTCATTCCAAAGGAGTCCGGCGGTCTTATTGCCAGGAATAACCTGCTCCAACATCATGTGTAGAACAGAGAGAGCCTTTCCTGGCTGAGCCCAATATATCTGGTTCCTCAAGGATCGGGGTCTTGGAGGTGCTATTTTGAGAGTAGATTTAAGTGGGAGCAATGGCACTTAGATTATTTCTGGAATTGGTCCATGAATTCTCCAACAAAGTCTAGCTTGGATAACCTAATTGGATAGAATAAGAGTAATTAATGTTAAAAGGGCGATATACATAAAGGGTCAAACTATAACCATGAGGGACAAGTAGACATGGCTAACCCCTGAGAAATTGTTAAGGACATAGAATACGAGACAGAAACAGGCAGAGAAAGGGGGAGAGAGATTGATTGATTGATTTAAATTTGTGTCCAAAGTAAAAGTGATTCCAATAAAAGTCTCAAAAAATAGAAGCAATGTAGTTGCTAACTTTTTTTCTGGCCCAAAGCCGGGGATCATAAAACGAAACCTGGAGAGAGAGAGGGCGAAACCTCGTTTTGTGTGGATACTAATTTTACTGATGCTCATAATCCAGACAAATACAGGATAATCTCCTTGAAAAACATCTGTGCCTGTAGATTGTTACTCTTAGAGTCAGGCTATGTGCGTGGTTAAGGAATAAGCTCTCCTGCAACACCTAGCTCACCTTACATGTAGCAAATAATCGGCAAATGTACTTGAATCATGAAGGAATAAAGCAGCCCACCTCTGTTATATGGCCATGCCTCTATTAAATGGGGTAAATAGAACATATAGTTAGTAAATGCCTTCAAAACACTTTAATCTTTTATGCAAAAAAGCTCTGGAGCAGTGATTCTCAACCTTCCTAACGCCGCGGCCCTTTCATACTGTTCCTCATGTTGTGATGACCCCAGCCATAAAATTATTTTCGTTGCTACTTCAGAACTCTCATTTTGCTACTGTTTTGAATCGGGCAACCCCTGTCAAAGGGTTGTTCGACCCCCAAAGGGGTTGTGACCCACAGGTTGAGAACCACTGCTCTGGAGGAAATTTTGACTATTTCAATCCTAAACTTTAGATGATCTTGGTCTTTGATATAGCTAGTTGCTTCTAGTGAACTTTGGCCCTTCAATTTAATTCCATGCTATTAAAACATAATATTTTAGTGATAATATTCAAAAATAGTTAAAAAAAATTTCAAGAATAGTGTGGCGTCACATCACACATGCACTGAATGTGTGTGTGGCATTAGAATCTTCCTATAAAGATGACATCACATTTATGAGAGATGAAGTTATTAGAGTGACCATTGTTCAGACAGGCCACAATGCCCATCTGGGCCGAATGACAGACAGCAGGTGGCTGAGCTCCTATCAGCGGATCTTCAGATATGTGTCCAAATCCATCAGGATTGAGAGTAGCATCCAGCAAATAGTTCCCAAGTCCTTACTCCTTGCCCTCTTCATCATGCCTCAGTTATGTTTATATTTTTGAATTCTCAAAATTATATTTGTTGAATTCTCAAAACAGCAAACATAAAATGTTTAAGACAACGGTGACTTAATATTAATACAGTATGAAATTAAACTTGTAGACAATAAAGAAGTATTTTTGAATTCTCCAATCTTCTTCTATGTAAACTAGATATTTGAGGTTATTTTAAAGCAAGAAAGGTCTAAGTGCCCAACAAAACCAACCCCAAACTCGCTGACTGCCATCTCCCTAGACATCTGCCCTTCACGTCTGCCTTTCGTCCAGCTAAGTGGCTCTCAATCCCACACGCAAGTAGGAACGATTATGAATGGTAAGCCTTATAAGTTAAACTTTTAAAGGTGACTGAAGGGAATTCCAATGCAATTTTTACTCTATCAGATTTTTGCTTTATGTACTGACTTAAAAAAACTAACCCTACATTAAGATGAGAGTTCACTGCTTATTCAAAATAAGCAGTAAAACACTAAACTGTAAAGCAAAATTCTAGGAACAGGAGAGACTGCCAAGTGGTGTTTCAGTGAGTTATGGAAAGATTGAGGGAATAATTCAAACAATGTATGATTGAAACATCAGCATCTTGTCCCATTTGATTTGGTTGCCAGCCTCGGGAAAGAGGAGGACTCAGATAAGAAAGAGTTCTTCAGGTTCAAAGTTTCTTCAGTAATATATTGTCGTTTTCGTAGTCTTGCATAAGATGAATCTTTCAACTTTATACTGTATCTTTTCTTGTCCATTAAGAAGAAAAAAGAGGCACCTTTTTAACACAAAAATTTGAGTTTGAAAGTACTACCGTTTCTACTCCATAGTTCATATTTAGTTGAAATACTCATTTCTAAAGCTTTCATTGTCATTTTTTTGCCATGTGGCACCATAGTCCAGAGTTAAAGAGTAGAAACCTCAAGGGTAGGTAAATTGGGTACAAATCTAAGCTTGCCCCTCAGTATTAATGCCACTTTGTTCTTCTTACTTAATTTCTTTGGGACTTTGTCTGCCCAGACATGGGATGGATAGTTTCTTGCCCCCCATCAAGGCTGTTAAGGAACACGAGTCTCAATCACCACAAGTATTATATTTTTATATATTTATTGACTGAATAAAAAGTGATTGTGAAGCTCTTATGATGGCCCTTACTTTAGTTATTATTACTTTTTATCCGTTGCTGAGCAAATAGAAATTGTTTTATTTTAAACATTCCAAGTCCATATAGCATACTTGAAACACATGAAGACCTTAGTGGGGGACAGAATACAAACATATAACTAATGCTAGAGTATTTGAGAAATTCCATTTGTAATTCCACATTTGCCCAGTTTCCATCCTGCCCTTAAATCTCACTCTCTAAGATAGTGGTTGGAGTAGAGAAAGAGGTGCTTTTGACATGTCCACAGCAGCTGCCTCTAATGTGGCCTGAGCAGTGTTCCCCCAGTCAGCTCAGCCTGGCTGTCCTGCCCTCTCTTCGCTCTCAGTGATGCACGACTCCTGCAACCCCTGCTCTGGTTTCCCACTGTCTGAGGTCTTCCACCGGCATCTTCTGTTTGCTTCTCCTTGTCTAGCTCACTGGCTCCCAACTCAGCAACCCGGAAAAGTTAGACTGAAAGTTGCCACCCCCCCTCCTTGATGGCACCCTCCAGCTTCAAAGATTGGGGCTGTCCCCAGATTGGCACGGGACATCTTAGAAGGTCGCGTTTTTCAATAGTTCCAAAGGAGAGGGTGGCAAGAGCCCCCGTAATGTTATTGTGTCCAGCTCATGCCCTGCTTTCTGGCCAGAGTTCAAAACTGGAAATATTATGAGATCCCAGAAGACCACTGAAATCTGTACTCTTTTTTACTCAGTGTCCACAGTTCTCTGTCTCTGTATTTCTGTCATGTGCTTCTCCATCTGCATACCAGAAAAACCTTAATGGCCAATGGGATACTTTTATGTGAATTGCATATGCTTAATCTCTACTGCTTGGGTGTTGATCAGCTAAAAAAAGAAGAAAGAAAGAAAAGAATAAAATCTCCTCTCAAAACAGTATCTTGATTTGGGGAACTATAGTTTTCTTCTTTTTTCCCCTGCATAGTCCTGTTTTGCATGTAAAATGTGAAATAGCACCTGGATTTTTTTCTCTCTGCACTGTTCAGAATCAAATTCTAATCCCCTCTGAAGACAGATAGATGCCTTGGATGGAGGAGACCAGCGGTCTTAAACTAAAGGGGAAGGAGAAAAACACATTAGTAATTTTCAAAATAATTCCCCATAGTATTTCAAGATCAAATGACAATTTATTGAGGAATTACCTTTTCTTAAATGAACAAATATTTTGTTATTACATTCTCTTTCATGTATAAGCATGATGGTATCTCCTGTTTATTAGACTTTGGGCAATGGAGTGAACTAAAATCCAAACAGCCTCATTTTGAGCAAGAGATCATGCCAAACAAGAGAATCATCTACGATTTTACTGTAGGATATATAAACATAAGTCTCCCTTTCTTTGACTATCTCAACTTTCAGTTTAGATCATTAAATACAAACATATTTTCAAAATCACATATTCTCCAAATCCTTCAATGCCGTCATCATCTGTCCACCTCTGGCCACTTCTGAATGACATCGATTATATTCTCTGTAAAGTCTTATTGAATGGTGATCTAGCCCTCCTCATTACTGAGGCACCACAGGACATTTTTTTGAGCAAAAAAACCTTCGTGCTTCTTTAAGATCAATTTCAAAAATTTCAAGGCCACATATTCTTTGCCCTGGGAATTTTTGATATCTTCATTGTTTGTGGTGTGGTCATTTTCGTTTGTTTGTTTGTTTGTTTGACTCCTTCCACCTCTCTTTTACTTTTTTTTCTCCTCCTCTTCCCCTGTGATTCTCTGACCCTTGCTAATCCCAGTTTCCGGTTTAGGTGAATTGTCTATGCTAAAATTGGTAAATTCCCTTGGGAAATTGTTCTCCAACTATTGTCTGCACTTAGCAACATCAGGCATATGTTCATGATGCTCTATTGGTAATAAACCGAATCTGTAGTAAAAGACTGTAAGTGAGGAATCTGTAGGTAGGTGGCCTTCGGGCCTCCCGTCTAGTCAAGTCACCGGACTAGGAAGGTCAGCAGCCATCTCACAAACCCAGCTTGACGCACAGCTCCTGCGGCCTCTGCTTCCGTCACATCTGTCAGCTACAGTGACCCATGCAATACCGAGAGATGACTACAGACTTGAGTTTGCAAAAGACTGATGAACACTTAAAAAATATCTCCTCCATTGTTCGTATATTGTATAAGTGCACCAAAAACAAACCCGATCCTACAATTCTGTACAGTTATAGCAGAGTAAACTATTCTAATGATTTTTTTTTGGAGTTGATATTTATCGCGGCAGAACTCAGTGAGGATCACTTTTCCTTAATATAGCCTTGAACAGTGCGTGACTAGTTTTCAAGATGAAGGTGGTGGTTTTTAGTTGGGATCCAACTAAGACATTTAACAACCTGGCTTAATCTCTAGTATTTGTGCACACATGGATGTAAATTTTAAACTAGAAACGCTGAAAATGAAAGTATGTTTTGTTTGGCAGGCATTTGATGTTCTTGGAAGAGTGGAGGCTTACCTTAAGCTCCTTAAATCAGAAAGTTTGAGTCTGCCTGCCTTGGCAGCCAGGCATCAGGAATTACACCGAGGCATTGAAGACTGCACAGCTGATGCTTTGCAGAAGGGGCAGGCATTGATCAGCCAAGTCGACTCCCACGGGTAAGTAAAGTCTATTTCTTCCTCACTGCAACAAGCTTCTTCACAATTTCTACAACCTATCGAAAAATGAGTTTGTGTGATTTCTTTTCCTGTTTCTAATATTTTGATGCATTACAACATGGCTTAAAAGGATCTATTGCCTTTTGGTTAACACTGACTCTAAGCCCAGGATGGCTCATCCAGAAAGTGTGGCCATATTCTGAACCCTAGGACTCGGAGATTGTGAATGGACAAAACAGAGAATAGCCTTATACCCCAACACCCTTTATGTTCTAGCATCGCAATGGAGTTTCTTCCTGCCTGTTATTTCATGAGCCTTGGTCCTATTCATTCCCTTTTCTTCCCATTTTGAAGAAAAGTACCAGAATTTCTTTTAATTTAGGCTATTCATGGTGCGTTAAGTAAAACCTCAAGTAAAAGTGATATAGATAAAATTATCTTGCATTTACAGAGGACTCAGCATGTGTCAGGCACTGGTTAAGATTAGCTTTAGGAGTGTTTAGTGTATAGGACACATGCTATTAATGATTAAGGTAAACGGAATACAGAGAGGTTAAGTCATCAGACAAGGTCAATTAATGGTAATACCAGTATTTGAATCCCATGCTCATTAACCAGTTTGCTAGCATTTTTATGAGCATGCACAATATGTGTATGCTTCCTGTGTGTATCAGCATGAGCTTAGAGTTAAGTGGGAATGAGAAAAAGAAGGGCCTGAGACAAAGGAAATAATGCAGTGAGAAAAACAAACAAACAGGGATTGGAAAATAAAGGGGAGTGGCAGGACAGATGGTGGAAGAGATATTGGCGAGAAAGAAATAATGACGAGGCTTGCATTTGGACAGAAAGAGACAAAGAGATTTGTGCATATGGGATAAACCCAGTGTGTTAGTCCAGGTAGACTAGAGAAGCAAATCCAGGGAGACTCGTGTGCAATGGAGAGTTTTATATCAAAGAGCAATTGTATATTGTGAAAACATCCCAGCCCAGTGCAGATCAAGTCCATAAATTCAATATTAGTCTATATGTCCGATAATAATCCATAAATCCTTCTTCAGACTCATGCAGCCATGAAATGATTCCAAAAGCAGGAAGATCACAGGCCAGTAGGTGGAAAGTCTTGTAGATCCAGTGGTGGTGGAAGCAACTCAGCACCGGCTTGGGTCTCCACGTGGCTCCTCCAGCTCCAGGGCTTTGGTTCCATCGGTGTAGCTCTGTCTAGTCAGCAGGAAGATGAAGCAGAAAGTGTAGGTCTGGCCTCCAGTGAGCTATTTATGTCCCTAGTGCCTCCAAATGAGGTCATCAAGCTGCAACCTAACTGACAGGCTAAATTCCACCCCTTCACTCTCAAGTTGACACCAGATTATGTAACTACCACACCCAGTTATTCATATACGCAGTCTTTTTTATTGATCTATAATTAACATATCATACAATTCAAAGGTTCCGTCATATCAAGGAAGGCTGTACTGTCATCAGCACAATCAATATGTAGCTTCCTCCCCATCTTCTTTTACACATTGATGCTGACTTCCCCTTTCCCCCGCCCTCTAGCTCTGTGTCCCCAGATAATCATCAAACTCATTATTATCTTTGTATTTCCATCGATTCCAGTTTCCTTGTACAGATAATCATTGAAGACTAGGGCCTACACCAAGCAGGGATCCATCAACAATGCCCATTCAAAATCAATAAAGACTTCATTCTAACAGAAGGCAGAGTATTATAAGTTTAGAGTAAATTCGCATTGAGACCACAGGAAGATCATATTACATGACTTTACATTCCGGTCACATTTGTTAAATTCCCCTTTACAGTGCTCACCATCTGATTTTGGAGTTATTGTTATTTCTAGCCAATTTGTATTGGGGATTCTTTGAAGGCTCATCCCATGTAGTGACCTTGTAAATGGATTTTGAACTACCACAATCATCCATAGTTTTCTGCAATCCAGGTATTTAGGATTTGGTCACTGGTACTGTTCCCTTTTCCAGATTTGGATCTTATTATTCCATGTCTTTGGATCACACAGGTTGGTGGGTTTCTTCCCTGTGGACTTAGTTGATGCCTCACTTAGATGTCTGCTTGTTTGAAGACAAGGCTTTAAGAACCAGACACTATTCTTTCTGATAGCTTCTTCACCACACATTGTTATAGCACCCATATCTTCAGTGATCTCTTCATGAAGGCAACCATCAAACAGGGTCTTGTCATAAGAACTAATTGTTCTTAGATTGGAACTAGAATTAAGTATGAACCCCAAATTGATTATATATATATTTTTATGTCTATATATGGTATATATATGGTGTGTGTATATATATATATATGTATATGTATATATATATATATGGTTTACATATGTCTCTGGTTTACTTTAGAGACGTCATTATCATTTTATGTTAGAGAACTTTATCACTAAGTTAACTGGGCTTTGCCTCAAACTCACCTGTAGCCCTTGGACTTCGTCCATGGCTTTAGAACAGCTGTTGATGAACTTTGGTTTGGATTTCTTGCCATGAATGTTGCTATATGAATGGTGGCTCAGAACTACAATACACTTACTATCTGAATACTTTGAATATGCTCCTTGCTTTATTATGACACATTATGTTTTCTCTGAAAAACATTTAAAAGTGTTTTGATTTGGTAAGTTTGGGTTTGGGAAATTCTGTGATCATTGCTATGGGATCACACAAAATCAAGAGTAGGAGTAACCCAAGGCCATTTTGCAAGAGTCTGAAAGCTGTAGGGCAAATGAGTCTCCCCTTAGAAAAATTGACAATAACAATTGTAGCTAATACATTTCTTTACTTCTGCACCTAGAGAACGCTGGTGATTCTGTGGTTAAGTAGTTGGCTACCAACCAAGCGTTTGGAAGTTTGAGCTCCCCAGCGGCTCCACGGAGAAGTATGTGGCTGTCTGGTTCTGTAAGATTACAGGCCTGGAGACCCTCTGCCATCAGGCCTATGGCATAGCTCCACTCTACCCTGTGGGCAGCAGAGTCAGAACCAACTCTCTGGCAAATGGCTTTTTAAAACTTTTTTTTTTTAATTTGCCATCCAAGTCACGCATTAGGGAATGGTGGTATCCACCGCACTCCAGGAGACCCGCTGGTCTCGCTCCTTCCCTGCTAAAGATCCACTTGTCCAGGACCATGGAGAAGATACTCTACACAGGGGTTCTCAACCTATGGGTCGCGACCCCTTTGGGGGTCGAATGACCATTTCACAGAGGTCGCCAGATTCATAAAAGTAGCAAAATGACAGTGATAAAGTAGCAACAAAAATAATTTTACGAGGAACTATATGAAAGAGTCATGGCATTAGGAAGGTTGAGAACCACTGCTCTAAAGGGAGGCAGAGGCAGTTGTTCCTGGACTCAGGGTACCTGTGGAACATGGATCAAAGTCATGTTAGGACTGTAGTAAGTAGAATTTCTTAACCCAGAATTCTAAGCCCATGGCCAGGAAGTCAAGTTCAACTCAGAAGACCCATGTATTACGGAGTAGAACTGCACCATTTGGTTTTCTTGGTTTTCACGGCAATGGTTCACCAGGCCTTTTCCCCTCAGAGCCTCCATGCTTGAGGCTAGCAAGCCCACTTGTCCCACTCCAGGATCAATACAATCCTTTCTAGTCCTCTGGTCCCACCTGGTGAAGGGAGGAATTCAATTAATCCCATTCCATTCTATCCCATTTCACAAATTAAAAGGACACTATCTTCCAAGTTGCCCTGTCTTCAAAGGTATGAGACCTCAGCTATGAGTCTCTCCAACACCCAGTTCCTACCTACAGCTCCGGAGTTTCCCTCTTACGTGCTCACGACACTAGTAGGAAGCTCCAGGTCCTTGGGGCACCTTTCCCTGGCTTGCTTCCATTACCCTTTCAGGTTTCAGTAATTTATTAAAGCAATTTACAGGATTCCAGAAAGCACTAGGGATTAATCATAAAGGCCTCAAGTCATGGCCAGCATAGAAAGATGCTTAGAGTGAGGTGACTGAACTTTCATATCCCCAAAAAGTGTGAGTCACCCTCCTGAGAAACAATGGCTTTCTCTGACTAGTCAGCCCATTGAGCTTCCCTGAGCAGAGCCTGTCTTGGGACCTCACTACACAGGCATCATTGACTGAATCAGTCCCAGTGGGATTGTTAGGACTGCTGTCAACCAAGGAGGTGACCCCTGCTCCCTGGATGTCCTCCCATACCAGACCATACACAATCTTTAATAAGGTTTGTTATCAATTTTCATTAAAGAATAACATATGATCCACGCAGTTACAAATTACTTAAAAGTAGCGTTTTCTGAAGACTAGCAATAAATTACCCGGTGGCTTGGTGGCATAGTACTTACGTTTGGGGAAGCAAACCGCAAGGTTAGCAGTTTATAAACTACTGGATGGGGCTTTCTACTCCTGTAAAAGCTTACAGCTTCAGAAATCCACAGGGCAGTTCCACTCTGTCCTATGGGGTTGCTGGCAGGGAGTTTTGCTGTTCTTTTTCTAGCAGTTTTACTGGCATATAACTCACACGCCATTCAGCATTTCATTCCCATCAAGACAAGCTGCCCAATAATCACACGTGGTTTCAGAGCATTTTATTTATTCTTGTGCTCATTGTTATTCGCTCCCCATTTCCCCCGCTGTCCCCTTCCATAGCCCCAAGGAACCATTAATCAATCTAGTTACTGCCTCTATCAATTTACCTATCCTGGATTTGATAGACAGAAAAACATTTAAAAGCAAACTAACTAACAAGAATAACAAAGTAAAACAGATTTTAAAAACCTCAAAAGGGAAGCAGAAAATATTAAAAACTAGAACAAATTTAAATTGATCATAAGGGAGATCAAATGATAGGGTACTAAATTTTAACCCAACTGCTAACATGCAGAATGTATTGTAAAATGATTGTTGCAGATGTTTTTTTTATAACCACAGATTCTTTTATAAAAATTTTCTACATTTTCAATGGCATTGAGTTGGTTTCTACTCATAGTGACCCTTAACAGGTATAAAAAGTCTCACCTTCTTCCAAAGAGCCGCCGGTGGTTTTGAACAATTAACTCAATGAATAGCTCACAATACCACTAGGGTTCATAATTCGTAACTGAGTGGAAGTATTTAACATTTTCTTCTTTCTTTTTCTTTACTTACTACTTCATTCAAAAAACAAACCTAGCCACACAAAAACCTATCAATGTACGCTCGCACATACTCACCTCACTGCCATCGAGTCAGTTCTGACTCGCTGAGCTCCTATAGGCCGGAGGAGATCTGCCCCTGTGACGTCAGAGGAGGTTAATCTTTATGGAGGAAAAAGCCTCACCTTTCTCCACCAGAGGCTGGTGGTTTCCAACTGCTGGTGTGGTTGTTAGAAGCCAACTTGTAACCACTACACCACCAGGGCCCCACAAATACTAATTACCACACTATGATAGCGGAAAACCAGAACTGTTAACAAAACCCCCAAGGACACGGTGTTCGTCGTGGGCACATAATTGGAAGCATCAATGAAACTGGGTCAGAATAAACTCCAGGTATTTGTGGGGAAATCCCATGATCTTTTCAGAGCATTTTGAAGGACCCTCATGAGTGTGAGCCTTTGAGGTTTACGGGTACCCGTAAGCTGGGCTCGCAAAAAAAAGTTTCTGTTGTTATAACTAACCATAGGGATATGTTCATAAAAATGAATGCATTTCTGTGGAAACAATATACAAAAATCTCATAAATCCCTTTAGTGTTGTCCCCTCTGACAGTGTCACCTGATGCGGTTCACCCCATCGCCCACCCCCATCTCACTCCCCCACTGATGCCCCTGGACTTTTCTAGGGAGCTGACAGAATGCACTGGGGCTTTCTCCCCCGGCCACCCCCACCAAAGAGGCACTTGATAGCATAAAATTTTAGGTGTAGTCTGGGGACCTCATCAAAGACACTTCAGTCACTGGGGAAATCTCAAGGGCTTTCAGTTTCTCTCTCAGGAACCAAAGTTAAATGCTTAAGCCTATCGTGATGAGGGCTTTAGGTATAATTGGGAGATGGTTCCATCACAGTTAACAAGTGAGTCTCAAAGCAGAGGCATAAGCTACTTCTGATCTGTTCAGGCTACTCTTTTCTGTGGCTCTTGTCCTGACTTCAGGAAGTTCCCTTTCATGTGTGGGGAAATAAACATACAGTCCAAGTCTCTTCCCTAGCCTGGGAGTTCTGTCTCTATGTTGCTCCCTCCTATCTTGTATTCTGTCTCACAAGTTCTAAGAATCCAGGCCTCCCAGGAATCTGATTTCTGCCTCTTCAACTCAGGAAGACCTCAGGCTTTTGGGGTCCCCATCCCCAGTCCTGTACCTATAGTCTGGAAATAACCTTCCAGGAGTGAGCTAATGAAATTGTAAGCTCATCTTATTTGATCCATTTCTCTCAAAATACCACAGTCCTGCCTGATGGATCTGTTGATTAATGTAGGAAACTATTGTTTCATCTATTTTGTCTCATGTCCTAGTGCTTTAAAGCAGGAGAGTACATCCAATTCCTGCTTCAGTTCTAATGTTTAGATCTCCGAGTTGGTTAGAAAGCTAGTTACAGTTTACTTATTACTACTAGATTTGCCCCATCCCCATCCCCATTACACTAAATATTTAAATAAAGGAAGAATTGCTTTTATTTTACCTAACTCTATTTTGGGGTCTTTAGTGACTTTGTTTGGCCATCCATTCTTTAGTGCTAGATGTGTTGATTTACTTAGCTAGTCTCCTTTTTGTCTCCTTCGTTCTTTGTATTCTTAATTTTTACATATATCTTGTTTTTCAGGGTTGTCTATAATTCTGGACTTCAGGCTTTGAAACGAGTCTTAATAGAACATGCAATAATTGGGTTCTCTTTCAGGACTTGAATTAGCCCTAGCAGTGTGCTTTCTGTCAGCCTCCAGGCCAGATAAGCTTTCACAGCAGTTCCAGGTGTTGGGTGGCCCTGTGACTTCACAATCGTTTACTCATCAAGACCACTTCCATTCTGTGAAAGGCACAGATGGTAGAATGAAATCATTACTTGGCAAAGGACATTTTTGATTAGGAAGGTAGATGTTGACTAGAAACCCATTAGAAATGGAATTGAAGTACATTAGAATCTCAGTTGCAAACTATAGCCGGACATAGCTACTGACCTCATTCCCATACATCCCATTTGGTCCTTGGTCCCCTTCCTCATCTGATGATTCATCTGATCAACAATGTGGACCACCATATATGAGAGAATTGGATCCTGTGGAGGAGATTTTTAGTTACAGCCACAGATGAGCTGGCTGAGGTTCAGAATGGTGGCCGTGGAGGAAGAAGTGTATTTCAATAGACTACAGTGCATGTTAAGGAACCCTGATGCACACTAAACTGCTAACCAGAAAATTGGGGGTTGAAGCTACCAGTTGCTTCTTAGGAGAAAGTTGAGGCTATCTGCTCCCATGGGGGTTAACAAACCCAGGGTCAAGGGAACAACAAGTGACCCAAAATCAATGGTGAAGAGGGTGTAGGAGGCCGGGTAGGGCTTGATCAAGGGCAATGTAACAGTGGCATTACTGAAACCCAAATGAAGGCTGGGCATGATAGAGGGACAAGAGGAAAGTAAAAGGAAATAGAGGAAAGAACTAGGAGGCAAAGGGAATTTACAGAGGTCTAAATACAGGCATGGACATATGTAAATATATCTAAATATAATGGTAGGAAATAGATCTATGTCCATATATTTATATGTCAAGTATTAAGATAGCTGACGGACATTGGGCCTCTACTCAAGTACTCCCTCAACACAAGAACACTTTGTTTTATTAAACTGGCATTCCATGATGCTCACCTTCCCAACATGATCGCTGAAGACAAAGCGGGTACATAAGCAAATGTGGTGAAGAAAGCTATCAAAGGATATAGCATCTGGGGTCTCAAAGGATTGAAGATAAACAAGCAGCCATTGAGATCAGAAGCAACAAAGCCCACATGGAAGAAGCACACCAGCCTGTGTGATCACAAGGTGTTGATGGGATCATGTATCATGCATCAAAGAACAAAAAATCATACATTGTGAATGAGGGGGAGTATAGTGGAGACCCAAAGCCCATCTGTAGGCAACTGGACATCCCCTTACAGAAGGGTCACGGGGAAGAGACAAGCCAGTCAGAGCGCAGTATAGTAACCAATGAAATATACAACTTTCTTCTAGTTCTTTAATGCTTCCTGCTCCCCACTGTCATGATCCCAATTCTACCTTACAAATCCAGCTGGACCAGAGGATGTACATTGGTGCAGATAAGAGCTGGAAATACAGGGAATCCAGGACCGATAAACCCCTCAGGATCAATAATGAGAGTAGCAATACCAGGAGAGTAAGGGGGAAGGTGGGGTAGAAAGGGGGAACTTATCACAAGGATCTACATATAGCCCCCTCCCTGGGGGACAGACAACAGAAAAGGGGGTCAAGGGAGACATCAGACAGTGTAAGACATGACAAAATTATAATAATTTATAAATTATCAAGGGTTTGTGAGGAAGCAAGTTTCGGGGAGGGAAGGGGAAAATGAGGAGCTGATACCAATGGCTCAAGTAGAAAGCAAATGTTTTGAGAATGATGGTCGCAACAAATGTACTAATGTGCTTGACATAGTGGATGTATATATGGATTGTGATAAGAGTTGTACGAGCCCCCAATAAAATAATTTTTAAAAGAAGAAAAAAAATATTTTTAATCTGGGAAATGCAGAAGGGAAGTTCTACTGTCTGATAGGGTTGCTATGAATAGTCAGAATCACCTGGATGGCAGGGAGTTTGTTTAATTTATTTTGGAAACAGTGGTTTCTGAGACCTGAATGCCAACCAACCTAGTAGCACATAAAACTCAACTACATGAAGTTGACATGGCTCAGACACTGTAGACTTAATGACAAAGAGCCTTTATTTGATACATTCTGAGGCTAAAACAAAGCTATGACTTTTAAACTTAACTTTTCTGAGCCTTCATTTACTCATAAGTAAAATGGAGCTATATATTCCATGGAATTTTTATGTTAATTGGAAGAGCTAGTAGCACCACTTTTAACAAAGAAGGATAACTCTTGTTCAATAAACTATCAGTGGTTCATTTTTCTTTTATACCTCCTAAACAAACAACATTAAAGGCAAAATACTGAGTCATGTGATAGATTAAAATAATTACACCTGAGTCAGCTATACCAAGTTGCTGGGAAACTTATCATATTACCCCAGATAATGACCATTTACCTTAAGGTAGTACAGGGTTGTTATGAGTCAGGATTTAAGGCTGGTGCACACAGAATATCACAGGACCTTAATCTGATGGCTTGCCTTTAGAAAGGGGAGAAAAAAAATTAAAAGAATTTAAGAAGTTCACATTTATTTGAGATGCTGTTTTTGTTCATTAGAGATATTTCCCATTGTTGTGCTGAAATAACTACCTTACTGGGAACAGGTCCACTCTTTCTCTACACTGGAATCATTCACATTGGAAGTTCTAGCAGCCTCACAGTCTAGTGGTTATTGACTTACTTCTCTGCCTTTCCCATTGCCAGCCTGGAATCCCATAATAATTCCAAGTCATTGTTCAAGTGTTTATTAGCATCTTAGAGCATGACAATAAAATATATTTCATATAACCTAAATATATTTTCATTTGAAGGCAAGTTCATGCACTTATGAGCAAAATTCAGTGTATTTTGCCCCTAATCGTTTGTTACAGTGGTTGGATTTAGAATCAGAGTGAAGCTGGAACGCCTCACTTCCAGTTACACTCATTTATTCTGGACCTTGCTTGACATCCTCATTTAGTCCTGGTGCTAAAGATAGAACAAACGTGGCCTGCCATCAAGCATAATTCCACCATATATTAAGCCACAGGGGGCTGCTGATGTTTGGAAGTGCTGGGTCGGGAACCCTGCATCAGGCTGGAATTTTTCATAATTGAACAATAATGAGGCCTTTCATTCCCCCTGTTCAGTGTAGTTACTGATTTGGAGCTCAAAAACATCTAAATATTATTGTACCATTCAATCTTCTGAAGTAATCAATTGCCTAGAACTCCTCTTTGCTAAAATTTACTTTGGCTGTCCAAGCAAATTGACATCAGTATTGACTCAGTTTCTATCTTGACATACGAGATGGTACCAGTTCTCCTTCTGCTTTGTCATGAAGCATTCATGCTTATAAACTTCACACTGTTTTTGCTTTGGGAGATCTTTAAGTATTGTTTACGTACAACACTGATTATTATTTTCTTAGTTCCAAAGCTTCATATTTTATAGAGAAAGAAAAACAGGAGCTAATTGAAATGTTGCTTTCTCTTCTCATGGTTTTCATTTCTATTAGCTACCCCTAATTCCCTTGGTTGTTAATGTGGATGGTAGTAAATCTTTAAGTCAGAACCTGATTCATTCATTCATCTCCAAGCTATTTCCTGTGTATCTATTTAGTAGGAGATGCTCCCAAGCAGCTAATCAGACAGGCAAAGTGCTTGTTCTCATGCTGCTTATATTGTGATGCGGGGGAAAAAAGTCAACCCACAAATATCATTAAATGATATTCCATTATACAGCAGTAAGTATGAAAAAGTATAGAAGTCAATGAGCTGGTGAGCGACTGGGCTGCGGAGGTCACTGTCGACCGCACAGCCCAGGAAGGACTGCAGGAGAAGATCGGTCAGGCAAATACCTGAAGGTGAGCTCTCCAGGCTGTGCAACAGCGGGCAGCCAAGGGAGAAGGGCATAAGACAAGATTAATAATTTATAAATTATCAAGGGCTCATGAGGGAGAGGGCAGCGGAGAGGGAGGGGAAAAACGAGGACCTAATGCCGGGAGAGGAAATGTTTTGTGAATGATGAGGGCAACGAATGTACAAATGCGCTTTACACAATTGATGTCTGTATGGATTGTGATAAGAGTTGTATGAGCCCCTAATAAAACGATTAAAAAAAAAAGTTACATGTAAGTCAGATCATGTAAGGTCAATTTGTCCTGGGTCACACAGGTAGTAAGTGGTAGAATGAAATTTTAAATCCTGATCTGAACCACGATGCTATGCTGCTAGGTCTGTGCATCTACTCCTTTCCTTAGTTTTAACCAAGAATAAGGAGGATGACTACTTCCTGAATGTGGATCCTCTTTCCTTCGGGTGGACTTAAATTGGAGTTCTTCTGCCTTCTAGTTCCAACCCCAGGCCCAATTCTCTGGGATGTTTTTCTTTAAGGTCATTTCTCAGAAAATCTTTGAACTTACACATTAACAATTCATGTGACATACCAGCATGAGCCATCACATGGAAGTCAACCAAGGACATTTATATCTGCCCTGACTCTTCAGAACCTCACTCATATGCAGTCAGGGAACTCCTTACTCAAGGGCGAATGGAGCCATAGAAACAACAGGCCTTTGGGTCGCCTCTTCAGAGAAGGAACACACAAGCCAGCTCCTGTGGCCAAGAAACATAGAATGACAAGTGGGAGCCGAGAGGGTGGTTGATTTGATAGACGGAGCTGGGGAGTAGTAATCTACTGTCAGTGACTAATTCCTCTGGAGGCTAAAGGACAGGGCAATGTATCATTCTGTTACGTACAGGGTCGCCGTGAGTCAGAGCCAACCCTGACAGCGCCTAACAAGATGGGGGAAGGGTCCCAATCTTCCGACCCCAGGAACAAAATCTATCCCCACCATGTAATACTTACTCCGAATGCCTTTGTACTTATCAGGTGTCTGTGTTTTTCGTCTGGACTGGTCTGACTGTGTCCTTAGTTTCATCCCTGTGCCACCAGTCTCCTCCGCTCTTCCAGACCCTGACTTCCTTGAGGCCTGACAGCAAGACGGGAAAACGTCCATGTGTTTCTCTAACTTGTGCTTCTATCTTGATGCCCGGATTTGAAATGTTAAAAGGCTACCATGATTTTTTCAAGAGAAGCCCCTATCACAGTAAAAATACTTGTCGTAGTTATGTCTGCTAGAAAAACCACAAGTGGATGGCTTTAGTCAACAAATTTATTCTTTCCGCTTAGGAGGCCCGAGGTCTGAATTCTGGGTGCTGGCTCCCGGAGAGAGCTTCCTCTGTTTGTCTGGGCTGGGGAAGTTTCTTGTCTCTTTTCAGCTTCTTCTCTTTCGTTCCCCGGTGAGTTCCACATGGCCTGGCATGTCTCTTCCCCTGTTACTTGCTCAATATACTTAAATTCTGCATTAATAGTGCATCTTAGCATAACAAAGAAACTAGTTCCCAAGTGGAATTGTAACCACCATCTGTCTTTTGGGGGGAACACATTGAAACACTACTAAAAAATACCTTGATAAAAAATAATCAAAAACAATAGTAATCACTGCCTCTCAAACAAAACATAGAAATAAACAGAATTTTTCCTTGTCCAATAGATTAATTTATGATTGCCTTTCTAAAAAACGCTAAACTCAAAAGCACTAAAAAACCAATTATTTTAGAACTGAAAATAGCTTTCTTGTTTCTTTCAATTTGATGATGCATTTATATAGTAAATGTCAAATACTGAAATTCAGAAAAGTACAAAGTTGAATTCTTTTTTTTTAATTGCTTTATTAGGGGCTCATACAACTCTTATCACAATGCATACATACATCAATTGTGTAAAGCACATTTGTACATTCATTGCCCTCATCATTCTCAAAGCATTTGCTCTCCACTTATTAAGCCCCTGGCATCAGCTCCTCATTTTTCCCCCTCCCTCCCTGCCTCCTCTCCCTCATGAGCCCTTGATAATTTATAAATTATTATTTCGTCACAGATGGCTTTTCTTTTCTTTTTAAAATCATTTTATTAGGGCCTCATACAACTCTTTTCACAATCCATACATACATCATTTGTGTCCAGCACATTCGTACATATGTTCCCATCATCATTCTCAAAACACCTGCCTTCTACTTGAGCCCTTGGTATCAGCTCCTCATTTTTCCCCTCCCTCTCCGCTCCACCCTCCCCTGAACCCTTGATAATTTATAAATAATGATTATTTTATCATATCTTACACTATCCGACGTCTCCCTCACCCAGTTCTCCGCTGTCTGTCCTCCATATGAGAGTGTTAACGTCGCTCCTTTCTAAATATTTCCATGTCTATATTAAGGCATTCTTATGCGAGGGTGAGTCAACTGCAGTCTGGGCCTGTGAGTATCACGTGATTACACGCTCTGAAACTTAGTATGGAAGACAACCACCATTTTTGCTTTCCATGAAATCTAAGAGAGAGGTTTCTGTAAAGCATCTAAGAGTACTTGCTCTGATATAAATATATGAATTGATGCTGCTGCTGTGTTTTCAAACAGGGACTTAGACCTAAAGGAGGACCCTGGCTGGAACAGAAAGATCTGAGTGTTTAGAATTGAGAGAGGAAGCCTGGCTGAGGGGTGGCAATCTCAGCCTGGGGGGTGGGGGTGGGGGTGTGTGTGGGGTGATTTCAGGAGGCGCTGTCTCCAGTTAGTAGGCTCAGGAGGAAGCACACAGACACACACACACACTCATCCCCACTAGGGGGTGAACGGACACATTTATGAACAACTTGAGTCGCACAGTGCTATTTACAATAGTTCAAAACCTGAAAACCACCTAAAATTTCCCCCAATATGGAAATGTCTGAAAAGGGTAAGGGCCAAAGATTTGGTTAACATTTCAAAAGCCAAGTGAAACACTGGTGCTCTTGATAAAAGCTATCTAAAGACACAGCAATGATTCTCTCAAACAATTTCAAGTGGATAAAAGTAGCATGCAAATTGTTTACATGACACAGTACCAACTTTGTGGTGGGAGAAATACTGTTAAAGAGAAAAAAATTCTGAAAGAAATATATTAAAACATTTGTATATTTTCCAAATTGTCCCAAGTGAGAATATTTATCTGCTTTATCCTTACTGTGTTGTGAGTCTGAAGGAACTCAGTGACAATGGGGTTTTGGAGTCAAATTTTTAAAAGAGGGTTTGTGTCAGCAATCATGGAAATTTTTCAGCACTTAGCTCTTTAAATATCGCTTTTCTGTGATTCTGTATTTTCTCCTGTCACTCCTGCCAGAAGCTCAGTGGAACTTCCCCATATGTCTTTCAGGCCTCTTGGCATTTATATTTCCCATCTCTTTCGCCCTTCCATTTGCATTCTGAATGAATCTCTTGCATTAATTTTCTCATTTGTTAATGTTACCCTGTGCTCACTGATTTCTTTTAGCTTTAAGTTTAGTTTAGTTTTGTCTTTAGTTTACTTATATTGGCTTTACTTTTAATTTTTTTAATTTAGGGTTTTTTGTTTTCAGTTTAAGTATATTGTTTTCATTTCTAGGCTTTTATACAAATTCATTTTTATTTCATTTCTGGTAGGTTCCACGCCCCCCCCCCCCTAGTTTCTGTTCTTTATTAGGGGTGCTGGCTTTCCCTTTATCTCTTTGATGAGCTTAGGCGTATTTATTTGACAGTCATTTTTCATGTTGCTTTTCTTCACTTGAGCTGGAGTGTATTTATCTCTTGTGTTGAGTGTCTTCATGAGTTTCCCTGTTTTGATATTTTGTATTATACTCTCGTCTTGGCTGGGCGGATCTGTTGTTTGCCTTGGTTGTACATGTTTTGCTCTCTCTTCTTTTAGGGCTTTGAGTCCAGAACGATTCTTCTGTTGTTTGAGCAGGATCACATACGTTTTGGTGAACCATTAAGGGTGTCAGGATATAGGAGAAACTGCCTTGCTTTGTGTTACATCTGATACAATGACCTACCACCATTAGCAGTTGGCTATGAAGTGGAGTTTTTTCTTCACAAATGGGAAGAATCTCATTTCTGTTACTGAAGCCAGTGGTGGCACCCTTTCTGTAGGACAGGTTTTAATCCCTTCTGATCACCTGTATGGACCAGGACCCAGGTAGCCTGTTACTTCTGCCTCACTTAAGTGTTTATGTATGGTAAAGATCGGGGTGGGTATGTGGGTGTGTGTGCGTGCACGCACACGCGACCTTGCATTGTTTGGTGGGGAGAGATTCTCAGTATATCTACCTTAAATCAGGGGAAAATTTTTTTGGAAATACATGCATTTCACCTCGACAGTAAAACTGGCACTTTTTCAAAGCAGGGATACAGACTGGAACATTAGCGTTATTTCCTACAAAATAAAGATTGTTAACCTGAAGGAAACTCCTATTTGAGTTTCTGTTAAAATTAATCCATTGAAAGATAAGGAACATTTCCCTTTTACAAAGTCTAATTTATCCATAAACAAAAAGAAAAATAGGATCAGCTGACTCCTTCCGATGAACAAAGTAAGCTGTCAAGTCCTTACCATCTGTTTCCGTTCCTAATCCAGACGGGCTGCCAGTAGTAATTTATGAAAGGTTTGAAAGCAGCTTGCTGTTTTCCAGAAAGAATCATTAGCACACATTAACTTGAGGATTCTTCTCCCCTCCCCCAGCTGGGATGGTGAGAGACGGGAAGGCAGGACAATGCTCCCCTGTAGCCAATAGGACGGCCTGTTCTTGAGTCCGAAGTCAGTGCAGCTCTGCTCTTTGAGGAAAGATAAATCAATCCTTTTCCTCCTCTTTCTCTCCTCACTACTGGATCAATGCCTAAGGGCGGGTGGGCACGGACTGCTCCCATTGTGGAATTTCTAGTAAATATCTGAAGAAGCCTTCAGAAGAGCACCGCGTCTGTGTTCATGGAAAAAGCCCCCAACGGTCAATTAAGATTTTCCGTGCAAATTATAGAGTCGCTAGACATCTAGTAGATTGTCACCACCACTCTCACAAGTCAGGCAGCAAAGGAGTAGCATTGCTTCGTAGTCTCCCTAACAAGGCATGATGTTAGAGCTCCACCCTGTGTGTGATCACCTACTTCAGTCTTTGTCTGGTTAATCGGTATGACTGTGAAGTTAATGATTAATTCCTGGGCAACGTGTGATTCTCTTCTTTTTGATTTTTTCAATTCATATAAAAAGTACTGACCACGTGAGGTCATTCATACCTTGCCTTTAATTAAGCCATTTACTTTTCCTGCTCTGAGAAAATTACCAATGTGCATGCTGCACATGTTTAAAAATATTTTGGAATGTTCAAAAGTCAAGTTGCAAGTCAGCTCATAAAATGTGTAACAGCAAAGAGGGCAGCAGGGCTGGTTTTCCTGTAGGAATGGGAAGAGACAGAGATGGGGTCCTAGGAGTGTGGTAGGTTTAATCCAGTTGGGGATTGAGGAAATGACAAAGATATCGTCCTTTCTGTGACATAGAGAAGCAGCATGACATAGATGTGAGGGCGGAGCCCTAGTAGCATAGTGACTAAGGACTCAGCTGCTAATCTAAAGGTTGGCAGTTCAAACCCACCAACTACCCTGTGGGAGCATGATGTGGCAGTTTGCCTCCATAAAGATCCTTGCAAACTCTTTAGAGCCGTTCAGCTCTGTCCTAGAGAGTCAGAATGACTGGCAGTAGGATTTTGGTTTTGTTTTTAAGTGAGCAAGATGACTGGGGATGCTTCTCGGGAAGGAGTCTAGGTCACAAGTAAGGGTGCAGGACGCACTGAAAACCCCACAACAGACTCTGTCATGGAGTCAATTCAAGGTTGTAAAGGTTTCTGGGAGCAGAGATCCTCAACTTTCTCCTGAAGAGTAGCTGGTGGATTTGAACAACTGGCCTTAGGTTAAGCAGTTTAATGCTTACCTGACAGCACCACCATGCATGCATGTTGTCAGGTGGCATCATGTTGGTTCTGTTTAAGATATCACAAAAGAAACCACTGCCAAGTCGTACACTATCCTCACAATCATTGCTATACTGGCGCCTGCTGTTGCAGCCACTGTGTTGGTCCCTCTTGTTGAAGGTCTGCCTCTTTTTCGCTGACCCTCCCAAGTCTAATATCCTTCTCTAGGGACTGGTTCCTTCTGATCATGTGCCCAGAGTACATGAGACAAAGTCTTATCATCCTCACTTCCAAGGAGCATTCTGGTTTTACCTCTTTTGAGCAGATTAGGTCATACTGCTGACAGACCATGATACATTCAAAACGCCTTGTCAAAACCGTGTTTCGAAGGCATCCCCACGTCTCCGTCGTTCCTCCTTATTCATTGCCCAGCTTCTCCATGTGGACCAAGCTGAAAGAAAACTCAGTGCCACAGAGTTGATGCCGGCTCGTGGTGACCCCGTCGGACAGGGTGGAACTGCCCTGTGAGTTTCTGAGACTCTGTATGGGAGTAGAAAGCCCTGTCTTTCTCCTGAGGAGCAGCTGGTCATTTCAAACTGCTGACCTTGCGGATTGCAACCCAACTTGGAACCACTACTCCAACAGGGCTCTGCTCTCACAGGGGGCAAGTAAAACACAATGGATTGGGATCAGGCGCCGCTTAGTCCTCACAGGGCCACCTTGACTTGGAACACTCTAAGGGACTCTTTCATCGCATATTTGCCCAATGCAATATGTTAGATTTCTTGACTTCTGCTTCCACTGGCGTGGTCTGTGGATCCAAGTAAAATGAAATCCTTGACCACTTCGATCTTTTCCCCACTTGTTATGTTGGTGCTTATCCATAAAGTCGTGAAAAGTTTTTCTTTATTTATATTAAAAAGCATTCCATACCAAAGACTCTGGTCTTTTATCTTCATGGCAGAGCAAGGCAATTCAAGTCTCGTCTAAGACTTTAAATACAGCAGCGGTGCATCAATTGAACCAAATTAACAATAAATTTGATTGGGCCTTACTATACAAGTGTTAAGCATAACCAATAGTAAAAATGGCTAGTGTAAAATCCTTAAGTGGCCAAAAGTTAAAGTCGGCATTTGAAAGCTATAGAACAACTAGTGACATTTTAAAAGTATCTGTGCATATCCTTTACTCGTTCCTTAAATTTATGTCCTTATCTTCCCATAAATATTGATCAAAGTCTTTTTACTTAATTTGAAAATGTGTATTGATCGTCTGCTATTTACAAGGATGGGCGCTGCTATAAGAATGGGGATAGTAGAATCAATGAATAGCATGCCTTCTTTCCTTTAAAGAATCTTCAATGGAATGGCTCTAGCAGACAAGCACAAATGACCACAAAAGCAAGGCAAGAATCTCCCTGTTCACTGAAAAATCAAACACACACGGACCTTCCAACGAGGAAGATTCTATTTGCTTGATTGCTATTCACCAAAATGAAAGATGGAGCTGATAAAGAAGTCATATTTTTGTGGAAGGGCTGCTCGATTTAGTTTTATTTCCCCATTGTCTGTTTTCAGTGCTGGAGAGGTGATGTGATTCTAACAGGGTGCTGTGCCCCTCTAGTGGCCTCTTCACAAACTACAGGCATTACCTTCCCCAGAGAAGCCTATCAGGGACAAGAGTATCTCCTTTTCTGTGAAAGATAGCATCAACACACAACTCAAGAGAAGGTGAAGCTTTCGAGTAGAACACTACCCAACCCCCAGTCTGGCTGGTTCACAGACCCAGAAAAAAGTACTGGGAGGTCATAAAAATGTTGACCCTGGGATGAGATGAACAGGTTTAACATACTGGCTGTGCCACTTAATCACATTGTGACCGTAGCAAGTTAATTAGCCTCTCTGTTCCTCACCTTTCTCACCTGCAAAACGGGTATTATTAATAGTCCCAAACTCATGAAGTATAGCAAGAATTAGGAGACAGCTGCCGTTAAAACCATAGAAAAAATGTATTGCTACAGAAAATGCGTAATAATTGTTTTCATTAGTGGAAGTAACCGTTTTTTTCTAATGGTTGAAACTAAGGTGTTGTTTGTAACTCCTGAAATCTCAGTAGAAACCCAATGCAGAAAACTAGGAATTGAGTTCAAATGTAAATGCAGTCAACAATGATTAAATATAATGCAGGTATAGGTTTAGTGAGCAAAGACAGTTGACTTTAGAGCTGTTTTGCTGCTTACTGGCTGACTGTGTGTGTTTCTGGGCAAGTTGTCTGACCTCAGACGCTTGCTTCTGTTTCTTCAGCTCACAATTGGGGTCAGTGATATCGACCTCAGAAAGCTTCGTTCAGTATTCTATGCAATAATGCATGTACAGCACTTAGTGTACTTGTTGCAATAATACATTTAAAATGCTAACAATTTAATGCAACATTATATAACAGTCTATGTAAGCAGCAAACGCACATATATGGGAAAGATAAATCCACAATCCCTATCTCCCAGGGCACGGTACAGCTGAGTGACAGCGCCTGAGAGGAGAGAGTGCACTTCTTATGTGAATGACCAAAGAGGAGTCTGGAGTTCATGTGAGCATTGAGGAGTTCAGCCTTAACTCCTCAATGACGCTAAAGCAGAGGTTCGAGTGGAGCACTCAGGAGGAGATGAGGATCCTAGAGCAAGCCTTGGTCAGAGTCAGAAGGGGAGGTTTGTGTTGAGGGATCATGGCTGGCATTGAAGTTATGCCCCAAATGTTGGCTGACGGCCATATTTTTTTAAAGACCAAGGAGTAAAAAGAGTAACTTGAGCAGGCACTAAGAGGCTTCGCTGGACCTGCTTACCGAGGATCGTCTTTCCTAGGAAGCAGCCTATTGAAGTCTCACGGTATTTCCTCCTAGCAGCATCCCCGGTAGGCCAAGGAGGACTCTATTCTAGAGTGAGTGAGCAAACGGTCATTGGACTGCATTCTGGGAGAACCACAGACAGGCAACTTAGCAACGGAAGGGGCCATTGTTGATCTTGACGCTTACGGTTTCTTTTCCGCCATTTCCAAATACCTTTTTATTTTGTGGCATTTCCAGCAATATTACTTTTCTGTGTGCTTACACATTTCCTTTCCTAAGCTTTGTTCTCTGTACACTTTTCACAGTGCCTCTCACTTTATCTTTCTCGGTTCAGATTTCTGTACTACAAAACACTGGAGCCTACAGATTACCGGACCACGAGCCTTTCAAGTGCCCTTTTAGCATATAATGCCTCAAGTCTAAGCCTCGTTAGAAGTATTCAAGTACATATGTCCTGTCAATGCAGTGTGTGAAGAATTTGTGCACTTAAGTGTCCTAAGAATCATTTTATAGAATGTCCTGATTTCACGACCACTCGGAATATTAAAGTGAAAGTCTAATAGTTTCAAATATAACATGGAACATTATATGACGCGGATAAGATCTCTCGCAGTTTTATTTTTCCTCGATTAAACTTGTCAAGGATACCAGAGGTATCCAGAGGCTATGCCTGAGTCCCAGGCACGTGTGTCAAACAAGGGAGAAGTCTCAAGTCACCTGATGAACTCTCATTGCTCTTGCAAACTATTTCTCATTCGGTTGAGGTTGTTTTCTTTCTCAGTCATTTGGGATCTTGCCCTCATTTCATTACTAATTAAACTCATTTTTAGAGAGTCATAAATTAATTATTTGAGGTAAAATTACTGAAAGCTGCATCTCATTCCACAATCTTTTTAAACTCTGGGCAACTAAATGAAGAGTTATCCTCAGTCCCTATTAGTATATGAAGGAAATGGAGGACAGGAAATTGAAAGGCTTCACATCCTAAATGAAAGCACAGGGCCTGTTTTAGAGACAGGTGGAGAACTTGTTAAATGGTCGGTCCATTCTTTCTTTGCCTTGTGCTGCCAGCACGCCTGGAAGAGTGGCCTCAGGGGCTGTGCCTGACCTCCACTGGCCTCTCGAGGGAAAAATTTACCTGGACATCAGCCCAGGGCCAATTTCTATAAAGTGGAGGTCAGACAGGCTTCTACCTTCCAACCTTCGTTATCAATTGTGACATCAGCCGTCCCTCTCCTGACACACTCTACTTTTCTGCTCTTGGTTCAGTAATTGATGGCATTGGCCCCACGAACTCACCGACAATGCTCCAGGTTATGGGATTTATTGGGGCGGTTCTGTGGTTATTGTAGGTGCCTTCGAATCGGTTCTGAACAACAGAACCCTCACAAGTGTTGTCATGCTTGAACCCCTGGTCGTGGTCACTGTGTCAATCCATTCTGTCAAAGGTCTTCCTCCTTTCTCTGCCCCTCTCCTTTAGCATGCATGATGTCCTTCTCCAGCTAATGGTCTTTCTTAATAACATGCCTAAAGTAGATGAGGTGAAGTCTCACTACCCTTGCTTCTAAGGAAGCTGTACTTCTTCCAAAACAGATGCGTTTATTCTTTTGGCAGTGCATGGTATGCCTGGTATTCTTTGCCAGCACCACAATTCGAACACATCACTTCTTCTTGGTCTTCTCTATTCAGTGCCCAATTTTCATATGCATATGAAGCAATCAAAAATACCATGGCTTGGGTCAGGCACACCTTAGTCCTCAAGGTAATAGCCTTGTGTTTCAATAGCTACAGAGGTCTGTGCAGCAGAATTAGCCCAATGCAACATGCCCTTCGAGCACTTCATGGCCGCTTCCATGAGTATTGAGTGTGGATCCAAGCAAGACATACAACTTCAATCATTTTCCATCTATCATGATGTTACCTATTGGTCCACTTGTGAGGATTCTGATCTTATTTACACTGAGTGGTAATCCATCCTGAAGGCTGCAATCCTTGATCTTCATCAGCAAGTGCCTCAGGTCCTTCTCACTTTCAGCAAGCAAGGTTATGCCATCTGCATATCACAGCTCGTTAACACCAAGCTCGATGCTGAATTCTTCTTCATATAATGCAGTTTCCCGGATGACTTACTCAGCACACAGATTGAATAAGTATGGTGGGAGTATACAACTTACTCAGCACACAGATTGAATAAGTATGGTGGGAGTATACAACACAGAGGCACAGATTTTAAACCAGGTAGTAGCCCCTTGTTCTGTTTGCACAACTGCCTCTTGATCCATGCACAAGTTCCAGGTGAGCACAGTGAAATGTTCTAGAATTCTCATTCTTCTGAAGGCGTGTTAGTCTGATTAGACTAGAGAAACGAATCCGAGGACACACATATGTGAATAAGAAAGAGATTGATATACAAGAGCAACTGAACATTGTAAAAACATCCCAGCCCAGTCCAGATCAAGTCAATAAGTCCGATATTAGCCCTTATGTCCGATACCATTCTATAAGGTCCTCTTCAGACTCATGAAACACATGCAATGACGCCGAATGTAGAAGATCACAGGCCAGTGGGTGGGAAGTCTTTGGATCCAGTGGCATTGGAAGCATCTCAGCGCTGGCAGGGGCCTCTGCATGGCTTCTCCAGCACCCAGGGCTTCATCAGGGTGGGTCCATGTGTCTTGTCAGCTGCTATGTCTCCCAGGGTGTGAGCAGAGTCTCCCACCTCCAAGGAGAAAATACCAGAATTCCCAGAATCCTTAGCGGAAAGCTATGCCCACACAGAAGCCTCATTGGCTATGACCCATTTGACTGAGTAGACTCCACCCCTTCACTCTTAATCCTCAAATTGACAAATGATTGTATGTCTACCACACAAGGCTATTCATAGTTTGTTATGATCCACACAGTCAAAGGCCTTGGCATTGTCAATAAAACACAAGTAAACATCTTTCTGATGTTCTCTGCTTTTAGCCAACATGTATCTTATGTGAACAATTATACTCCTTGAATCCAGCCTGAACCTCTGGCAACTCCTGGTCAATATACTGCTGCAATCATTGTTGGATGATTTTCAGCAGAATTGTATTTGCATGTGATATTAAAGATATTGTTCTATAAATTGAACATTCAGTTGGGTCACCTTTCTTTGGGATGGGTACAGATATGAATCCCACATTTCCTGACAGTTGAGTGAGTGCTTTCAGTGCTTCATCAAATATTTCAATGGGTATTCCATCAATTCCTGGAGCTTTGTTTTTGGCTAATGCTTTCAGTGCAGCTGAACATCTTCCTTCAGTACCACTGGTTATTGTTTATATACTACCTCCTGAAATGGTTGGATGTAGACTAGTTCTTTTTTATACAGTGATTCTGTGTATTTCCTCCAACTTCTTTTGATACTTCCTATGTCATTCAATATTGTTCCCATAGAATCTTTCAAGATTGCAACTCAAGGTTTGAATTTTTTCTTGACCTCTTTCAGTTTCAGATACACTGAGCATGTTCTTCCTTTTGATTTTCTAACTTTAGGTCTTTGCACATCTCATTATAATATGAGACTTTATCTTCTCGAGCTGCCCTTGAAATTTTCTATGCAAGTTTTTG
Organism: Echinops telfairi; assembly: GCF_000313985.2. Classification (NCBI taxonomy): domain Eukaryota; kingdom Metazoa; phylum Chordata; class Mammalia; order Afrosoricida; family Tenrecidae; genus Echinops; species Echinops telfairi. Next base: position 4,726,600 of record NW_022103899.1, on the reverse strand, counting down.
ACTTCATCCTTTCTTCCATTTGCTTTAGCTACTCTACAATTAAGAGCAAGTTTTAGAGTGTCCTAAGACACCTACTTGGATCTTTTCTTTCCTGTTTTTTTAATGACCAGTTGCTTTCTTCATGAGTGATGGTCTTGATGTCCTCCCACAGCTCATCAGGTCTTCTGTCATTAGTGGTCAGTGCATCAAATCAGTTCTTGAGATGTTCTCAGAATTCAAGGAGGGTATTCAAGGTTGTATTTGCCCCTCATGGATGTGTCTTAATTTTCTTCAGCTTCAACCTGAACTTTCATATGAACAATTGATGGTCTGTTCTACAGTCAGACCCTGGTTTTATCTGCTGCAATTGAGCTTTTCCATCATCTCCTTCCACAAATGCAGTAAATTTGATGTCTGGGTGTTCCATCTGGAGAAGTCCATGTGCGCAGTCACTGTGTGACTGAATTCTGAGATTATTTGTTTTATACTCATCAGGACAGCAAAATTTACCAATGCCAACGTTAGAGTTCCAAATTTTTAGAATCACAATCAACTCTGTTAACAATCATGCACAGAATCATATAATTCTGTCAGTCTATTCCCTAACCTTCTTTTATTGAGAACCATCAGTAAAAAAGTAAATACACCCAATCTGCATAATCCCACCCTGTAGTTTGGTGGAAGTTATAAAGACTATGGTTAATAGAACTATTATTGACAGATGGGCTTTGGATCTCCACTCTGACCCTTCTTCTTCATATCCATGTGATTGTTTGTTTTTGAACTTCTGATACCTGTTCCCATTGACACCTTATGATCACATAGTCTGGGGTGCTTCTTCCATGTGGGGCTTAGCTGTTCCCCCGCTAGATGGCTAGTTGCTTAACTTTAAGCCTTCAAGACCCCAGACACTATATTTTTTAATAGCCTGGCACCATCCACTTTCTGCACCGCATTTGCTTATGCACCCATTTTGTCTTTAGTGATCACGTCAGGAAGGTGGGTATTGCCCTGTGCCATGTTATCAGAACAAAGTGTTCTTGTTTTGAGGGAAAGCTTAAGTAGAGGCTCAAAGTCTGTCTGCTACCTCAATGTATTACCATACAAATATATGTACGTAAACCAATACCCTTATCTCTATGTATTAATATATTTACATGTATACATGTCTATATTTATACCTCTATGTGTAGTTTTACATCCTAGTTCTTTCCTCTATTTCCTTTTACCTTCCTCCTGCTCCACTATCATGCACTATCATGCTCACCCCTCATTCGCCTCTCAGTAACTCCTCTTGGCTAGGTTACACTTGATCATTTAGATCCCTTGTTGTTCCCCTGTCCTTGACATTATTGGCTCACTGCTCTCTTCTCTCGCCTCACCCCACCTCCTTCTTTCCCTTGACCCCCCACCCTTTGCTTTCTCCTCGGGATTCCTTGTCATGCTTACCTTATAAAGATAGACAAAACAAAACAAAAGCAAAAACACCAACAAAAAAACAAAAAGAACAAAACCAAACCCTATAAATAGTTCCAGGTCTGACTGCTCCCTTTATTTTTATGAACTGGTATACTCGATTCCTAATATTTGGTGATAACTCAGTTTTCATGTAATGAACACAGCCTTGAACATTCATAAGTATCAGGAACAAGGGCCTTGGTGTTACAGAAATATTTTACCCTTTTGGATTAGTAAATGCTCTGTTAATTGGCTGATCCATATTTCTATTCAGAGAGCATATTAGAAAAATAAAGCTTTTAAATAGCACCCCCAGGAAACTTTTGGCAAATATATTGTGCTTTTTTGCTGTAAACATCTCAAAATATCTGAGAGAAATAATAACAAGTAGACATTTAGAAAAGACAATTAGACCCGGTTTTATAAACTTATAACTCATCTTTCTCCTCAGGACTGACTGATTTAAGCAAACCAATATAATTTGTTTTGCTGTATGTTGTACCAGACTATAGCTACTTAGCCTCTCTGATCCTGAAGTCTGAAACCTGAAGCTTTTATCAATTCATATCTACATGAAAGAGCAAATCTGTTTTCAAACGCTACCTGTTCCTAGGGCTCGTTTGTATATTGCAGTAAACCAAACTAACACCTGGTTTGTTCTATTCAGCTTTCGGGTAACCGGAATCCACGAGATGGTAGGATGCATTCAAAGACGAGTGGATCACCTGACCGAACAGTGTTCCACGCACAAAGAATTCGCTCTTAAGAAACAGCAATTAACAGCCTTAGTGGAGGGTTACCTAAGGAAGGTATTTTCATAGCATGTGTTCTCCTAAAGCTAATTTTTAGATGCATCTGCTACAATTCCTCTCGCAACGGTAGCTTTTTCTAATTTGCTGATGATATGCATGTGGTGACTGCAATGAGTCGGTGTGGGAGGGGATAGGGACTTGTCTTCATATGTGTCTCTTACTTCCACATCAACTCCACCAATGGAACAAGACCAAGTGCAGAATCATTTTTACTCATCAACTATCCCTGCTCCAGGTTTCCAAAATAAATCATTAGCACCTTGCTGGTAACACCATCCTTTGAGAGGGCTTCCAAAAGTTCATGGGAAATGGCATGAAAAATTGATGCAATGTTCCCATGCATTTTCAGCAGCCCCTCATCTGAACACAAAGGTGGTTCTTGCTTGCACAGTACCACGTTAATTGAACCATAGGTATACTAGAATGGCATCAACAGTTTGTAGGGTTTTGAGCATGGTTTAAATAAACATGTATAAATTAACATAATGCTGTACAAACTGAGCACCACATCATGATAGATATGAGGGGACTTTTAAAAGTTTGTAGGAAAAATTCAGTATCTTTTAAGTTAATATTTCTGTGAACTTTCTAAAGCCCTAAGATGGATGGATAGATAAGCTGCTACAAGAAATTGTGAATTTCAGGTTTTTGTAGGTAATAACAATGCCATTATTATACTTTGTAGTACTAAGTCGGTTCAAGGGACATGGTTATTTTGAATAAAAACACATGAAGATTCTCTTTACAAAGTGAAGAAAATGGCTTTTCAAAGTAGAACAAAATCAGGCAACAACTATCTCGATGAATGACCAATGGGTGGGACATAGAATAAAAACTGGTACTACATCAGTGATACTAATGTTGAGAAATGTCACTCCATATGCTAGATCTCACATTTCCAACGATGTTGTCATTTGAATCAATGGATATATAGCTGGACTTACACATATAGAATTACTAGTTTTCATAGGTGCAGACATTAAATATGTCTTTCTTTATTTCTATAAAGGACATTAAGGGCTAACTATGTCTCCATTTAGCTAACGATGTCTCAAGTTAAATTATCTTACCACCTGTTATTGATTCTAAAACTTGGGAATCTGAGGCTTGTTCTGATGCCTGGGTCTAGGAGATTCCAAATATGACACACCTGTGGGGTGCCCACATTCTCTGGAGCTCGAGACTCAAGCTAATTTGGTGGTGGTAGACTACACAGTAGGAACTCAAATAGCTGTTGCTACTTCTCTTATTGCCAATTCAAAGTCAATTTGAGTTCTGAAGTTGGATCCTGGTTAGAGCAGAGAGATGAAAGAAGTAATTTGAACCCATTAAAATCTCCTTTATACTTTGATTGATGTATATTGAATATTAAATCATAGTGCCCCAATTTCTATGATTAAATGGGTTACGTGCCTGTGTTTTACTATCATGTGTACATATAGCAACCTGTAGGGTGGGTCCTGGACCTCCACTTGTAAATGTGCAGGCAAAGTGTGTCCTGTTCAGCTTACAGTTGATGCCTCTGAGTTAGTTGGTTATGTGAATTCACCTCTGCTGTTGCATTGGCAAGCGGATTATCATTTATGTTTAATATAGATACGTTCTTAGAGGACGGAGATGATGACTTATAGCTCACTGTTTATAATAAAAATAAATACACTTAAAAGTATTCCCTCTGTCAGTGGGTCAGTAGTAGTATCTCATATGAAGAACACAGCATTATTTATGTATGAAAGTTTAAATATTTAAAGCTAGTTTTTAGATGAAAATTAACAGCATATAGGGTCACAGGATTCCCTGTGGATTAGACATTTGGCTGCTAACTGCAAAATGCAAACCTACCAGTCTGACCGGAGAGAAAGAGGAGGCTGTCTGCTCCCAGAAAGATTTGCAGCCTCCGAAACTCAACAATAGAGTTTCTTTAAGGTGGAATCAACTCAATGGCAGTGAGTTATTTAAAACATAATGGAAATACAAAGGGGCTTCAAAAAGTTCTCCTGTGGGGTTCCAAGGCTGTAACTCAGTGGTTCTCAAGCTTTCTAATTCTGTGACCTTTTAATACAGTTCCTCATATTGTGGTTACCCCCAGCCATAAAAATTATTTTCATTGCTACTTCATAACTGTAATTTTGCTACTGTTATGAATCGGGCAATGCCTGTGAAAGGGTCATTCGACCCCCCCAAAGGGTTGCGACCCACAAATTGAGAACTGCTGCGCTAACTGTTTATGGGAGCAGTCAGCATTGACTAGATGGCAGTGAAAGTAAAAAAGTTCATGGGAAAAAAATTAAATTAAAAAAATTTAAAAATAAAAAAGTTCATAGAAAATTGAAATGAAAAGATAATGGAATTTTCCACAAATGTTTTGAAGTCCCCTCATGTATGCACATATAGTCCCACAGTACTAAGATTACATTATATTTTAATATGTGTATCTTTTATCTGTGATATTTTTTCATATTTTATATAATTATTTATAAAGGTGAAAATGTCAATTCAGAAAATCAGCCCCATACTTTCCAATGCAATAGATGTCAGTTGCAGCCTGTCTGAATCAGAGAAGATTTTGAATAAATATCTGGAACTGGATATCCAAGCTAAGGTAAATCATATAATAATCATTATTCTATGTATGATTTTATAAATATAATTTATCTTCATATTCAATAGCTACAAAACAATCCTAGACCCCCTGAGAGTTGCAATTTTAGATTAGTGCTATAGCAAATAATATGTATACTATATGTATACTATAATATGTGATTAAATTATTTCCATGCACATTTATTGGGTTGCTAGGTGAATTTCTTAGGGCGGTTGAACTCACAGAAACACAGCATCAGTGCCTGGAATTACACACACATGTGGCTTTTTCCTAGCCTGGTCAATGTTAACAACTCCTTTGGGGGTGCCAGAGGAAGCAGGGAGCGCCGTGCTTTAGTACTGCCCACGTTGTGTTTGCCTCCCAGAACAAGTTGCAACAAAACATTGCCCAAAGTAGATGCATTACTGTAAGACTCTGGCAGGCCAAGTAAATGACAGGGTATTTGCACACTCAATTTTCAAAGCCAGAAAACGCTCCTCTTCTCCCTTGAACCTTCTCTATCTTCCTCCTTTCTACCATGGGAGATAGATCCCTTGTTAGCACTGATGCCTCCGGCCTGCTCCAGCAGGTGTTTAAGAAAGGTGAGTGAAGCACCTCTCAGGCAGGTAGGAAATCGCCTTGTTACTCTGTCAGTTTCCAGCAGAAGAGGCCCTCAGGCATCTCTTCCTCCTGAAATGCGCAGGTGAGCCCATTTTTACAAAGTCATTTACTCGATGGTGTGTGTGTGTTAATTTTTTATTTTAAATACTTAAAACATTTTATGTCTGGACTCAGTTTCATTGTTTTATTTAAAAATTGTTTGCTGTGGGGGACAAAGTGAATGAAGGAAGAGAAACTCCCCAGTTCTCTTCTTTCCCTGAGTGCTACCCCGAAGCAGAGCTTGTAAACTAGTCATCCTCATTCAACCGAGTGCCGGGATGCAAATGAAGTGCAGGACACAGGAGCAATCTCTCCTTGCTGCAAATGAGAATGAAGCTTTTTCCTTTCATTTTTGCTCGGTTCCTAGCTTGTCTCACATGAAATTTGGCATAGCTGTTCTAAAGCAATTGTGTGTGTACTGCCTCCGATATCTATTCATCCATCTGATTAGCAGTTTTCCCAAATGCCATAAATTGCACTCACAAGAAAGCAGAGGAGAGCATTCCTAACCATTTAAAAATCTCTAAACTACACTGACTCTTTTAGATTGTTTAGGCCTTATACGTAATATTTCCCCTACACTTGTTTAACCTTATTTCTAGATAGGAATAAGGCTGCATAAGTAAAATCAATGTCATTTTTTTAATTAAAAAAATGAATAACTTGTAAATTTGCCAATTCTTACATAGTAAGGTTAGTTTAAGAATTTTCTGGATCTATTGCTGAATTGCATAAAGCAATCCTCAAGTATAATTACAGCTCTGGCATTTTGTTTTATGCCCTTTTGTTCCAAACAACCTTGCTTCTGTCTGTAACACAAAGCAAAATGCTCCGGAGGAGAAGTGTAGCTGATAAAGCTACTGACCGCATGGAGATGGTGCAGATTTTGTAGTGCCTTTTTTTTTCCATTTTTAAATGCTGTGCCTTGGTTTTACTGAGGGGCGTCTTGGTAAACGTTCAATTAACCAGTGTCATCGATGGATGGACAGCAAGTAATGAAAAATGTTTACAATTCCCCTGTCGGCTTCTGACGTCCTATGCTTTGCTTTCGTAGGAAACATCAGAGCAATTAGAAGCAGCTGCGAATATCCTGACAGAGAAACAGGAATTTGGGTCCGATGACGTAACATCACTTTCTTCTAAAGCTAAATGGCTAGAGGAAGAATTAAAAATAGTTTCCCACAGCATCGGACTCAGGGTCCGAGTGCTGCAGACTCATGCGGCATTCCTGAAGTCATCAGCAGAGGTACGGCTCCAATGGGTGGGGGTCTCTGCCCGTCTTTGGGCTTCCTCTGGGAAGACAAGCGCTGCCATTTGTAAACACTCAAATAAGGTGATTCTATTACAACGCCGTTTACGGTGCCTGAAAAATATTTACAGCATCCTATAGAGAGAACAAGCTTACCTTAAAAAAATAAATCACAAAAATAAAAAAAAATTAAAAATCACTTTCTACACAGTTGATCTTTGTGAATAGCTAAGAAATTCAGGCGGTTGCTTTAAAACACTGAGCAGCAGAGGTGAAGGGATATTGGGAACATTCTGAAACCTGTCTTGTTTGTTGGCTTTTAGCAAATCCCCTCTGAGAGCTTCCTCTGATGGCTTTTCTGAAAGGGTTTCCGAACTGTATTAGTGTTCTATGGCTGCTGTAACAAATTCCCACATTAGTGGTTTGAAGCCATACAGAGTATTGTCTTATTAGTTCTAGAAGTCGAAAGAGTCGAAAGGCTTTCACTTTGGCCAAACTCAAGGTGTCGGTAGGGCTATGTTCCTTGTGGAGGATGTAGGGGAAATTTTCACATAGTCCAGCTTCTGGAAGCTTCCTGCATTCCTTTGCTCATGGCCCCTTCCTCTGTCTCCAAAGTCAGCATCGCAGGATCTTCCTCTCTCTCTCTGACCTCTGCTTTCATCATCTCATTTCCTTCTGGGTCTCTGAGCCTTCTGTCTGCCTCTTTTAAGGTCCCTTGTGATTATGTTGGGTCTGTCTGGATCAGGGGTCCTCAAACTACGGCCTGCGGGCCACATGTGGCCCGCCGAGGACATTTATCTGGCCTGCCGGGTGTTTTTGCCCCGTTTGTTTTTTTACTTCAAAATAAGATACGTGCAGTGTGCATAGGAATTGGTTCATTTTTTTTTTTTAAACTATAGTCCGGCCCTCCAACGGGTCTGAGGGACAATTAACTGGCTACCTGTTTAAAAAGTTTGAGGCCCTCTGGTCTGGATATTCCCAAACTCCTCATTTTAAGATCCTAAATTTAATTCTTAAATGCCATCTGCAAAGTCCCCTTTGTGAGGTAACAGATCCCCAGGTTCGGAGTATTAGGACTTGGGAATCCTTGCGGAGGCCATTACTGTGTCTATCACACTAGACAATATTTAAAGTTCTCCCTAATAAATGAGGAAGCCATCTATCAAGAATCCTAGCTTCTTGACGATTTTGTTGTTGTTAGGGGCTGTCCAGTTTGTCCGAGTCGCCATGGCTCTGTGGACAGTAGAGTGAAGCCCTGCCGCTCCTGCGCCATCCTCACAATTGTTCTTTTGCTTGGGCCCAGTCGTGCAGCCACTGTGGCAATCCATCTCCTCAAAGGCCTTCCTCTTCTTCGCTGCCCCTTTGCTTCACCAAGCATGATGTCCTTTTCCAAGGGCTGGTCTCCCCTGACAGCTTATCCAAAGGACGTAAGATGAAGTCATGCCATGCTTGCTGTGAGGGAGCATCCTGACTGGACTTCTAACAGGACAGAATTGAATTGTTATTTTGGCAGTTCGTGGAACTGTCAACATTCTTTGACAGTGATTTTAATATCCAATATTCAGTGCCCAGCACCATAATTCAAATGCATCGATTCTTCTTTGTTTTTTCCTATTCAATGAGCCACTTTCAAATGCACATGAGGTGATTTTTGTGATTTAGATTCAGCAATAGAGAAATATTAGCATCCTGTGTGCAACTAACCCAGGTCCTAGTATACTCCACGGACATGTGTGTCACTCTTCTGCTTCGTGAATTTAAGAGTGTGTTAGCTTCCCGTTTTCTCGCCACTGCCCTTCCAACAAAGAGTCCTTGATTGGTGCAAATGGTGAAGTCCGCAGCTAGTTATCGAAAGGTTGGAAGTGTGAATCTACTCAGAAGCGCCTCAGAAGAAAGTCCTGGGAATCTGCTTGCAAAAGATCACAACCGTTGATCATCCCACTGAGCAGAGTCCTCCAGGGAGACACAGAGGGCTACTCTGAGTTGAAATCAAGTTGACAGCTCCTGGTTTTGTCCTGTTTGTCTTGGCTCAGCTTTCCGCATGCTTTTGCCCTTGCCTCCTATCACCTCCAGTCCATGAGCACACATGCCGTCTGTCTGGTTCATTTTACAGTATTTAAATTATTAGAACTCTGAGGGAGGTCCATGCCCAGACCCCAACCACCATGGACATCTCTCCATCTTTAATTGGCCTTTGATCATATCTGGTTTAATTTTTAGTTCTCCTTGGCCCAGAATTCTGAGTTCAGCAGAGGCATTCCGATGGGCCTGACTGTCCCATCGATGAGCATTGCTGTTCAGGACCTAAAGCGGAGCAGGGCAGTGCAGAGATACATGTTCTCTCTGGGTCTTCCCTGAGAAAAAGCAAACCCTCTTGGGTTCCAGGTAAACACCCACTGCCATACCCTACTTGGACCTTTGTCAACCTGGAGCCTCCTCAGGTCTGGGACTACGCTTCACAGATGACACCTTTTCAGAAGAACCTCGTGTCATCTCTTCCCTGCTTTCACGAATTCTCTTTTTCTTCCTGGAAAATGCCACTGCCCCAGCAATGCTCCATCTCTCCGTGCTCACCCCACCATGACTGTCCTTCTTGTGCTCATTCATTTCCATCTCAGTCTCCATCCCTTAGGCTCCCTGCCTTCCACCGTGACGGGACCAGCCAGTTTCCAACACCGCCCCCGATCCAACACTGTTCTCTCAGCTTCCAGATGCTATTATAGAAAAAATCATACAACTGAGCTGCGGATTGGCCCTGGTGCCAGTCAGCTTAGTGGGGACAGAGCCAGCAAGGCCCACTGTGGGTCCCTGCCTTCATTGAAGATCACATCACATATGCTCCTCAGCTGGCTTCCATTCAATAACGATTTCCAAACCTGTCACTTCCATTTCCATCTCTAAATCTTGGCCTAGGTCCTTACTTTTTAACCCACCGCCATCCAGTCAATCTTGACCCTCTCGTAGAGCCTTTTTTTTTTTTGGACTTGAAGCACTTTTTGATAAAGATCAAAGCCTTCGGTATGAATGCTATACCTCAGCTTCAATATAGATCCTCCTCACCCGATCAATAAACAATATCATGATGCACAGAGGAAACATTGACATTGTTGAGGATTCCATTTTGCTTGGATCCACAACCCACACCTGTTTAAAAAAAAAAAGTAGGCGGGACAAAGTCTGGCCCTCTCTGGTTTCCCAAAGTGGAGAGGGTGTCACCATCATCAGCATTGGCAACCCCGCCCTCTAATCTTGTCAATTCTTACACCAGCCCTTCCTCCCCAGTACTCTGCTTCTCAGTTGGGTTCAATAATTCACCTGCACCCACGTACATACAACCATAAGGTTCATTAGGGACTTTTAATAGGGTTTCTGGGGCTACAAATCTTTACAGGAGGAGAAATCCTCCTATTTCTCTCAAGGAGTAGCTCCTGGTTTTAAACTATTGAACTTGCGGTTAGCAGTCCAATACCGACTAGTGCCATCAGAGCACGGTACCTTATACTTCCTGGAAGGAAATGAAGCCATTGAATACAGCTGTCTTAATGTCCTTATATTTCCAACCCCATGGACGTATTCACCCAGTCTCCCCTCTCTCCCATAAAATGATGTCTCTATTCCAGTGTAGCATGAATGAGTCCTTCTCTATATTTTCTTATATGTAGTACTACTGATTATGTTTTGATTTTTCAATTTTGCCATTTTTCTCATGCCTCTCCTTTGGTCTATAGTTGCAGCCTGATAGCTTGGCCTTCAAAAATCTGAACTCCCATCATTGCTTCCCTGTGGCAGGTCCTTGTAATCTCTTCCTAGCTTAATGAAATTGCCTTCTTTCTGTTCTCTCTGCCTCCTTCAAGTTCACCCTTCATTCTTCCCTCTTTGCAGCAGAAAATCATTCTGAAGCAAATCCATTGGTGACATCTCCTGAAATTCAGGGAAACTCAACAAATATAATTGGGGAAGTGCGTTGTAAGTGACTTACCCTGCAATTGACAAAAATATTAAAGTTTATCATTAATTAACTTAATTTTTAAAAACATCTGAAAATTACACTAGAATAAATTCAAGGGGGTTCCTATGATGACATCACTTTCACTTGCATCCAGAAAGAGGCTTTTGGAGCATCTGGAAAGGAAGGAAGATTAAGATTTATGCCTTCAGAATTGTTCCCATGGCCCATGAAGCTGATAACATTCTAGAAAGCTCCTTGGAGGGGCATATTAGTGAAGGATGCATAGACTATTCTGGGCTGAAGAGCAAGTGTCAACAAAGCACAGAGTAACGACTACATAGGATAAGGGAAATGGAGAGTCTTTGGTTTCTGAGAACTGTTTCTGAGCTCTTCTATTAAGTTCATTTAAATTAAGAGGATTACAATCTTTGAAATAGCATGACTGGCCATGGCCTGAAATTTCTTCCCATATTTAGATTGCTTTTAGTAGTTATGAGCAGTAGTCCCAGTCACATCCTATTGACCATTAATGATTATTCAGAATGCATAACATTTATGTAAAAAATTTTTGACTATTCCTGTATCACCCAGTTAGTTACATGTTAATCTATACTTCTGCCGGTGCATTTGATTTTTATATAAGCTGTGTTCAAGGAGAGTGATTTAAAATAATCAAATACCATTTACATTGGTTAACAAATGGGAAAATGTGATTCTAGGGAGACAAAGAGATGTGTTTCAATAAGTTAAGCCATGGAGGCAGTTTAACACTAATACTTCTACAAAAAATGAGTAATTATTTCTACTTTCTTTGTTCAGGTTTGTCACTGATCCGAAACAAAATCTGTGATTGAACAATTAGTAATAATCTATCACTGACTTAATGTTACTTTCTGACTTGTATTCCTGACTTTATACCTGTGTTTTCTCCTGAAGTATAAACTCCACTCTGTGTGGAACCAGGCTGGTCTTTGATGTAAATCATAGCAATGTACAAAACACACAGTTTTCACAGTACATAACTATGATCTTAGCTACAGTAAGTTGCTCTCAGGAGTAATAAATTTGTCAGCTGCACTTCAGACCCAGTGGTAGTTTGGTCTGCCAATGGCCTGTGTGATGTCCATGTCTTTTCAGTAAATTGACAATATTTAATGATGATTTTTAAAATTCTGAAAATGTAGTTTTAATTTAGCTCTTATGTAGGTTTTTAGTGGAATCTAGCTCTGTTGTCCTTTTATAAGACTATGTTCAAATGTTCTTAATTCTCCTTTATATTATGTTTTTTAGGTAGCGGAGCAGTCTCAGAGTCTTAAGGAGATTTACCAAGCAGCCATCTCTTGGAGGGAGGATGATGCTCAAGTCAAGGATTGGTGTGACGCAGCTGAGAAACAGTGGCAGCTATTTTTAAAGAAGAAGGTTTTCACCCAAGATTTAGGGTTTGAGTTCCTTAATTTAATAACTATGGTGAGAATAATATGAAACGACTCGCACTATCTGCATGGATTACTAGTCAGAGTCAAAAGCATAAATTCAGAAGGCTAACCGTCTCTTAGGCGCCCTGGTAGTGTAGTGGTTATGCATCGGGCTGCGATCCACATGGTCTCAGTTCGAAACCACCAGTAGCTCGGCGGGAGAAAGACCGGACTTTCTGTTCCCCTGAAAAGTTCGTCTCAGGAACTCCCAGGGTTTCCCATGCTGACAGTGCTCTGAGTCAGCATGGATTTGGTGGCAGGGAGTTTGGTTTTGGGTTTGTATTAATCCGTAGTGGTGGTTTAGGAAGGCTCCGCTTCACTCAATCTGAAGCAGGCCTGAGGTTATGGTAGCTGTTAAAAAGAGAGCGCCTGTAATCCAAATGCATTGTTGTTGTTACTATACCATGGTCTTCAGAAGAATTCCAGCCACGTGCTCCAAAAGCAAATGTGCAGCAGCGTCCTTATAAAACGCCCAGCAGCTTCACATAAGGAGTAAGAGGACTTTCCATGCCAGAGTTGGCTTGTTTTGTTTGTTTGTTTGTTTCCTACCACGTGACTTTTTTTTGTTTGTAGGGAAGCTTCATTGTCTTGAGTCACACAACATTTTCACTGTCCTGAGTGATATCTGTAACCTGCTGCTACCATCACACGATTCAGACTCTCTGCGACCGCCGAGGCGGGGCAGATTGGCTCCTCAGGACTTCCAGGAGTGTTGGGTTCAGTGCTGGCCTTAACCGCTGTAAACTGGAATCCACTCAGTGGCTGCCCTCTCCTTGGTCTTTTAAGATATAGAATACTTAAACTAGGTTTACTCCAACTCTCCTTTAACACCACAGAGAGAGAGAAGAAACGGCTCGTTGTGTTGTTGGAAAGCACCAGCTGTAGAAAGCATTTTAAATGTGAATTCAGCTCTTTTTATAGCGAGTTGTAGTGTTCTGTAGCGAGCATTTAGAAACATTCACATAGAAATGCTCTTACATACGGAAATACTTCAGATATTGAAAGCAATAGTTATTTATAACTGTTTCCCTGCAGGTTAAACACATCCTTTCTGTCTTTAAGAGGTAACCTCACTTCTCTCTCCATCCTTTATTGGGGTATGAGATTAAATACAAAGGTATTGCTACAAAATCATAGAAACTTTGATTAAACAAAAATATCAGAATGCGAAGCTTTCTACACTTCTGAAAATAGTGTTTCCATCTCTCGAACACTTCCCCCAAAGACATCTATGTGTGTCAATTGACTGCAAACGTAGTAGTGCATACCTCTTCTCAAATCATATTTCATTGAAATGTTCTTGGAGCTTCAGGAAGTAAAGATAAATCTGGAGGGGCAAGATCAGGGTTGTTAGGTGGATGAGGAAAGATTTCCCACCAAAATACTCACTGGACAGCCCCTGCTGCTGTCCGAGAACGGGCGGTGGTTCATGAATGGGAAAACATGCCTCCGAACAGCTTCCCTGGCCTTTTTCTCACCAAGGTAGTTTTCAGTTTCCCTAAAATGTCTTCATCCCAAGCCCCCTGACTGTCCTGTGTCCACTGAAAATATCCATCGAGATGAATCCTTAGAAGAGCCCCTACACAGTTGCCCTCAGCTTCTGAGCTGACTTCTCTGCCTTGAATTGAACTGGACCAGAGCATCTGGTTGGTAGCCATCAGTGTGATTGGGCCTCCTGTTGAAGACGCGCTAATGAGGCTGAGATGAGTCTGTGACTGAGAAAGCTGTGGACAGCCAGCCCCCGAGGGCGGAAACGTGTTTGAGCAGTTTGTCTGGAAGCGCTCCCTGAATGTAGGAATTGAAAACCCAGGAGCGATACTTTTTGACTTATCCTTGTATTTCAAAATCATCAGTAAAATGTAACCAGAAAAATGAAGGATTGCATATCAACGTAGAGTACAATAATCTGGGCATGGATCTTTATTAATGAAACCTAAAATTATGCTAATGTTTTAGTAATAACCACTTCACTGGCTTATATTAAGCTTGAGTTTGAGTAAATTCCCTTTACCATTTTATTTTTGCAAATACTGCCAAACCATATCATTCTCTTTGTGCATCTGCATCACCATTTTTCTCAGGCAAAGGTGGGTCTTTCTGCTTATCCCTATGAATTTAAATTTGTTAGTCTCTGCTCATGATTTTCCTGTTACCTACTATACTTACTATCCCTCTGGGTTTAATCCTGTAAACTTGCTAAATGTGCCTTCTGTGGTTGCAGTTGGTCCTTAACAAAAGTGTCTAAAGGGAAGGTTGGCATCCTAATCCATTAAGTGATCAATCAGTTGATTAACAGGGTTTTATATCATCGTAGGCACTCCCAATAGTACTTGAATACAACCACCATTTCACACCATCATTCTTAAATCTCTAACAGTAAATTTTCTCAAACACACTACTCAAAACAAGGTAGATATACATAGCACCCTATCAATTGATAAATATAATTGGTATAAATTAGGTAGGCTCCTAGTGAACAGGGCAATCTTTTCCAAATGCTCGCTGATTGATACGTGCATGTATTCAATACGAAGCTTACCATTCTGCAAATTTTGTAGCCAAAACCATTATCCCTTTGAAAGTTCAGAGCATTTTCTTTACCCTAAATTTCTGGCCCTTCTTATATTTTCTGTACATTTTCCAAGGTAGCTGACACCTGCTATTTTCTCCATAACATCCAAAACTTACTGTCATGGGTTTGATTATGACTCACCTCATTCATTGCTATTGAGTCTATCCTAACACATAGGATATGGTAGAACTGTCTCTGGGGGTTTCCAAGACTGTAACTTTACAGGAATGGAAAGCCTCATTTTTCCCTCCAGGTGGTTTCAGCCCAATTCGTAGCCACTGTGCCAGCAGGGTTCCTGATTATGACTCACAGCAACCCCATGTAGTGTTTCTGAGTCTGAAGTTCTTTATGGGAGCAGACAGCCTCATTTTTCTCCATTGGAGCAGCTGGTAGGTTTGACCCACCAACCTTGGGGTTAGCAGTCCAGTGGTTGCCTACAGTACCAGCATGGCTGCTTTCTTGTCTGGGCATACAATTGATCAATATCTGTGGGGTAAAAACTCACGCCTTTCAGATCCTCTACTCTCCTAAGTCTTAGCATCTTTTTAATCTCATCTCCCCATCTTTCTGCTGCCTTCAAGTACATGCTTTCTACATTTTATCCATAGTTTCTAATTGTTCTAAGCACAAACACTGCTCTGTCACCGGCTCCTTCTCTACGTATAAACACAAGTGTATTTTTTGTCCTTTTTGCTTTTCTTACTTATCTAGGATGTTTGTACAGTAAGATGTTTATGATTCAAGAGGAACCTTCCCACTCCAAGTCAATTATGTCTACATGTTCTAAATAAACTTAGGTCATCATGGTGTTTAATGTTCATCTGATGACAATAGTGTGTATTTTACTAGATACATGGGTATTCTCTTTCCTTGATATTATAAACATTGTCACTTAATCTTAAATTTTCTATTAATATCATATGACAAGTAAGTTCCAACTTATTGACAAGAATTAAGGTTTTAATTTTATTGGTTCAGTGAAATTCTGAGCAATGAAATTGTTATTTAAGAAATGAAATTGTTATGGACAACTTGTACATAACACATTTTATTGTTAAGAGGCCAGCTACTATTTTCAACTGATTGATTGATTTCAGCCCTTGATTGAGTTACTGTGATTTATATTTTCAAATTTAAAGGGGGATATTTT
Organism: Echinops telfairi; assembly: GCF_000313985.2. NCBI lineage: Eukaryota > Metazoa > Chordata > Mammalia > Afrosoricida > Tenrecidae > Echinops > Echinops telfairi. Next base: position 4,710,712 of record NW_022103899.1, on the reverse strand, counting down.
TATTTCATGTAGAAATGAAGATTGGAGAAATTGATTCAAGCCAAATATCTTGGCAAACTTATTGATGAAAGTGCCAATTCACTAATTTATAGTGTTGAGGGCCAAGGCTTCTATCATGGGTACTGCTTCCTGTTACTCAGATTTATGTAAAACAAGGCATCAGAAGACCATGTATTGTGTATGAATCTCGATAGAAGACAGATAACGTAGTTCCTTGTTCTGAACAGACTGAGGCAGAGTTTTACCATGCCCCGTCACAAAACTAGAATGAATAAAATATGTTTACTAATTCGACTGTAGACAAGTTGGTTACCTTTCCTGAGTGGCCAGAGTCCTGAAGTCTGCCGAATGCATGGTCACTCTTCTCTTGTCCCTGCCGGCTAAACCAACCCTACTCCAGTCTGCAGCCCTCCCTTCTGCTGGTCTCTCTCAGACCACGTGCCCTTCTGTTTATAATTACCTACAATTTCCAAGATTATATGTTATATTGTATTTTCACTAATAGTTTATTAACAAGATGTGAAAGACTGTATCACTTTAGGTATAGCCCAACACTCAAAACCAAATCCAATGCTTTTGAGTTGATTCTAACTCATAGCATCATTTTCACAGCACATTGAATATTATTGGTTATAGTTTAAAATTTTATTTCAGTTCTCACACAATAGGGAGTAACTTGAGGAGCTACTTACAAGGAAATTTTTAAAATAATTGTAATGTGTACAACATGATAATTTGAAAACAAACAAAAAAAGAGGCCTCCTAAAGCCTGCTCTCTCATATTCCCTGACATTGAGATTTTTTAACACATTCTAATGGCTATGTTAAATAATAGATGTCATTTCCGAGGTAAGTAAAACATATTGCAAAAAAAATTCATAGAAATCCTTGTTAAACAAAAATATCAAAATGTGAAGCTGTTATGTCTAAATATATTCTTCATCGAGCTCTATGTACTTCTGAAGGTGGTGCTTCCGCTTCTCCGCCTCTTCCCCCATCAACTTCTGCACTCTCATTTATATGATATCAGAATGACCGTGTGGGCTGACTTGAGGGACTCAGATCATATCATTTGAAGTGTTCGTAGAGTTTATGAGGGAAAAGAAGTTTGAAGGGGCAAGATTAGCTCTGTAGGGTGGATAACGCCCCCCAAAAATATTTGAGTCGAACAACTTAATGAACAGGTGCACTGTTGTGATGGCAAACAATTGCTCAGTGCAACTTTCCTATTTCTCCCCAATGCAGTTTTCAATTTTCTTACAGTTTCAATAAAATCTATCAAGGTCATCCCTTGTAAATCCCCCAGGAGAGTGGCTATAACCTACTGAGCTGACATTTCTGCCTTTGCATGCCCGAGAAAACGTGCACGCAGCAATCTCCAAAGGCATGCTTACCCACAGTTTCTTTGGTGTGCAAGCAAGTGTGAACTGACACCCCAACACCAACAGCCTTTTACTTAACTTTATACTTTAAACCTAAGTCATTTAAAATCTTTGGAATTCTAAGTTCTGGATTCCGGAGTTTCATAAATCATTCCTCAGCCCCCCAAGAGATAACCGAACCCGAGGGGCCATCCAAAGACCACCAAGGTTTTGAAGAACTCACCAGAGAAGGGATCTGAGAGTTAAAATGTGCCCGCACACAGGCAACCTGTGAGTGGCAGAACCAGGGGCCCGAGCTTGAGCTGTGACAAAATAGTTTGGTGCCTAATACGGTGATGTGCAAAATTGTTTTTATCTCTTGGGAAGGAAATGGACTAGTTTGGATTATTCATTTCACAGTCCCAAGAGAGTGAGATACTGAATGTGAGAAATGAAGCACGCATCATGGGCAGCACCTTGGAGAACCAGAAGGCCGAGACGGAAGCACTGTCCTGCCTGCGGGTGGCATGGCAGGTTAAGACCTCCGGAAACAAACCTGTGAGACAGCAGTGGGCAGCTTTCAAAGAGCATCTCAGAAAGGTAAAACCACCCAGGACTTGATCGATGGTGGGCCAAAGCCAAGAATGAAGTCTGGGTAGTGCATGCTTTCATGAGGATTGAGAAGTCTACTAACTGCAAGTCCTCACAAGAGTGATTGTAACACATGTGTAGGTGTGTAGGTGATGCCCAAGGAAGCAGGGGACACTCATTTTTGTTCATTGTTGGTTTCAGACGACTCACAACTTAAAACTTCTTCAGGCAGCACTTACGCCAGTGTCTGCACTAGACCTTGGAGGTACCCCCCAGTCCATCTTAGATCTCCGGAGAAAATGGAATGAAATGAAGCCGCAGTTCCAGGTGAAGACAAAGGTTGATGGATTACAGTGAATGAAACATAACTTAAAAATTATTCTCTTGTGATTCACCTGATTAATTTTGGCAGACGGGTAGTTGATACTTTAAGAATATATTATTTGTCTAACGATCCATTGTGAGAACATTTTTCCTTTCTTTGTAGTTCTGCCATGTTTGTATTTGGCCAAAATATGAAGGCCAAAAATGTCTCTGCTATTTTTAGTCTTATTTTATTTATCTTACATTGTTCCATATGACTATATATCAGTAATGAATGTGATCATTCTGAGGACATTGTAAGGTGATGGAAGTGTTTTAGATTGAGATGTCTGACAACAAGGATGAGCAACCTCAAGGATGGGTTCTGTACCCCTCAACCACTGAAATCACTGTGTCCCCACAGTAACCCACCTGCCTCATATCATCCCAGGATTTTTGCTAGCCTCTCCCGTTTGTCCTTGAAGTGATAAAATGATGATTCACGTCCCTGGCTCTTCACTGCTTTGCACATTCCATACGTCCCACCTCCAGTCTCTACTGACCTTGACACAACTGGCAACAATGGTTGCCAGACATGTGATCCTTTGCCTGGAGTCTTATGCTTCGCTGCAAATTTAAGACACCGTGCTTCTGTCTAGCACTGCTTTATACGTATTGACTTTGGAAAGACCCAGAATCCAAAGACTGAAGATTTCTGTAGGGAATATCTAATTGTATATTCCTTTAAAACAAAACTGAGGTGATTTACCAGTGTATGACCACCATCATGCCGCACTGATACACACTATCTTAGCTTGAAATGAGCTAATTTTTTCATTCATACTTCAAGAAAATATATCTCCACTAGACTACAGGTGAGGTTGCCCCATTTACCCAGTCTTAGGGGGCTGTTTGCGTTTTCTGGTGTGTGCTTGTGTGTCTGTGCCAGTCCCTCAAAGTCAGGAACCATGTTTCTTTAGCTCTAGCACTGCAATGATGCCCACTCGCGTAGTTTGAACTTGAAATTGACTAACGCAACTTAACTTCTGAGACAAAACTATTTCCATTACTTTTATCTTCAGTGCATTAGCCAGCTGTGACATTTTATGCAAGCTCCCTGTTTAAGTTGTGTACCCATTTTCAAGATGTCTACCCAAGGGTCTAGACACCATGAAGGGCTATTTGAGCCACGCTATATAAAACAGAGTCCTGTGACCCTTTCCTCCCCATGCTGCCTATTTGTGGCTTCCGGACGACTGCATTGGAGGCAGCATCGCCACGGTGCCGTTCTGCTGGGCTTCCTTCTCATCATCCCCACACACACACGTCAGCTCCTGGTGTGCTTATCATGTCTGTATGAAACAGCAGAGACTATTATTGAGATTCAAACCACCTTCCAACACATGTACCTCTGAGGTGATTGGAATAGTTGGAACGTACGAAGTACCAATCTAATTTGGAAACATTTACCAAGACCTTTTAAGTATTTGTTGAACTTTGGGGGAACATTTACAGAGTGTATTCATTTCCTGTTCGCAATTTATAGACCTTCATTTTCTTGACACGGGTTCTAGTCCCCTCCTAGAACAGCAGTCTTCCCTCTGCCTCTGGGCTGCCATTTCTTCTTGACCCTTCCTGCCCCGTCTTTGGGCAGACGCTGGCTGCTTCCTCTTGCATGTACACTGTGCTGCGGAGTACACTTCTCCCTGGTGTGATTATTCACTGTATAGGCCTCTCGAGTGTTTGGCTGACAGTTGATCCCTGGAGGGGGGCCCAGGATAAGGCTTTCAGATAGGGTCACAGCCTTGGGAGTTCCACCTGTCCCTATTAGACCAACACATCTACTCTCTTAGGGTTTTGAATTTTGTTTTAGTTTGCTTTTTTTCCCAACTCTCTCTTGCAATTGATCAAGTGGCCAGTAGTCTTAGCTAGGCACCATTTAGTTCTGCTTTGCAGGATCCTTTGGACTTTGGACTAATTGTTTCCTCGTTTTTTTGTTTTATCTTCTTCCTCTTACTTTGCTTCAAAGTAGGATAGATCGATAGTGACTTGTTAGAGAGCCACTTGCAAGAGTCTTTTTGTTTGTGTGTAGGGTTTTGAGTGTTTGGGGGCGGGCACTGTATACTGATTCATTGGCTTTGGCCAATGGTTAGGTTGGGTGGTCGGAACTCGGAAGGAACTGTCTCTCTTTCATCTGTGAGAAAATGGGATGGATTGACGTATTTCTAGCAGCAAGAACAATGAGCATTGATGATGGGTTAAGTATTGGGTTGCTTACCACAACATTGGGTTCAAATCTACCAGGGGATCTGCAAGGGTAAGATGAGGTTGTCTGCTCCCCTGAAGATTTAAGATTTCAGACACCCTGTCTAGGGTCATTATGAGTAGGCGTAGACTCAGTGGCAGTGGACTTGGTTTTTATTTGAGTGGCAAGCACAGAGCCTGGGATTTGAGGGGGTTCACAGCACGCATTTGTTAACAAAGGAGAGGATGACTTAGAACTTAGGTTTTGTTTTTAATATTTTGGGTCATCAAGTAACCTCTCTAAAAGCCAGGTTTATTTCTGTTGCTTTTCATTTTTTTAGCAACTGAATGATGAGGTCCAGTACATTGTAAAAGTATCAGAAGAGTTAAGTGGTAAAGGAGCCCCCATGAAAGAGAAGGCAGAACAACTGAGGGACCTTATTCACCTCCATCAAAAGCAGAAAGAGAGAATGCAAGATTACGAAGATATCCTGTACAAGGTAGTCCAATTCCACCAAGTAAAGGAAGAGGTAAGACTTATCATGGATATGTGGAAAACTCTGAGATTTAATCTACAGAATTTATAAATATATTTACATAAGAGCAAACCTGCTTAGTCTGATATTATTCGAAGTTTTACACAATCTATCCCTAAACGTTTCTCTCACTAGGTCCCTGTCCTCCCTTATCCTTCAGTTGAGTGGAGGCTCTTTGTCCCTCCAGTGGTACATGTGATACAGCGCCTCTGATTCCTGACTTTCAGGCTCCCTGGCCTGGCAGCTCCTCCTCTCCCTCTCCCATCAAAACCCTGCATCTCCTCCCATCCAGCCCGTCTCGCTTGCAGGGATTTCTGTTTCTTCTGAATTCCAGGGGCGCTCACTTCTTGTGTTCCCCATATCTGGCATTTTCAGCATCTCAATTCTCTTGACGAATATAGCTTTCCTCCCTGCTCAAGGGGGTACCAGCTTTTCAGTGGCAAAACCAAGTTCACTTTCTTGGTATCCTCAAATCTTGACAAGGTAAAAGAATAAGCAAATGTTCTTGTTTTTCTTTCTTTAAAAAAAGATCTTTAGAGTTACTATCACAGAAAAGAGATACGTTGTTCAAATCACCTCCTGGATTCGGCCAGATCAGACTCTTAGACCTTTCGAATGTTTTATGTTCTAGAGCAGAAAAAAGCATGTTTTCTTCTTTAATAGAATTGACTTTGTTGGTCCCTCAATTTTACCTAGGTCCCTTAATTTCCAACACTATCACATCCGTTCAAGGACTTCTGGTTGCTCAGTGGTCAATGCTAGGCTGCGAACCAGAAGGTGGATGGTTCAAACTCGCTAATTGCTCCACAGGAAAAGCATATGGCAGCCAGGTTCCATAAAGATTACAGCTCCTGGGCCACTTGGTCCCCTGGAAACCCTGTGGGGCAGTTTGAGTCTGTCAGATGGGATCTCTGTGCATTGGAATTGACTGACCAACAATTGGTTTGTGGGATTTTTGTTCTGCTTTTAACTTTAATTTGGCCATGACAGCAATCACTAAGGATGGCCCAGGCAGCACTTTGACCAGCTAGTATAAGATTTTAGGATTTTTCTTTAAGGTATTTTATAAATGTGAAACCTGAGTTATTAGTATTTTTAAAACTTTTTATTGTAATTTGGGTTGAAGTTTACAGTGCGAATAAACAATGTCCCCACTCGGCCATGTGTTCACATTTTCTTTTGTGACAACGCTTGCAAACCCTTCAAAGTAGCAGCACTCTCTCCACTTCCTCTCTGCGCTTCCAGTTTCCACTTATCCTTCCCTGTGCCTTCCTGTCTTCTGAGTTTCATCCCTGGATAAATGCTGCCCTTTGTTCTCCTAGAGCTGATTGTTCTCAGGAGCGTGTACCTCTCTGGTGTTATTATTCAACTTATAAGCTCAGGCCACTTGGCAATGTCTCCATTTCAGCTGGAACATCTCATCAAATCCAGAGAACTGGAGTTTCTAGAGCCGCTAAGGGAACCAGGGGGTGTTCGTGACGCCCAGGTTCTCCTCAGCCATGCACGGGACAAGCAGGCACATATGGACCATCTCCACAAGCTGGCCCTCGCCCTGGGAGTGGGCATCATCTCATCAGTGCAGAAACCCGTAAGCAACTTTGGATATTACTATTTAAGCCCAGTTATGGCTGGGATTTGGGATGTAATGGAAACTAAACCAGATTGCCTAGTATATGTGAGAAATGCACTAAATCATCAGGGCAGAAAATAGGTGGCGAGTTTCTACCACCCATCATAAAAACAAAGAACCTATTGGCTCAAGTACTTGATTTATAACTGGAAAGTCACTGGTTTGAACCACCAGCGGCTCCATGGGAAAGAGACATGGCGGTTGGCTGCCATAAAGATCATAGCTCAGGAAATCCCAAGAGGGAGTTCTACCCTGCCATGCAGGTCACTGTGAGTCAGAATCAACTCAACAACAATGACTATGATTTTTTGTTTACAATAAAAGCAAAAAATAAGGAGAAAAAGTGAGAAATAAAAAACTTCTTTATTCTCACAAGAGTTTATAGAGTAAGAGTTTTCCAAGATTTATTCAAAGCTTAAAGAAATACAACTTCAAGTACCAACCCCACCCCCAGAAAAAAAGTAAGAGTTTATATGCGGTGGGGGGAACCCCCCCAAAACTGGAAAGTTTTTCGAAGCCATGTATTTAAACTTTTTTTTGACAAAACAACCTTATCACCTTCAAAATACTCTCTGTTTACACTTAATACATTTGTTCAATCTGCAATTCCATTCTTGAAAGCATTTCTCATTCATCTGTTTGGATGGCTGACCTCAGCTCATTGCTTTCTTCACCTCTTCTATGTCACCAAATTGCCATCCTTTCATGTCCCTCTGCATCCATGGAAACAAAAAGGAGTCGCAGGGAGCAAGGTCAGGTGTGTAAGGCAAGAGAGGCCTACTGTTTATTGCCAAAAACCGGCGCACTGAGATGGCTGTGTGAGCAAGTGCATTGTCGTGATGGCAAAACCAGTCCCCTGTCGGCCACAAGTCAGGCCTTTTTGTTTTTTTGCACACTGTTATGCAATCTTTCAGAACCTCTAAATAAAAAGCTTGACTAACAGTCTGACCTGGTGGAACTCCAAATGCACTGTAAGTTGATATTTTCATTCATTCCGGAAGTTGACAGACATTCAGAACAAGGTTTGTCTTCAATCAACTTTTCACTTTTTTTTAATGCTATTTATTTACTTAAAAAAAATCAATTATTGGGGGCCCGCACAACTCCCACCACAATCCACACACACATCTACTGTGTCAAGCACACCCACACACTTGTTGCCCTCATCACTCTCAAAACACCAATCCCCCACCTGAGCCTTTGGTATCACTGCCTCATTTTTCCCCGCCCTCCCCACCACCCCCTTTCTCATGAACCCTTGATAATTTATAATTTATCATTATTTTGTCATGTCTTACACTGTAATCAGTTCCCCCTATCTACCCCACCTTCCCTCCACCCTTCCGGTATCAGCAATCTCACCACTGGTCCTGAAGGGATCATCGGTCCTGGATTCCCTGTGTTTCCAGTTCCTATCTGTACCAGTGTACATCCTCTGGTCCAGCTGGCTTTGTAAGGTAGAATTAGGATCATGATAGTGTGTGTGCGGGGTGGGTGGGGTGGGAAGCACTAAAGAACTAGAGGAAAGTTGTATGTTTCACTGTTGCTATGCCACACCCTGACTGGCTCGTCTCCTCCCCACAACCCTTCTGTAAGGGGATGGCCTGTTGTCTGCAGATGGGCTTTGGGTCTCCACTCCGCACTGCCCCTCGTTCTCAACGACCATTTCACTGTTCTGAAATGAGAAAGCCACTAGTGCACTGAGTTTTCCCCATAGCGCTGTCCTTGTAGGTTGTGTTCAACATGTAAACAGTTTCTGTGGCCTTTTTCCTGAGCAGGAAACACAATTTCACAGCCACATGCTGTTCTCTTAAATTGGCCATTGTAAATTAAAAAAATGAGGTTTGAGTGTAACCGCTCTTAAGAAAAAATTCATTGTGACCACAGAGAGCTTTCCCAGGTGACGCCACTGAGTGCACTTCCTCAGAGCGCGTTGCTATGCTCGCCTAGCAGGAAGAATGTGTACTGGGAAAGCTCTGCTCAGCAGAGACTTTTGCTGTTTTGGGGGGCACCCACTCGTATTTTATATCTATACTCTCTAATTTGGCAGTCATTTCTTTAGCGCTGAACATTTGGCGAAAGCAACTGAAGAACTAAGCTTTGGGTTTTATTTTATTTTAATTAAAAATTTAAAACCAATACTCAATATAGTTATTAGAACACAAGTCTGTTGGGAACAACTTGAGCATGTGAATGTACTTTTTAAACTGTAAATTTTATAAAATCTAAACACACCTCAAATATTTTTGATGGGCATATAGCAACAGAACTGAGATGTGCTGTAACATTGAAATACACACCAGATCTCAGACCTAGTTAAATGGGGGAAAAAATTGTTTTGTATTGTTTACAGGTCAAAATGAAGGTACTTAGTTATATTAGGTTAAACAAAATGTATCGTGAACATTAATTGGACTTATTTTAAAGTATTTTAAATATATCTACTAGAAAATTTTAAATTACTTAGGTGGCTTACATTTTTCTATTGGATAATTCTGCTTTAGCAAAGATTCTCGAGCTGAGGACCTGAGACTCGGAGAAACGGACTGCCTTCTCCCTTGCGATCAGTAGGCAGAAAGAGCCCCACCTCACCAGTGTGCCCTGGGCCCTGGTCACTGGGTCTGTCTACACTCTCGGGTGACTTCAGAAGAGGAGCCTAAATGACAAAGATGTATTTACAAATACAATTCTCATAAATAATACATACTAGACTGATTTTTTAAAAAGTCTTCCCCAAGCTCCTAATTTGAGGAGGAAAAATTAAATTAAATTTCTCCAATATCTGTCTTATAACTTAAAATATATAAGCAATTTTTAATTTTAAAGTTCACTAACCAAACAACAAAACAAACAAACCACTGCCATGGAGTGAATTCCAACTCACATGACCCTCTAAGAGAGGGTAGAACGAACTGCCCCTGTGGGTTTCCAGGGTAACGCTTTACGGGGTAGAAGGTTCATCTCACGAGACGCTGAAATCCATGGATCTCCGTCCCTGGGTGGTACACATGGTAAATTAGCACTTGTCTGTAACTGAAAGGTTGGCCATTTCCTTTTAGGTTCTTCAGCAGAAAGGCCTGGTGAGCTACTTCTAAAATCTCTGTGGCACACAGCTTTATTCTGATGCATCTGAGGTCTCCATTGGTCAGAATCAATCATATGGAATTCAGGAACCTATTTTGTTAACTGAAAGGCCTAGAGATATGAAAATATATGTTCCTGTTAATACAACCTTTTTTTTTTTTTTTAACCAAGAAAAGGCTTCCTTTTTAAGAGTTTGATTCTACTGGTGGATTTATTTTTAAAAGAATGCTAGATGTCTCACTTTGCCAAAAAATGTGAATTGTCCTCCTCTCCACGTCTGGCCTTGGCCCCAGCAGCCCTCTGAGTTGAGTAGAGATGGGAGCACTTGCATAATGAACCTGAGGTCAAGCGTAAGTTGACAGGAAAATTATAGTGCAGGAGATGAGTATTTCTAATACATATTTTATGCCTTTTGAAGTAAAAATTATATCTTATAATGAATGGTGTCTTGAGGGATTTGAGTGTGATGAGGAAATCATCAAAACTTGAGATTCAAGACTAGAAATGTGCTGGTTTGCCTCTCCCAGAATGTTGGGTGCCTGGCTTCTTTCTGAGATAATAATGCTCAAATATGCTTAAGGTAAAACAAATCAGGAGCCTAATTCTTTTTTTAAATGTGTCATTTGTGCATTTCATAATGCAGGTCCCTAACTAGCTTATTCATCTTGCTGCGGCTTCCTTCCCTCCCTCTGCCACTTTTAGAACTGCTCCAACGTCTCTGCAAAGAACCTGCAGCAGCAGCTGGACGCCCTGGAGGGGGCCTGTGTGCACTGCCGAGCCCAAGTGCAGGAATATGAGCGAGCCCTGGCCTGCAGCTTGCAGGACTGCATCGCCCGAGATGAGATAAAAGAGGTGAGGGGCAATGAACACTGGCACGCAGCTGCAAGCTGCTCTGAACCTAAAGTCGTTGCCTCAGGGACACCTATCCTCACACAGACACACACCATGAGTCGTTTCTTTATTTTCCCCTACTAGTCAATATGTTGTCGATGCCGAAAAAAATCTAGAATGTAGTATTACAAGGTTTCTTTGTTGTTGTTGTTGTTTTTAGGGGAGGGGGAGTTATTTTTCTCGCTCAGATCCTTAAAGCAGTGGCTTGCTAACACGTGTACTGATTCCTCAGAACCCAGAGAAAGGGATGATAGTGTCCCACTTTGGCCCTCTCCAGCCTGTTGAGATGCTATTTAAGGCCCATTGACTCATGATGAATGGATGCTAAGGGCCAGAAGAGCAGGTTTTTCCCTTCAGAGGCTTACAGAGTATTAGCAGCCACATCACGTGGCTGGTTTCATAGTTACCGAACTGAGTAGCTGTTGTAGCCAAACAATGGTCGGGAGAAAGTGGCCCTCTACATTCACGCCCCTCCACCCCCATGATCCTGCGTCCCTCGCTCAACTCCAGACGGACCCCTCTACCTCCTGCCCCAGACCCCTGCTAAACCACAAACACTACCCTCTCTCAGCTAAGATCTCTATCCAAAGGCTTAGTATTACTTGTTTTGTGTAAAACCCAAATAAGCATGGCCAAGGTCCTGCTTGTTGACTGGGAATAGAACATGAGAGTCTCTGTAAATCCAGATTGATCTCCATCCATTTCTGTCTGCAGTCAGTAGTCCATGAGCAAAACGGGGTGTGAGAAGAGTTTCCTGCTGGAACTTCCTGTTGATGCTCAAGTTACACAAATGAGGGGCAATAAATATCAGCCATTACAACATGGACTGACTTCAGAGTAAGAGTAACAACATTTAATGGTGGACTAGCTCTGCAGCCTCCCTCGGTACCCTTTCCTGAAGGACCATGTGCTGATTGTGAGAATGGAAGGTGGCTGGAAGGAAAGTTAGGAGAGGTCACTGTTGCAGGAGAGAAACAAGAATCACCATCGACGAGTGTTGATCTTCCCCATGCGCTATGGGGTGGCAGTTTCTACTCCCGGTCAGTGTTCCAGGGAGACTCAATTTCAGGACGGAAGGACATGAACTCATTTCAGGTGCAATTTGTACTGCAGTTTATCCTGTCGTAGTAGCAAGGTCTCTTCCTGTGCTAACGGTTCCACCTTTGTTGGTGCAGTTAGCACTCAACCGCCGTAAGCCTGTGAAGGTCTTTTGAACAAAACCATCAGAGAGCATTGTTCTTTCCGAGACTACAAAATTTGGATATGTCAGCCCTAGGAATATATTTTACAGGATCTATCCCCAAAGGTATCTCTCACTTTTAGTGCCACTGTCTTGCCCAAAATCCCCCTCCCTTCAGAGATGGTTCAGATCTACGGGTAGTGAAAGCACAAGTGGAACCTGCTGAGTTATTCCCAGCCCCCTATGGCTCAGTTTCCATTTCCCTGGTGAGTTAATGGCATTTATAGAGCCAAATCTCCCTGTTCAGGCCTGGCCGGCAGTGCTTCTATTTGCAGGGATCACCTCGTGATGAGCCTGTGCTGAAAGCCAGCTGGCTGGACTGACAGATGTCCCTTGCAGTCATAGTATGGACACCCTGGGATTGTCTGTACTATACCAGGAATGAGCAACCAGATACGTGAGGGCTTCGTTCAGGAACTGGTATCACTTTACTCTGCTCTTTTATATTGAGAGAGGGGCTCTTCCCACTTGCTTCTACTTCGAACCAAACCAATCTTTGATGCAGGTGCAGTTTCACATTAAAAAGCTCAGAAAATCTTTGGTACTAACTCCCAACACCAACACCACCACCACCTCCCTTTCTTATGGTGATACTGTAGGCATCTCAGATCACAGTATAACATCCACATCCTGGAGTGTCCAACAAGACAAGCCTAGTGGGGAGTGAATTAATGAAGATAGAGTTAGGTGAATTTTTTCTGTTGCTATAGTCTTTTTCCTTTTCTTTTGCGTTTTACAACAGTTTTATTTGCACATAATTCACATAGCATACAATTCCATGGGCCCATCATCTCATGAGGGGTTGTACAATCAGGTTGAAATTGAGCACATACGTGACCCTCCCTTTGGATTCATGTTAAATTTGTTCTCGTTTTATCGTGTTCTGCTTTCTCTTAAGTATGGGTTTCTCTGCTTTATTCTGTTATTGTTGGGTTTTTTGTTATTTTGTACATGTTTTTAGAAAATCCAGGAGAAGTAAAGCTACAGAGACAGTCATTAGATTGTTCCTTGGGCTTACGGCAGGCAAGAGTGGGGGAAATGAAGAGCTGATAATAACGAATACACGAAAGAAAAAACATTACAAAATTGATTATGGGGATGATTGCACAACTCTTTTTAGTATGCTTAAACCGTTGAATGATATGATACGTGAAAGTCAGTAAAACTATAAGCATTGTTAAGAAAAGACAAGCCTAAATGGGAAAGCAATCACAAGGCATATCCCCAGTACGTATTAGTAGTATCTAAATAGACATGTTCTTCTTTCTTTAGCTACTGGTACTGAAAGCATTGCTAGAATTAAAAGCTATATATTACACTATTTTTTTTTTACTATATAAAAATTAGACAGGGATATTCTATCAGGGAGCTAGATCAAGCATGGTGTTTCCAAGACGCTGTTTATGAGAGTAGAAAACCCCGTCTTTCTCCCTTGGAGCTGGCTGGTGGTTTCGAACTGTTACCTTTGCTAACAGTGTATAACCACGATACCACCAGGGCACCTACATTTGCAGTATAGTTAAATATTCATGTTTTAAAAAATCCCCTGTAAAACCTATATATATGCTTGCATATTGTCCCACTCTCCTTCACAGATCCATCTCGCCCGAGTGCCTATCCAGGCATCCACGGTGGACTTCCTCAGGTTTCAAACGGCTTATGTCCTTCGTGTAAATTGACCTGGCCAGCAACAGGCTTAAACAGGGGCATTCTTGTGTCTAATCTGCCTCAACCTGCTTAGTCAAAACTAAGAATAGCCAGCAGCCTCACGTCTCCATGTCTCGCTCCCTCTTATGCTATGTCTCAAAAGAAACCTTGCTGGTTCCTGATCTCAAGAGAGAGCTTCCTGGGGAATTTGGTGAAGATCCGCATCTACTAGTTTCAAAAGAACCACGATTTTCAAATCTTTAGTAATTTGTTCCCTCGTCACCATCATTTTAATTTAGCCTGCTTATTCCATTGCAAATATGGAAGAATGAGGCAAGTGGAAAGATAAGAAAGTCACATTATTTATTAGGAGAACAAAATCCCTGATTTTTCTCAAGGTTTTATTAACGTGAATTACAACAACATTTAAATACTTCTAATAGGGCCATTTTCCATATCCCACATTTAGGTGTTTTCTTCTGACTATGTGTTCAGGATGAGCAGTTGTCTTAGCCATCTCCCCCATTTCCCATTGTTGACAAGCTGACCGAAGTTAGAAACAGCTGCGTGAACAATGATACCACAGCCAAGCAACCACAGTGCTCAGTTATTTTTAAAATATGACCACAGTTTATGTGGGGGTTATAGAGAAAGTGAAATGTCCTCATTGCAATATGCAGGTAACATAAGTCAGTAGGGCTGGATTTTCAGGGGTTGAAGGTAGGTCAAGCACATACTACCTCCCATTTGCAGTAAACCTGAATCTGAATTGGGAAATGCACTGGAGTTTAGATTTCAGATGGAATTCCAGTGGAACCAGAGTAAAGTCCAAGCAACTGAAGACTCATGGACAGTGCTCACATTTCACAAAGTAGCTGATCGCATTTCATATACCCACCGTGCCACGAACTCTCTGTGGCCTTATAAATCATCTTCAGAGGAGAGATTTACATTCCAAGGCCAACAGAAATAAAATTGCACTCATCATCATTTATCAGTCTTAAATTTCTTAATCTGACATAGATTTGAAATTTCAAAGTTTAGAATTCGTGTTCAGCATCACCATATATTTTTTACCCTTCCTATATAGTTTTTCAATTGCTCATCGCACTATGGTTAAGTGGACTTTATCTTTCCCATGCATATATGCAGACGGAGCAGTTATCACATGATGATAGAGCTGCTGTTACTTTCTGTGGAAGCTACAAAGCATGTCAGATTCCAGTAGGAAAACAGATTTTTATTAAAAAAATAAAATTGCAGTTTTTCATATATGAATGTTAATGATAGGACATAATTTTTGGTTTCCTCAGCTACGGTAGTTATTACACTTGCATGTGTAGATTTGGACTCTGTGGGGGAAAAGTTCCTGCCGAAGTTTTATGTGAATGACTAAGGGCACAGGCACTTTGCATCTCAGCCCCCTGCAACGACCTTATTTGTTCTGCTAAAAGAAATACATGCACTTCTAAGTAATACACGTCATCACATTTTATTTCTATTGTCTATATCAGAAGCAAACACCTGGACTATGATCTCTTCCACTTTTACTGAGCTCTAACAGAAAAAATCGTTTTCAAACTTTGATGTTGTAGCTTTTTCCTTCCTTCTGAATGTCAGTGATTTGTCAAAATGTTTTATGTGGTCTCCAAGCTTAGTTTAGTTTATATTTAAAACTAATGTTCAACAACTTAATTTGCCATTTGAAATACACAGCACTGATTATGTATAGATGTGTCAGGTGCAATAATTGCATCAGCACAGTAATCTCTATGCATGCACACCTGCTAGGGCTCTACAGGTGCCTGTCTTCCACACGTGCTACGAGATGGCATAGGCGCTGTTTTCACTATACGCAGAATTCCAGATAAGCATTTTAAGAGAGCATTTTCTAGCGAAGATACTTTTTTCCAACATTAGAAATCTAAAATCCAGCCTGTGCACGGTCTTTAGTCCTTTACGAGCAATTTGTTTGCTGTAATTTTAAAGAATTTTTATGAGTTTTTCTGATTTTCCTATCATAGCTGAAATTTATCAACCTCGATATTATTAACTCTTAGAATAAATACCTCCATATAATAAGAGAAGGTTAATATTTTCTCTGTAATTTTCTTGGCTGATCATTTAAAAAGGGATTTGCTTAACCTTCTTGAAGACAGAGAGGGCACATAAGGGGTGTGTTTAGTGGAATAAGACTGCTTAAACTTTTGGTGCACAGGTAAAGTTGAACTATTTGTAAGACCTATAAGGCTTTCAGTCAACAATGGATTCTTAATAGTTAGCCTTAAGCTTGGTTTACGCACAGAATCACCATCATTGCAAGCAACTGTCGCTTCTTTTTTATTACGAAGGACCTTCTAGACAATGTTCATTAAAAAATATTTTTTCACCTGTTAAATCTCATGTTGGATCTTTTTTTTTTCTTTTTTTAAAAATCATTTTATTGGGAGCCCTTACATATAATATAATGAACCCTAATTCAATTCAATTAAGCATAATTATACAATTGCTGCCACCATCATTTTCTTTCTTTTTGTTTTAACATTTTATTAGGGGCTCATACAACTGTTATCCCAATCCATACACACATCAATTGTGTAAAGTGCATTTGTTCATCGTTTCTCAAAACATTTTCTCTCCATTCAAACCCCCGACATTAGGTCCTCATTTTTCCCCTCCCTCCCCGCTCCCCCCTCCCTCATGAGCCCTTGATAGTTTATAAATGGGTATTTTGTTATATCTTGCCCTGTCCAACGTCTCCCTTCACCCACTTTTCGGTTGTCTGTCCCCCAGGGAGGAGGTCACACACAGTTCCATGTAATCGGTTCCCGAATCTTTTAATAATATAATACTGCCTAATCATTGGTTAATATACAGAAACGGCAAATATCTTGGAAGGTGACATACAATACTCCACTGGTGTCTGTCACCTGCAGAGCCCCTTGCAGCCATCATGAATTTGTCCCCGATGCCTGATGAGAGCGCAGGGAGCCGACGGCTGCAGGACAGATGTCTCTCACACTCGCGCACCGAGCACAGAACACACACGGAA
This sequence comes from Echinops telfairi, assembly GCF_000313985.2. NCBI lineage: Eukaryota > Metazoa > Chordata > Mammalia > Afrosoricida > Tenrecidae > Echinops > Echinops telfairi. The sequence continues at coordinate 4,694,133 of NW_022103899.1, read as the reverse complement.
ATGACGACGCCAAACGACTCTCCATTAGACAGAGAGGTTAGAATCTTGTGAAAGACTAGGAAAGTGAGAGACTTTCTTGCTCGGAGGCCAGATATAACTCTAGCTATAAATTACACGTAAAAGTATTAACATTACTTAGGTTGGGGGGGATATGTTTAGATTCACTTTATATGTCCACGTAGTAGATTAGTTTCTACGAAAATTCACTCAGAGCACCTTTGGAAGATGATGAATACTCTGATTTTGTGCGAGTGGGTATCTGTGTGCTTAGTTTCAGGAAAACACCTCTTTCTTTTTATTGCCCTGCAGCTCAAAGAGTCATTCAAAGACGTCAAAAAGAAATTCAACAATGTAAAGTTCAATTACACTAAGAAAAGTGAAAAGGCACGGCATCTCAAGGCTCTCAAATATCAAATCCAGCAAGTTGATATGCATGCTGACAAAGTGCAGGTAACGAGAACGCGATGTGGGTGTGCATGCTTTGTGCCACTCAAGTTGCATTTTTGGTCTTAATTCTAGATACCTAACTGAAGAAACGTTTGCTTTTCTTAAACAGCGTGGACACGAAATGGGTAGCTTTAGATTTGATCATAAATGAAATCTTCATGTGAAATATGCAATTGGTCCCTTGAGGCCATTCCACAATGGTTTCTAGATTCTTCCAAACAAATCCAATCTGCTTTATTTTCATTCTTTCCCCTAACAGACACACACACACACACACACACACACACACACACACACACACGCATGCACGCACATGCATACACACTTTTTGTATGCTCTAATTCTTCTTCTTACATTCTACCCACTTAAGAGATTCCTTTACTGCCCTGCCCTGTCTTATTTCTAACTTCAGACTATTAGATTATTTGAATACATTTACCAGGAGATAATGAGTTTATGGGACATGTATTTGATTTTATGATCATTTTCATGTTTTCATATTCTAACTTGTACATAGTATATTTTCTGTATGTTTGATGAATACTAAGTCAATAAAATATCCCAAACAAAGTCCATTTGTAATCATTTTAGTCTTAACAAATCAGGGTGGAGAAAGCTGCATGAAGTCTTCGAACGTTTTCTCTTGATGCTTAGTCACTATAGTGTAATAAATAAAAATGGAATGTTATTAAAAATGTCTTGTTGCACAGGCTCTGAAAAGGAAAATGGAAAAAATTGAGAGCAGAATTTCTGATCCTTTATTAATCTATCCAAATAATAAAGTTAATGACCTTTTGGAGGCCACAAAGGATTTGGGAAAACAAATGGATGAGTTTGACAGAGTTGTGACAGATTATAAGAAGAATTTGGACTTGACGGAGCACCTCCAGGAGATGATGGAGGAGGTATGAACCCATCGCTGAGCTTTACATGCCAAACTGGAGACCTTACTGATGGCCAGGAAGGTGACTTTCCTCGTGTGGTCAAATGGCACTTACAGCAGAGCAGAGTTCCATAATAGTGTCTCTATAAGGTTCGGGGGGCCCTGGGGGCTACTGGTTACAAGTTGGCCTGCTAAAGGCAAGGTCAGCAGTTCAAGCCCAGATTTCTCCCAGCTATTCCATGGGAGAAAGATGGACTGTGCTACGCCAGTAAAGAGTTATCGTCTAGGAGACTCACAGGGGCCGTTCTTAGCCTGTCCTACAGGGTTGTGATCAGTTGGTATCAGCTAATGGCAGTGAGTTCTTGAGCTTGGGTGTGGCTCTGATCCAATGCCATAGACTGAGTCTATGAGCACTCATAATAATAAGCCATATGGCACCCTTATCAACCAACTTTAAGGAATCGTGGGATTATTTTTATTCATTATTTACCATTTTTTTCTTTTCTGAATGTAATAACTACACCGTCTTTTCAAAATTAATAGAATAACTTGTACAAGTATTGATACAAATCTGGGTTCTATCTCAAAAACCTTTGATTTCTTGTGTGATATTTAAGATTCACCTCAAAAACGGAGATAATTGATGGAGATTTCAATATTCCTATTTTACATAGAAGTTGACTTCTGGAGTTACTCATTTACTGACCCATTATACAAGTATGGTATTAAAAGCATAGTAGGATTTTGACACACTGATTAAGTAAGTCTTTTCTCCGTCTGAAATATATTGAAATAGTTATCATAGTTAAAAAGTTTGGACTTAATCATTCTTTACAACCCAAAAGGGATGTAATGACATTGTCATAACGTTGTGTGAGTAGCGACTGTAAGATTCCATACAGGCCATTTACATCTTATTTTAACCATTTGGATTTCATCTCTCACACAATGAATCTGGAAAATATAACTCCCAACCTACTATTTGTCAGGATTTCTATATTTCTTATAACTCCAGAACAATTTGATTAAAATGTTAACTATTTTATGTTGCTTCACTTAAAATATCTACAGATATTTTATATGGAATGACATCTTGACAGTAAATTGAAACTAAAAATCAATTTCAAAATATAATAGCTTTTAAATACATGTAGATTTCTAAAATAGACTTTTGAAAGTATGGATATGCAAGGAAAAGAAGTTATTACTATCTATTCACTCAACATTCAGACACCACCATTCATATTTTCGTGAATTTTTCTTTTCTGCTTTTAGTGTTCAAGGGCAAAATGATTTGGTTTTATATTTTCTTTACTGTGACTTAGAAAGCTTAACCTGTGGAAATTGAAACGTGATTACTTCAGAGCGTACCATCCAGAGCTTCAGTAGGACGCTGATTTCTTCCTCTGTGCTTTGTTCCCTCTTGACTCAGTATGACTTTTGGCACGAAGATGCAAGCGCCACAGTGGTAAGAGTTGGAAAATATTCCACAGAATGCAAGACGAAAGAAGCTGTGGCCATCCTCCACCAGCAATTCAATAAGTTTATCATGCCTTCAGTGCCTCAGCAAGAAGAAAGGATTCAGGAGATGACTGACCTTGCTCAGCGCCTATATGGTGAGAGCCCTTTTAAATACCCGGTGCTTTCCGACTGAGTGTACCTATGTGGGACCTAACCCAGCAGACAGGGAGCGTGCTGCCAGCCCGCAGGGTTCTCAGTGTTCTGACCTACTCAAGAAAAGGGCTTGGGACAAGAGTCCTCATTCAGCGAGTTAACAACGGGGAATAAAATGAACCACCTCTGACTTTTAACACCTCCTTCATGCTTTTATTTATCCCCCATTCCTGCTGATTAACTCTAAGGTAATTAGGAAAACATACAACCCTTTTCTGATACTTTAGGTATAAAGTGAAGACGGGAGTCTACAGCTCTCTCCTTTTTGTGAAGGCTAGGGTTCGTAGATCAAAGGGTATGGTTGACAGAGAGGTAAGATTCCCCCTGGCCTCCCTCTCCCTTGTGGAAGAAATGTGAGAACTCGGTCAATATGGCCACACATTCTGCCTTCCTCGGCTCCATGCTTAAGAAAGATGATACAGTTGTCACCCGAGAGATCTTTCTTCTTCTTAAAGAACTTACCCATCTAAGCCCTCCTACGGGTTGGCAGTCCTTGAGGGCTCAGAGGAGCAAGTTTTGTGAATTCCCTGATATCATTCCTAGGAGGCCAAGGGAAATGGTAGCAGCAAGCCAATCCAGACCAGGGAGAAGATAGTAACAGGTGGTAGAAATGCTTCATTTGGCTACCCACAGCTGCTGTCAGCGAGATATTTTCTCTTGTAACATGAATCACTGTTCACAGATAGCCATAAAAATTTCATAGCACAATATATACTGGACTGTCCAACATTGAATTATTGACAATGAACTATTCATGATTTTTCAAAGGAAAAAAAACATAAAAATGATAAAATATAGATCAAAAAGTGATGAAAACTAGTGTTACAGCTCCTTTTTTACTTTAGTTACTGTACAAATGCACCAAAAATGTTGGAAGTATTCTTTTCCTATAGTATTGTATATTTCCATCTATTATTATGTAGTATAATTGACTTGTTTTCAGTTATTTCAAGCTGTAGTATAATTGACTTGTTCCCCCCTGCTGACCATAAGTTCCTTGAGGGCAAGTACAGTGATTTCTTTCAATCTATCTCAACGCCTATTCAAACTCTTCATAAAAGCTACATCCTCTCCGGTGATGTACCATGTTCTTTTTTTTTTGTCTTCCTGGTCCTGTTACCAAACTATATATAGTAATATGCCTGTTGTCACCAGAATGTAAGTTCCATGAGAGAAAAGATGTTTGTCTGTTAATGTACTGCTCGTGACCCATACTGAGTTCTTGCAAGTATTTGCTGCATGAATGAATCACTGAATGAAGATGAGCGACTAAATGGATGATCTGAGTCATCTGCTGTAGAATGTAAGGAAACTACGCATTTGTATTTCTTTGCATCAAATAAGGGTAGTTTAGGGATATTGTAGCAATTCGTGCAGACAAGACAAGTTTTATTGAACCCTGAGTTTTAATTCAAATATATTTACCTTAAAATAATCAGTTCTTCAATTAGTTCTTAAGACATGGCCCTGCTTGATGCTTGCCCCCATGAAAAGATCACTGAAGATATGGGTGCTATACCCAAATGTGGCAAAGAAACTAGATGGTGCCTGGCTGTCAGAAAGAATAGCATCTATGGTCTTAAAGGCTTATCTTCCAATACGCAGCCGCCTAATAAGGCATTGACTAAGTCCACATGAAAAAAGCACACCAGCTTGTGTGATCCAAGGATTATAAATAATAAAATCTAAACATGAAGGAGGGAATGGTGTCAGAGCTTAAATATTGAACACCTAGTTTTCAGAAGGCTGTGGATGATAGGGGAAGGCCAGCATCCTATTGGCTGGGTCCACACATGGATTAAGTCTCTGGGGATGACCTTCTGACTATAGTCAAGCGATGTGAATCGCCTTGTTATCAGACAGAGGGCATTGCAAAGTCAATTGTGGCAGATATAGTTAGATTAAAATGGTACACCTTATGATTTGAGTTCCCTTTTGACTAATTTTAAAGTTGTTTCCATTAAAATAAAAGGGGGACAGGAAATGCCCGTGGATTAAGCTCCCAGTGAATTCCTTCTGTCCATAGATCAGGGATATGAATAGCCTTGCTGTCATGCATAGTGCATTGAAAAGTAGGTTGTTGCAGTTTTAGGTTAAATGTTAAGACGTTATAATTTGATCTACCTTTTGACCCATTTTAAACTTTTGTTCTAGTTTTTGATAATATCTGCTTCTTTTTGATTGAGATCTGTTGCTGTTTTACTTTGTCAGTGTTCGTTTTTGTATGTTTTCCTGTTTATGAAATCCAGCATAGATAAATCTATAGAAAATAACTGGGTGAATGGTTTCATGAGAGCATGGTAAAAGGGGAATGAGGAGTTATAACAATGAGTACAGGAAGGAAGAAATTGTTCTAAAATTGATTGTGGTGATGATTTTACAGCTTTTAAAATATGATTGAACTATTAAGTTGTATGATGTGTGAATGATATGTGAATAGAACTGTTTTTTAAAATTCAGTTCTTACTATTACTGAGAGCTATGGTTGACATAAAGCAAGTAAGACCCAGTTCTTGCACTTAAGTGTTAATGGAAGTGTGGGAGGTATAAAAGGTGCAATACAGTTAGGTCTAAATTGTGACATGGAATCAGGCAGTCTGGGTTCAAATTTCGACTCCCCACTTCAAAAAATTGGATTCAAATCTCTACCTCTTTTGAGTCTCAAATTTCTCATTTGTAAAATGTAGATAATAATAGAACCTATATGAGGCTTATACTACATCATGCATATAAAGTATTTAGCAACAGGAAGATGAAAAGGCATTACTCACTACCTGGTAGTGTTTTTGTTATTACATCAATGGGGCTAAATGAAACCTGATTGGGCAAGATTAGAACATTTCGCAGAGGTGTTGTGCTACAGGCGATGGGCCTAGAAGGGTCAGAAAGCTTTTGACAGCAATAGGAAGGAAATCCCCAGTTTAGGAAAGAATATGCGGGGACTCCAGAGATTCTGAGGGAAGAGTGTCTAGTTTAGTTTGGCCAGAGACAAACTTAGTGAGGAACTTAGTGTTACTTAAATAGGAAGTACCATGAATACCATTCTGAGAAATCTGTATTTTCCTAACCAGTGGAGAATCATGGGACGTTCTGAACAAGAGAAAACTGGATTAGAATTGAGATTTAAGAAAATTAATGTGGCAATATTATGTAGGATCAATAATAGTGACATAGCACAGCAAATGTAAATACTTTCCTAGAGTATCTGACTTTTCCTCAAAAAGGCTTACTTATTTATATATCCTGCAAATATTTATTAAAGAGTTGGTATCTACCAGCCCTTACACCAGATGTTGGGGATATGAGGAAATGCCTGGAATTCTAAAATTTCTGCTAACAATTTGACCTTCATTAACAAGTTCCACCCCTTCTCTAGGTTTGGAAGAAGGGAAGAAGTATGCTGAGAAAATAGTGGCAAAACACAAAGAGGTTCTTGAATCGGTGACTGAATTATGTGGCTCTCTCACAGAGCTTGAAGAAAAACTGGAGGTAATTTCTTTTTTTTCTAGAATATGTATTTTTGAGAGATTATAATTATGAATGTGTTTGCCACGTGTCTTCTAGTGCAAAGATGTTCTAAAAGAAATTCTCAAGGGACATAATGTGCACATTCCCAGCTTTCTAATATAATTATCTGGGTGTTTCTGATCATTAATTCTGTTTTTTTTTCTATCACTTCAAAGAAAACTATTGCTGGGAATGAAGGCTAAGCACAATGAAGGTGTCTCATTTACATCTTCATGGATCACATCCTAAAGGATAAACATGTGCCATTAAAACCAACCTCTACTTTTTGGTTGTCTGTCCCCCAGGGAGGAGGTCACACACAGTTCCATGTAATCGGTTCCCTCTTCCCTACCCAAAAGTGGATGAAGGGAGACGTCGGACAGGGCAAGATATGACAAAATACCCATTTATAAACTATCAAGGGCTCATGCGGGAGGGGGGAGCGGGGAGGGAGGGGAAAAATGAGGACCTAATGTTGGGGGTTTAAATGGAGAGAAAATGTTTTGAGAAACGATGTACAAATGCGCTTTACACAATTGATGTGCGTATGGATTGGGATAACAGTTGTATGAGCCCCTAATAAAATGTTAAAAAAATAAAAATAAAATAAAATAAAACCAACCTCTAGTCTAGATTAAATAGCCTCATGTGTTTGTTTACAAATGATAGATGTAGTTCTGTTCGTTTATTTGTTTTCCCTCAAAAATGTAACCCTACAGAAAATAAAATAACCTTAACTTATATGGAAATATTAAACTAACCATTAGTTTAATGTTAAATGAATAAGTGAATCAATGCAAAATTGATATAATGAATAAAAAATTAATCGAATGAAAACTGATGGTAAGAATAAAGGGAAACATGCATATGCCTAACAGTCAGTTAAAAGAAAGAAATATAATATTGTTTTGGCTATTGCTTATCAAAAATTATGGTTTTATTAATATTGTGCTTAAAACTGTAAAAACCTTTTATTATAGTAGGGTAATTAAGGACACAGGCTCTAGAAGAATCCACGTTTGCACTGGCATACGAACACCAGAAATAGTTACATCTGTAACCTGGGGTAGATTACTTAATCTCCTGCACTCAGCTTCTTGACGAGGAAAATGGAGGCAATAGCAAAACCCCATCCCAGGATTGCTACCTTTGCATAGATGGCAACTCACCGTAAAGAAAGCCCAAATCCTCACAACTGGACCCATAGGTTACATCATGAGAAACAGGAAAGATTGAAGTTGTCAAGGAGTTTGTACCAGTTGGCTCCACAATCAATGCTCATGGAAGCAGCAGTCAAGAGATCGAAGCATTTGGTAAAACTGCTGCAGGAGACCTCTTTAACGGGTTAGAAAGCAAGGCTGTTACTTTGAGGACGAAGAGGACCCCAACTCAAGCCATGGTCATTTCAATCGCCGCATGTGAAACTGAACATTGACCACGGAGGACGAAGGAGAATCGGTGCAGTTGGGTGGTGCTGGTGAAGACCACTGAAAGCACCACGGACTGCCCAAAGAACGCCAAATCTGCCTTGGCAGAAATGCAGCCACAAGGCTCCTTAAGGGCAAAGATGTGAGACTTCACCTCATCGTGTACTTTGAACGTGTTGTTAGAAGGGCGTCATGCTTGGTAAAGCAGAGGAGCAGGGAGAGCCGGAAGACCCTAGACGAGATGGATTGACTTCGCGGCTGCAGCATGGACTCACACAAAGAACGGTGCGGCTGCCACAGGACCGGGAGCGTTGCATGCTGTTGCCCAAAGGGTCGCTGTGAATCAAAACGGACTCCCAGCACCTGATCACAACAGCGACGGGGCAATCTCATGCCGAACGCCGTGATAACGATGCCGGGATTAACATTGCGCCGGTTACTGAGGCATGATGGAGTCATTGTGGTTCTGAGCACGTTACCTTTCCCTCTGTGGTCCATGTTTCCCCGTTTTAAAGAACGCTCCTATCAGTCTTGTAGCTGTTTCTTTCTCTTGCATGACTTCCGATGAGAAATTCCCCAAAGTACATTTGACTCAATGCATAATGAATTTTTTAATGAAAAGCAATTTAACCCATTTTTTAATTGCTTTCCATAAATGTTTTAGAATTATCATGTCGTCTGTAATGTATAAATGTACCATATACCTCATGTCTTTGCCTACATTTAATCATTTTCTCCACACCCACACCTCTCTCCTGAGCACCTGTTTGTTTTACTGATACCTCGGTTGGAAGTCTCTGTTTCCTCTGATTCTTTGGTTTTCCTGTTTACAACACCCCTCCCATTTAGAGTGCACATTTTTAAGTAAGATTCAACTTAATAAACAAATTTCTTCTCCCAATCATGGATATTCTTTCTGAAAGACTTGTTTCCAGTCCCCCACCACTTTCTATTTCCTATTGCCTCTGAACCCTCCGTAATTAGGATTGTACCCTTTCTTTCCGATTCTCAATCTACCACTCCATTCTCTTTTGTGCTATGCCGGAGCTTCCAATTAGAAATTCCAGTTAAATTGTCCTTCCTAAAAGAGTTCTCGTAGCATCATTTTACATTCAAACTACTGCATTACAAATTCTTTATTCCTGACCAGAGAAAATTAAGACTTGAGGCCTTTTTATGCTTTCAGATTATTTTGATACCTTCCAAAGCATGTGCACCTACATTCATTGTAGGCTCCCACCCAACTAGTCTGCTGGTCACTCTCTGGACTTCTGATTTCTAAATCTTTACTCCAATACATGACCTTCTCTCTCTGCTTATCAAAATATCACCATCTTTCAAAATCAATCCCAAATGCCACCTCATCCATTAATTATCCATTAATTATACAATTACCTCTCCAATGTCCTACAGCACTTTGTGTTCTTTTTTACCATAACTGTCACTGTAACTACCACTACCACGCCAACCATTACTTGACTGAGTTTGAGGAAGTGCAATGTATGAACTGTTAATGCTTTGCCTAAAGTGGAAAATTTGGGGCATCTGTAATAAATGTGCAAACTGTTGGTACAGAGATAAAGAATCATTCAATAACTCAACAATTTTTGATGTGGGTGAATAAAATATTTTCCTGGTATGTGGAATAAGAATCAGCATTGCCCTAATGAGTATCAGTCAGAATCAAAGTTTGTCAAAGAATGCTTGTAGAGCACATTTTACAAATATTCCTACATAAACATTGGACTGTCATGTGTTGGAGGTTGGTGCAATGACTATCTTTTGTGGGGATCATTAAGCAGGGGGACTGAAGAATCTCTGTTAAGGCTGAAATTATGATAATTATCCTTTCCATTTGTATAGAAACTTGAGATTTACAAAAAAATACTTTCAAGTATCATTTCTATGATCTTCCAAATTACCTTTAGATGAAGTTAAGATACAAGTTTCATTTGTTTTAAAGGGAGGAAGGAGGAGGTTCAAAGCTTTTTTAATTTAGATCTCCTAATTCAAAATCTAGTGGAGCCTTTTCGTGTTTGCTTTCACAACAGCCCCCATTTTGGAATTAGGTATCAGATCCACTGCTGTTGAGCCAACTCATGGTGCCTAAAGGGCAGAGTAGAGCTGCCCCTTTAGATTGCCATGTCTGTCCATATTGATGAGAGCGGAAAGCCTTGTCACGGGCTCACGGAAGCAGAGCCGTTTACCCGGTAATACAAGGCACTTTGGCTTTAGAGCTGGAAGCTACATCTCAGTGGAGCATGTCAGCTTTGAAGAGCATGCTCATGCCTTTCACATGCATCTGATGACATTGCCATGTTCCAAATGGAACAGAGACTCTGCTGGCAATCATCACGCTTTGTCCTGGGTGCTTGTGAGGCTTTACTTTTAGAAAATCTTCTGGGGTCTCCCTCTGGTTCCCCTTCCTCCTTCCTGGCTAAAACTGAGCCCCATGAAAGGATGGAGCACATATCACCACGCCACATGAAGCATTCTTAGGTCTCTCTTTCTCTTTTCTTTATCATAGGTATAGTTCCTTCTTCTTTTCAAGTGTGCCCCAAATGTTTTGTTAGTGTAAGTTCTCAAAAAATTCAGCTTTTGTTCCATCCAATATTTGTAATAATCTCTACCTCAGTGCTGCTCTGCAGACTCTTTTAATGGCTCAAACCCCCCTAACCAATGATTCTTTTTACCCAGAGATTGTTCCTGAAGTAGCATAATGTTACAACAATGACTTTTATTTTCCCTGCTGGCCTTCCAATAACCACTTTTTTTACTGGCAATGAATTTTCTCCAAGAACTGGGGCAGAAGGAAGAGCATTCGGAGCTTGGAGGGATGATTTTATAAATCACATCCTGATCCATCTCTTGTGGCATACATTTCCTGAAAGTTTGCAAGTGGTCTACATTTTCTTTCAAGTGGTTATTGTATTACCTGTTCCTCTAACCTTCTCTTGGCCCAGACTCTCACTGACCACCACTTTGTTCAGCAGGGAGACGTTTTAAACCTAAATCCGGATATGGAAGGCTTCCATGATGATTGTATTGACCTACTAAAAGAGCCAGCAAGAAATAAGCAGACTGTGTTTAATGAAGAAAGCAATAAGGTAAAGGAAACTACGAAGCCTTGGCTGTTTATTATTACTTTTCTTTTGAGGTTCATCATCATACTCAGCAAAAAGAAAACAAAAATCTAAATTAAAGCCTATCCATTTCAGAGGAGCCCTGGTGCAAGCTTGGCAGTTCAAACCCACCAGCCACTCTGTGGAAGACAGATGAGACTGACTGCTCTGATAAAGATGTACAAAGCCTCAGAAACCCCTCTACAGAGTTGTTGTGACTCACAGTCAACTTGTTCACAGTGGGGTGGTTTGCTTCTGTGTATTTCAAAGAAACCCTAATGGGACTGTGGGCTAAGCTTGGGCTACTGACTGCATGATTGGCCGTTCAAACCCACCAGCTGCTCCTCAGAAAAATTTGTGGAGCTGTCTATTTCCATAAATATCTATAGACTCATACTCTATCCTATAGGACAGTGGTTATCAACGTTCCGAATGCTGCAACCCTTTCATACAGTTCCTCATGATGTGGTGACCCCACCCCCACCATAAAATTGTTGCTACCTTATAACTGTAATTTTGCTACTGTTATGAATCAGACGACCCCTGTGAAAGGATCGTTCAACAGCCAAAGGGGTCACAACCCACAGGTTGAGAACCACTGCTATAAGAGATGGAGTTGACTGGAAGGTAGAGGACTTGGGTTTTCGTATCTGTTTCAGCCAAAGCTCTTAGTGTAAATGCAATGTGAGTTTCCTCCTTCTTCTGGCTGGGTCCTTAATGAATCCGGTTCTCTTACGCTGTCTCCCTCTCATTAGCGCTTTTAAATATTGGAACAGTAGCCTTTTAGATTGGCATTGGGGCAGCCATTCAAAGGTCATAAGTTCCCCCATGGACCATTTCTGCATCCCTCCTTTCTAGTTGTGTTTGCATTGTTCTTTTATATCCAAACTGAACTTTACATTTACTTCTTCCTCTTTATTATACCACCAAATTGTTTTTAGGAGCCCTGGTGGCATTTGGTTTACATGTTGAGCCATAAGGCCAGCAGTTCGAAACCACCAGCTGCTCCACAGGGGAAAGAGGAGAAGACGATCTGCTCCTGTAACTCTTTGGAGATGCAGTCTTGGAAGCCCGCAGGGGCAGTTTTACCCTGTCCTGTAGGGTCTCTGTGAGTTGGAATTGACTCAGTGGCAGGGGGTGAGGTTGAGTTGGACCTATGATTGATAATGTTTGACATTGCCCCCCCCCAAAAAATCATCTTAGCACATGAAATATTATTGTATCTTGTTACTTCAGAATCTGCCTTTAAGATGATATTTCCAGTAACATATACTGAACTTTAGAATCTAGCTAAAATATAAATACTGAAGTATTTAGAGATATGGTTCAATTACTTTCAAACCAATGCACTTATAGCTACACTAAAGCATATAGTAAAAACTGCAAATATTCCCAAAATGCAAATGTATCATGCTTTCAAAATATTATTTAAATTAAAAAATTACAGACTTTCCAAATAAGTTGTTCACACTCTATGTATAGCTGTTAGCCTATAATTAGCTCTGACTTTACGCTTTGCCAAGTTGCCTGCTCCCAATGCTTCTCTCCGAGGAGGCGAAGGAAGAAGCAGAGTCATCATCATTCTCAGCTGCCCTCCAAAGAATAAAATATACTTCTTGAGACATGTGAATTTAAAAAAACTCTCATTTGTTGCAGTTAGCCTGTTGAAAGATTGATAGATCCTTGAAGCTAAGACAATTTTTAAGATTTCCTTTTCCACAAGTGAAATCTATGTAAAAAGCGACTGTGATTATGTAACCATTAAGCGTCTATTAAATGCACTACCTTTTTGGGGTATGACCCTGAGACACTTACACCTCGGTTATTCTCACAATGAAGGAAAGCTGCCAAAGCTTGGTCATCTTATTTGACCGTCCCCCAAACTGACTGCCTTTGAGTCGATGCTGACTCATAGCAACCCGATAAGACAGAGTAGACCTGCCCCTTCAAGTAACCCTTTGTGGAGTAGAACCCCTATCTTTCTCCTATATCTGATCTTATCTTTAATTAAAATGGTCTTCATTTACTCCGACTGTGTACAAATCTGGATTTCTCCATCTCGGCACCATGAGACTTCTTGTTGTGGAGAAGTACAAACAGGGTGCACTGTAATGTACTTAGCCCTGGTGCCATAGTGGGTTGCGTGTTGGGCTGCTAAGTGCAAAGTCAGCAGTTCAAAACCACTGGGTGCTCCTTGGGAGAAAGATGAGGCTTCATTCTCCCTTAAAGATTTCTATCCTTGAAAACCCACAGGGTCAGTTCTACCCTGTCCTATAGGATTGCTATGAGATGGCAGTGAGTTTGGTTGGGGTTTTGGTTTTAGTGGCATCACTGACTTTTATCAGCAGTACTTCCAGTTTTGAAAACCAAAACTGTGTCCAGGCGTACCAGGGGTCCACTGAGGAGCAGATCACCCCAGACTGAGAACCACTGGTCAAAGTAATAAAGAGCAGCATTAACTGCTCCTCACTTTCTTGATGGAAGTCTGAGAGTTGCTAAATCAAAAATTGTATCATTTCTTTCTTTTTTTCCTGCACATTTTACAGTGACCCAGGCACATTTACTAAGAGGTCAGAAGTAGAAGTTAGTACCCCAAAGTAAACACAGTAAACATGGGGTTTTTGCTTTTATTTATTTTTCTTTTTAAAAGAAACAGATTCATTTAAATAAAGAATCAGGGTTTATTTTCATTGCAGAAACAAAAACAGCTTTCAGTTTAATATAAATTAAACCCCATACTAGACCATCAGTCATTTGGGATGAAAGTGAAGGTATATCATTATAGCTGTCAAGAACTCTGGTTGACAACATTTCCTGTATACATTCTCATGCAATTGGTGCAGATGGTGAAATGAAAGAGCAGCTGTAATCTTCATTTTTAAACAGCTCACTCCCATGTACCTTCTTATTGTCTCTGTTATTTCTATTATAGGCCAGATGTAATGATCCCCACAAACACTAGTAGCCAGATAATGGGAACCATCACAACAGGGTGCTCAGGAAATTCATGCATTCAAATATGATACCTTTAAATGGGGTTGCTCTTTCTAGGAAAGTTATTAGAGCCAGAAAGGATAATTACACAAAACAACTTCAAAACTCGATTCATCCTCATGCCAAGAGTTTTCTCCTGTAGATAACAGAATGCTTTCATTTTCCTGACCACAGAAGACAGTTGATGGAACTGGGCAAGTCAGGAGACACAATGTGAGTAGCATTGCTACCAGCTGAGTGGGGGCGTTTTATTCCCAAGGTGAGCCCCGAAGCTAACTCCACAGGAATAACCCAAACCCCCAAGGTCATAATGGAGGCCGAGAGGAGTACGAGGGTTAAGTAAACTCACAGATCTATTTGGTGGATGATGAGGGCTTACAATCCCGGCATTTAGCAATATCATATTCTAGGGTGAGAAGGGACTGATCGAATCTCCTTTTACAGTTGAAGACACTGAGGCCAGGAGAGATGAAATATCCCATCCACCCACCCCAAAGCATAGCTAGCTAGTGTCAGAACTGGGCAGGCAGCTCCATTCTTTTGAATCTCAGGTACATGCGTTTTCTTCTTCTTCTAGAAGACTGAAGGAGAGCTCTTTTAAAGAAACTGCTGCATATAAATCAGCTTTTCCTGCAATGATCCTGTAGCTCTCCATGTCAACCCCCCACCTTCTTCATTGATCATTAATAAAGCATGAATACTACTTTTATACTAAACGTTCCAAGGAAGCCTGGTCAGCCTCGAGGGCAGTGGCTTGGTGTTTGATAAGTCCTGCCTTAAAAAATAAATTGTCCAAATATAAGACAAAGGAGGTTGGAAATTTTAGTTGACTAAAAATTCAGTATGGATCCGCAGTCTGATGTGGTTCTTATTGAAACGAATAAAAAAGAATCAATACAATCACTTTAACAAAATATGTCTTTGAGATCAAAGACATGAATGATTCCACAGACTGCTTTTAGGTGGGAAGTAAATTTATTCTGGAAACAAATCGACTTGCTGAGGGAAGCTGTATTCACAAGGCGCTTCCAGGGCAGATTTGAGAAAGCGGCTACTCTCTTAGGATTCTGTAGAAAGCATCTGGTAGTGTTAGTTTCTGTGAATAGTATTTTTCCATTTTAGGAATTGTAGAGGGGGGCGGTTCCCTCCCTGCGCTTGGCACCAGCTAAAAGTAAGACACGAGTCAGGAATGAGTAGCCAAGAAAAGCCGCATGGGAGGATGAGGTTTATGGACTTCATTCGCAGGTTTGCCAAAACTTCAGCTCTGGTTTAGTTATATTTGTCCATGGAGTTACAGACATTCTGCAGGAGCCCTGTGGTTGCCTGTGAGTATTCTGAGCAGGGTGGAGGACCAGGCCGCGTTTCCGTCCATGACACCAGTCACCCAAGAGGTCGCTGGGAACTGCCTGGACAGCACACAGACAACCACAGCAACCCCGGGTGCCCAGCAGGGCCTTTCCATGTACAAGGGCCGACCTGAATGCGCCCGTTGGGTGGAAGGCCAGCCAGAGATATGACCTTAGAGCAGTGGTTCTCAACCTTCCTAATGCCGTGACCCGTGACCCTTGCATACAGCTCCTCATGCTGTGGTGACCCCCAACCATAAAATGATTTTCGTTGCTACTTTATCACTGTCATTTTGCTACTGTTATGAATCGGGTAACCCCTGTGAAAGGGTCGTTTGACCCCCAAAGGGGTCGTGACCCACAGGTTGAGAACCACTGCCTTAGAGAGAGTGAATTGTGATGGTCAGTCACTTCGGCAAAGCTCTCCGTTTTCGGTAAATCTATTTCTAGTGAGGCACAGGGAGAGGGTCTGGCCTTTGATTCAGCGTTCTCTGCTGAGCTGGTTGTAAATTAGCAGACACCTTTAACTCTTCCTTCTTCTCTGCAGAGGCAAAGGCTGCCTGCTTAGTCATCCTAGAGTTCCCCTGGACAGCCTTCACATCAGTAAATGCCCACCCCCTGCTCTCCTGTGAAGGAGCCCATGGCCCAGCAGGGGGAGCACTCCCAAGAGATGGTCGATTCTAGAGGACAACCATCTCAGGAATCAAAGCTGAAGGCCTTGAGAGTATTGAGTAAAAAGAGCCTCAAAGGATGTGGAATGGATTCTCCCAACCATTCAAGAGCTGTTAGATGGCAGAATGGTTGGCCATATTCTTTCATTCCATGAGGCTGAGTCAAGTCCACCTGTGGAAAGTACAGACAGACAGGGCTTTGCTAATTAAAGAACAAGGAAAGAATAAAAGAATCAATTCTTTTCAAAGAAAACAAGCACCCTTGCAAACAACGTGTGCAAACAGAAGCTGCTAGAAATGATGTAGGTTCTTCGACTCTAGGCAGAAAGATGGAGCCAAGTGCCTCAGAGGAGAAGGATAAATAAAGATTCTACTTTCAGGAAGAGACATACAGAGGCAGAGCTAAACTGTGCAGAGACCACCAAGGGAAGGAAGGCTGTGTGCTATGGGACATATGTTTATTTAGCTTTTTGTCTGTCTGTCTATTTTAAATGAGAGGGGCTTTCAAGAACTTCTGGTTTGGGGATCCCAAATTTAAATGCCTAAACGGTTGACAGAAAGAATTTTCTTGAAGTTAGTTTAACTTTAGGGAGCCCTGATGATGCAGTGGGTTGTATGTTGGGCTGCTAACCACAAAGTGGCAGTTTGGTACCACCAGCCACGGCACAGAGGAAGCTGAGGTTTCCTGCTCCTGTAAAGCGCTGCAGTCTGGAAAACCCACAGGGGCAGTTCTCCTCTGTCCCAGGTAGCCGATGTGAGCAGAATTGCCTCTGTGGCAGTGCAAGGTCAACTTTAGCTGAGGAAAAATCACCTCTGTAGGACAGGAAAAGGAATATTGTTTGGGTTTGGCTTCCACCCTTCAACCTAAAAATACATTTATTTACTTAAAAACCCCTGATATGTCAGGAGCATGAATTTTGGATGGAAAAAAAATATATATATATATATATAAAACAAAATCAATGTAAGACAAAACTTTCGATTGTCTACAGATGGGCTTTTTGTCTCCACTCCAAACCCTCTTATTCTCATCAATACCGTTGTTTGCTTTGGATCTTGGATATCCCAACACAGAAGGCTTATAAGGAAGGGATGATTCAACGAAAGTGCAGTATAGCACTGAGGAAACACAAATCATTCCTCTAGTTCCTGAATGCTTCCTGCCCCCGTTACTATGACCCAGGTCTACCTTACAAATCTGCCTAGACCAGAGAGCAAACATTGGCACAGATAAGAGCTCTCGACACATGGAATTCAGGGCAGATAAACCCCTGAGGGACAGTATTGGGAGTAGCGATAACATGAGGGTAGAGGGATGGTCAGGGAGCGGGAAGAGGGAGGGAGGGGGAACCCATCACAAGGTAGGATATATAGCCCTGCCCCCCAAAGGGGACGAATAACAGAAATGTGGGTGAAGGGAGACAAGGGACAGTGTAAGATACAAAATAAGAATTGATCAAGGATTCACAAGGGTGGGAAGGGAGGGAAGGGAGGGGGGCGAAAAGAGGAGCTGATACTAAGGGCTCAAGTAGAAAATGTTTTGGAAATGTTGATGGCAACATGTGGTCAAACATGCTTGATACAATTGATGTGTGGAATGTTTTAAGAGCTCTAAGAGCCCCCGATAAAATGATTTTTTTTAAAAGACATAACTTTTTTGTGTGCATGAGTTACCGACAGGACAAAAGCCAGTGGAGGGTAAGCCCGGTGCCATCAAGCCGATTCTGAGTCATAGGGACCTACAGGGCAGAGTAGAACGGGCCTGCCCAGCTTCTGAAGACGAAGTCTTGGGACACGGAGAGCCTTCTCTTTCTCCCAGAGAGTGGCTCGTGGGGTGGAAGCACCAACCTTCAGTTAGCTGCATCAGTAGGGCTCCTTCCCTTATTAATGCAGAGGCTGTTCTGACCCGTGTGGAAGAAGATGTGTGGTTCTTGTTTGATTCCCATTCAAAGCAACCAACCCCATGCTCACCAGAAGGAAACCCTGCAGCTCCTGCCCCATCCTCACACTGGTCCTTAGGTTTGCGGTGAATCCACTGTAGCGCTCTATCAGTCCTTTCGCGGGAGAATCTTCCTCTTTTTTACTGCCCTTCCGCTTCACCAAACAAGTGGCCCTTTTCCAGAGACTGGCCTCTCCTGATAACACGTCCAACGTACCATCCTCGCTTCCAAGGAGCCTTGTTGGATGTATTTCCCCCGAGACAGATTTGCTTGTACTTCGGGCATTCCATGCTCCTTTCAGTATTCTACACCAGCACCATAATGCAAGTGCATTGATTCTTCTTCACGCTTCCTTATTCGGTGTCCAAAGTTCTTATGTGCAGAAGGCCGTTGAAAGTTCCAGGGCTTGGGTCAGGTGCACCTTCATCTTCAAAGCAACATCATTGCACCTCAGCACTTTAAAAATGGCATGTTTCCAATGTACCAGTGCCATGTGTCATCCGATTTCGTGACTGCAGCTTCCATGCACAATGATTGTGGAGCCAAGCAAGATCAAATCCTTGACAACTTCAATCTTTCCTTCATTTATTGTGTTACTTACTGGCCCAGTTGTGCTGATTTTGGTTTTCTTGACATTGAGTTGCAATCCACACTGAAGGCTGCAATCCTTGAGCTTTACCAGCAAGTGATTCGAGTCTCCCTCGCTTTTAGCAAGAAGCTAGGTTGTGTCGTCTGCACGTGACAGGCAGTTACAAGCCTTCCTCAGTTCCTGGTGCCCTGCTCTTCTTCATCGAGTCCACTTTCTCAGATTATTTGCTCAGCCTAGAGACTGAATAAAAGTGGCGAGAAGATAAACCCTGACCCCCAACCCAACTTTCCTCATTTCCACCAGGCAGGATTCCCTTGTTCTGGTCTAATAACTGCTTCTGATGCATGTACAGGTTCCATCTGAGCACAACGAAGTGTTCTGGAATTCCCATTCTTCTCGAGGCAAATCCATAGTTTGTTATGGCCCACGCAGTCAAATTCCTTTGCATAGTCACTAAAACACAAGTAAAAATCATTCTAGAGTCATCGGATGTCAGCAAAGTTATCCTTGTTTCACGGCCTCTTCTGAATTTCTTGCAGCACCCTGTTAATGCCCCGCTGCAGCCATTGTTGAAGGATCATCAGCAAAATTTTCCTTGTGTGTGATATTAATAAGCTTGTTGGCTAATTTCTGTATTCTGTTGGGTCACCTTTCTTTGGAATGGATCTAAATCTGGATCTCTTGCAGTCAGTTGGCCAGGTAGCTGTCTTCCACATTTCCTAGCATAGACCAAGTGTCTCCATGTTTTATCAGCTTGTTGAGCCATTTCAATCAGTGCTATCAAATCCTCCAGTGTTACTTTTTTGCTAATGCCTTCAGTGCACTTAGACCTCTTTCTTCAACACCATTGGTTCGTGCTCATGCTATCTCTTGAAATGGTTCCATGTTGACCAGGACAGGATAACCGGGAAAAGGCCCACTACTTTCCGTGGCTCTTGGCATGATCACATGCCATATGGGGCACAAAAGTAAGTGGCAGATGTTCTTCCACTGAATCTCAGTTTGCTGTCTTGGGAAAAGCCATAATATGTAGGTGATTAATTATGCTACCTCCCCCATTAACCTATCATTTTATAGGGGAAAGACTATCCATTTTTAGTCACCATTGTATCTTGAATGCTTACTTCAGTAGGTATTCAATAAATATTTTTTCAATGTAAAAATAGAATTAAGGAGTCTGAAGAAAATAGAACCAGCCATTGGGAATGGCTTTTTAGAAAGACTAGAGGGGTTCTTCTGGGAGGGTTGTCTGACAAGGACGTGTTTGGCATTCAGAACTCTGTGTTTACAGTGAGATAAATATAAGCCGATCAAAGCAGATTTTTTTTTCTGGTTGAAGGGCTCTTCAGGTCAGTTTGAAAGACATTGACCCAGTCTGATCTTTACGGATGAGAACTAAGTCACTCTTCTGTGCTATAGGGCCTATCTCACAGTTCACTCACAGAGTTAAGGTCAGTTAGTCATGGACGACCGGTACCCAGGTTAGATAGACAGGTTTCCAGTTCTGCAATCCTGCTGAAAGCTATAGGCTTCTCAAGTTCTCTATCTGAAACTAAGGGGCACCCCAACTGCGACCTCAAAAAGGGGAAAGCAGGACTTACTTGCAGCTTTGGTGTTTTTCTTTTGAAGGGCCAGACACACGTGGCAGACATTGTGGCCACTGACGGAGCCGGAGAGGCTCAGCCTCCGCAGGGCCTGCCGCTGCAGACCTCTGCCCAAGGAAAGGGCGCGCCGCGGGGCCTGCACCTGCCTGAAGACATGCTCTCAGCAGAGGACGATGAGTGCGTCTCACCGGATGACATCTCTCTGCCTCCACTCCCAGGAAGCCCCGAGTCCCTCCTGGCACCGTCTGACATGGAGGTGGAGGAGCCACCCAGCACCTCCTCCCTGGGCCTTCCCCTGAGCAGCTTCAGGATGCAGACGAAGAGCAGCAGCCCACGGGAAGCCCAGGAATCTGTTCTCCCACCCCCTGTGGCTTTTGCGGACCAGTGCCACGCTAAGACTGAAATGTTTTCGAGTCATTTTGAGAGACCTGGCCCCCATCTCAAAGCGGAGACCCCATTAACATCCTGGGGAATTCTGGAAAGGAGCACTGTCTCCAGCAGAATCCGTGCTAACCATCCAGCTGGCATGCTGAATGACATGCATGAGATTGCTTTACGGCAGCACCCGCCGCCTCGGGGAAGCTTGCTAGGAGCACAGGAGAAAATGCATGCTGATAGTCAGGCCCCTAAAACCCAAGCCAGGCTGCATGCTTCCCCTGACACCTCCTCCAGCCTCGGGTTTCAATCAGACACCAACAGGGGCTATCAGAGGCCAGTGGTTCCCGGAGAAGAGGTTAAAAGTATATCCGCCAAGAACAGAGTGGTCAGCCTAGCTGGCCAGGCACCCAAGTTCTCCAGGCTCCTGTCTAATGTCACTGTCATGGAAGGTTCTCCAGTGACTTTGGAAGTTGAAGTAACAGGATTTCCAGAGCCTACACTGACATGGTGGGTAGCCTATAATGACAAGTCATAGAACAGATTCATTGAATCACGAGGAAATCTGTGTGCACTAACGTTAAGATTTCGGGGTGGCTGATTAATGCTCTACTACACTGGGATTCTGCATGATTCCATCTCACCTCAACTCCCAGTCTCATTTTAGAACCAGCATGGCTAATGTGCTTAAGGAAACAATCCACCAGATACAATAATAATTTAACAACCTTCGAAGGCACTGTAAGTGCATTGAGCTTCCCAACCCCATCCTCCCAGTTCAACACTCTGCATTTCTAAAGATGGGGCAATGGAAACCTTTCCTGTTGTCAATTTCTACAAACCCAGGACATTTTCTTAGTTTAACATCCCGTATTCAATGGAAAAAAAACATCGAATTTAAGGTTTTCCATTTTCTGTCATTCATTCATTTCATTTTTTCCCACCTTTGTAATATTTGATTGTTGGAGTATGATTCCTTCTTCTTCTTTAAATGTAAGTTCTTTCACTGTGAAGGGTGGAAGAAAACCTTTGATAGTTGGCAGGCAATAAGCTCACTTTGAACGGTGCTATCATAACTGACCTGTGAACAACATGACTTTCACTCTGGAGACTGTTTTTAAAGCTACTTGTTTTTAGGAAACGTAAACAGCAGAAGAGAGGTTCTGAATCATCAGATGCAGTTAACAATAGAATCAGTCTTAACTTTTAATGTTGACAAAACTAAAAATAATAAGGAATATTTTCATTCTTCACTAGGTTTATTTGAGGGCATAGAGATAGATGTGTGAGAACATGCTTGTGCTTATGAACAAATAGAAGTTTAAAATTAATCATGATTTTCCACCGATAGGAGCTTAACGTTGTGATTTATGTGCCCACCCATGATGTTGTGGTGAGCCTCTAACCACGGTGCATATGAGGAAACTGAGATTTCTCAGATGGTTCCAGGAAACTACACTTGTCATGATAGCATAGCCACTCACGTTTTTTGTTTGATTTTGTGAGTTTTGTTTTATTTTTTTAACACTTGCGTGTGTTTTACAAATCTGAAATTTCATATTAACGAATACGGAAGGTACTGAATTCATCATTAAATATCAGTTCACCTCAAAGAAAAATATTGTCTGAGACTTTCCTTATTTTGTCCACACAATTGACACTTTGGTCTAGTATATGTTGACGAACTAAGATTATTACCACATGGAGAAAAAGATTGCTTCTCCACTAGACTCACAAATAGCTTTGCTCGATCAACAAGTGAGAAGCTAGGGCCTTTTTAGGATACTCAATCCAAAGCAAATGATTGCTTGGGTGAGGGGCCAGCTCCTGGCTTGGGTTTGTTGTTACTTCTTACATGGAAAACTATGGCCTCAATAAGTAAACGTGAATCTAGGCCATACAGAAGAAACAATTACTGTAGTTGCTTTAGAAAGAGATGCAGCTCCATGTTCATTTTTCCAGGAAACTTTGAGAAACATATCATTTAACAGAACTAATCCAATTTTTTCAGAGGCCTTTAGTAATGAAGAGGCATTTTCCAATTAAATTAATTCATAAAAATGAAATGAACTCCTTTCAACTGAGAATGATGGAGAAGTGGCCCTATCTAAAACAGTACATTTGTAGACTAGCGTATTTGTAGTCTCAAGAAGATCTTTTGGCTTGAATGCAACAGGGCAGACGAGGCTTCACTCCGAGGCAGATCTAAGGAGTCACAAGCTGCCATTATGTAGAGCAGGAGAACGAAGCAGGCCAGCGGGGACGGTGCCACCTCCCACTCTAGGTAATTGTTGCCACGAGAGAAGCACAGTGGTCCAAGGTGGCCAGATGGTCTGGTTTTGCCAGAGAAACTGAACATTTGAATATTTATAAGCAATATTCCAATTGTTAAATGCTATCCAAAAATTAAGTGTTTTAAAAGCTGTGTCTCAGCCAATCAAGACATTTCTCTGGCTACCAGTTGTCGATCTCTGCTCAAAAGATAAACAGCTACATTTGATTCAGTGTCCCTGCAGAGTTCCTACTCATTCTAAAGAGAAGGGTCATGGAAGCAGCCCTGGTGATCAGTGCTCAAGCGCTTGGGTGCGAACCAGCAGGCTGGTGGTTTGAACTCCGCGGCTTTCCGCGGAGGACAGACACGGCAGTCAGCTTCCATAAAGCGTCTCAAAACCCCAACCTAACTCGCTGCCAGTGGATAGATGCTGATTCATCGCAACCCTATAGGACAAGGTAAAACTACCCCTGTGAGTTTCCAAGACTGGAACTCTCTATGGGAGTAGAAAGCCATTAGCAGCCCAGCGCCTTGGAAATCCCCTAGGGCAGTTCTACTCTGTCCTTTGAGGTTCCTATGAGTCAGAATCAATTCACTGGCAACAGATTTTCCCCTCCATTACGGAAGCAATGGGCCTATGTGCAATGGTGATGAGAACGTGGAAACGATGTCAATAAACAGTGACCTGACTAAATACTCTTTGCTGCAGGTACAAGAAGGGCCGGGAATTGTCTGCTGATGGTCACTTACAGGTTTTACATGCGGAGACAAGGCACTCACTGTTCATTGCACAGGTATGCGAGGCAGATGCTGGCCTCTACGTGGCTCGGGCCCATAACTCTAGTGGCACTCTCTCTTCCAGCGTCTTCCTCACCGTGACAGGTAACTGCAGGCCACCAATCACAAGAATGAACTGGATAATGCTGGGTGTCATCTATGTCGGGGTGTCCTTTATGTACTGGCTGCTTACATGATGGATGGACATCATTCTCAGGAGCCTCATGGACAATGCAGTTGTCTCTGTCCCTGGACTTCCCCCAAAGCACTCCCCAGCAAGTGTACCTCCTCTCTACTAATATGGATAATACCACTGCTTGGTAAAATAACAGAATGGTCTTCAGTACGTTAATGCTTTTGTGGCACTTGGTAAATTATTTTCAGTGACTAAGGATCTATTTTATACTTCCCAAAGAGATGTATTCAGTAACAGGTATAGTAAAATTATGCATGTTTATTCTCTCCTAAAGAGAAATCAAAGACATGCAAATCAAGTCTCACATCAGTATACAGATGTGCATTTAATTTCAAATCCAATTGTTTGATAATTTATTTTTATTCCCATAAACATCTCTTTGTAGGGAATGACAACAGAAACATTTAGCCAACGTTGTAAACTTCATTGCTGCGTTAGTTGTCGTTTCATTTTTAAATTTTAAAAAATGTAGCTGTCATTTCATTTTGATATTCATACCTTGATCTCACTTATTGAAATTCACTTTATGTCCTTTCAACATAGATTGCGTTCTCGAGTCTGAAGGTGTCGCTGTAAATAATCATTTCTCACGCTGCTCTTGTGGGTTTGGCAGTGGAGAATAGATGAGCTGTCAACTTTAAATGGAGATTCCAAGTCCCATCAGCTCTGCATGTCACAGAGAAAGCTGGAACCTGGGCTATGGTGATGGACCAGCTATAGACCCGCCGTTCCTCTGAAGTGTCTTAGGTTGCCATAGACACAGCTACAACATGGTCCTCCTGTTTCAAATACTGGTTCTGCAGCCTGCTCTAAAGCCTATCAGTGTCTCGGTTTCCCATCAGCGAGATGGTTTGATTCATCAGATACCCCTCAGGCCGTGGAGCTTTCATTGTCCGTCTTTCAAATCCTGGAACACGGAGAACTCCGTGGAGATCAGGGCAACCATCTGATTTATAATCACACCAGCCTCCTGGGCATTATTTTTCTCAGATGCTGTTTCTTAAGAATATTATATGAAAGGAGTAGTGTTAGCATGTGATTTTGAACTGTTTCCATGGTGGAGGGAAGGGTACCGATGATGTTTTACCAATTGGAGAGTAAATTCCTTTCTCATTTCTTGAAAATAAATCCTTTTCAAAGATTTGATCATAAACTCAGAGGGTAGATTTAAGATGTTCTATGGAAAAAATATATAATAATATTGTTTAAGATAAACTCTATCCTCGTCTTACAATTATCATTGTAAGAATGGTGTTCTATGCTTTTTTTTGGAAATTTATTATTCAGTAAGTTTTCTTTTAAAAACAAGCATGAATAAGAGGCATTTGTTTTTCAAATTTCAAACATAGTCTTGTCATGCTAGGGCAAAAGCTTTACTTGAAATAATAATGAATTACAGATTTTTGATGATGGGAAGGAATTAATTATGCTGCTGGAAGACTGTACAAATAATCAAAATATTTAAATGCAATATATTCAAGTTAATATTAAAAAGTTACTGAATGTTGTCTGAAGATGTGAAATATGTAGTCAAGTAAATAGTTGGCATATTTTTCTTGTGCTGCATATTTGATTTAATTAGATTTTTTCTTCTAATTTTATTCCACATTTTAATAGAAATCTATTAAAAGTTTATGTATCCTAGAGAACTCAGAGTCTCTTACTTCTATCATTTTTTTCTAGTTACAGATATTTTGCATATCTCGTTTAACTGCTATTGCCTAGGAAGATAAAGGGTAATGCCTCTTCATGCACAAAGAGGTCAGATATAAACAAATTCACGCTTGTTCCACTGTATACCTTGTTGCGTTGTTGTTGTTAGGCACCATCAATTTGGTTCCGATTCATAGTGGTCCTACCTACAGCAGACGGAAACACCGCCTGGTCCCGTGCCGTCCTCAACGATTGTTGGTATACGTGAGCCCATGGTTACAGCCAGCGTCCACCCACCTTGTCAAGGGCTTTCCTCTGTTTTGCTGCCTTCCTATTTTACCAAACATGATGTCCTTTTCCAGGGATCGTCTCCCCTGAGAACATGTCCAGAGTATTTGAGATGGAGTCTTGCCAGCCTCGCCTGTAAAGAACATTCTGGCTGTCCTTCTTCCATGGCAGATGTTTGTTCTCTTGGCGGTCCCTGGTACTTTCACTATTCTTTGCCAGAATCATAATTCAAGTGCATCCGTTCTCCTTTGGCCGTCCTTCTTCACTGTCTGACTTTCACATGCATTTGAGGTGGTTGAAAGGCCATGGGCTCGGTCAGGCGCACCTGAGTTCTTAAAGGGCTGTCCTTGTTCTTCAGCATTTCCTTCGCTTGTTAATTTGGCATATTCGCCTCCTGTGTTGGTCTGTTTGCTTGAATTGGTGGTTTGGGTTATTGGAAAATTACTGGTTTGCTTTACCTGTGCATCCCAGCTTACATAATCTGTGGGGGACCAAGGTGGAGTGTACGGTAACACTTGCAAAGGCCAGAGCCTTTGTAAGTTGGAAACCTGCCAAAGAAGGATATCTTCAATATTTTCCATGAATAGAGAGGGTGGAAGAGTGGTAAGGCTATACTCTATCAAAGACAAAACCTTGGGAGATAAGGAAAAACAAAGCAGTCCCACTGAGTGCTGGCTCTTACAGGCTTCACTGGATGTGCACCCGTGGTTTTAAATATGGATAAGTCAACAGTCCATCTACTGGGTCTAAAAATAAGTCCTATACATGTGAAATTTCCTGTTCTCAGCAGTGTTTAAAACTTTATACCATTGGCTAAATTGATGATACTATCAATAAAATTACCTTATGCCCCATGGAGATGATTAATAATGCCCTCCAAAAAAGTGACAACAATGCCTCTAAGGTGAACCAGTGATACATGAATGGATTTTGAGCTTGCACTTAATTATAGCCCTCATCTAGGAACAGTTTGTTTCTATGGCATGGCCCTATTTAGTACTCGCTTTTATGAGGAGATCACCGAAGATATGGCAGCAATAACAAAGTGTGGTAAAAAATCAGATGAGGCTGGCTAGTATAGTGGCTAGAGTTTTTAAATGTTGTCTTCAAATGAGCAGCCATCTAAATGAGTTGTCAGCTAAGTCCACATGGAAGAAGCAGATCCACGTGTGTGATCCCAGGACTGTAAATAATATAAACTAAATCTGGAGGAAGGAATGGTATCAGAACTTAAATTGTGAAGACCCAGTTTGCAGAAGGCAGTAGATGACAGTGAAAGCCCCCCAATATATGTATATATATTTGACACATTAAAGTCACACAGAATGTCTTTTTGAACATCCTTCTATCTAAGACAAAATCATTGGGTTTTCCCATTCTAATAGTTCAATAGAAGAATATGTAACTATTCAATTATATCTTATTTTTTCACACTCAACTACAGGATGAATTTATGAATGTTTATATTTGAATAGCTACTTATTCATTGTATAGCCAAAATATTTCAGGGGGTTGGGGGAAAGAGCAATTTGATCTAATAATGGTTATCATTATTGTCTTCTACTTGGATTAACCATCAATAGTCATGAAAGCAGCAGCCAAGAAACCAATGACCTGTTACCTTGGTCACATATGGTCTTTTTGATTGCTTTATAGGCAAATCAACACTGGACAACCAAGAATAAAAGAATTGACATGTTAAATTGTGTTGGCAAGGAATATTGGATACACTGTAGAGTGTCCGAAAAATAAATAAATCCATCTTGAAGGAAGCATTTTTAGAAACCGTGTTTCAGTGCCAACTCAGTGATCCCATGGGTCAGAGTAGTATTGCCCCTGTGCCTTTAAAGGAGTCAAAAGCCTGTCTTCCTCTGGTGCCATGGTGGGTGGTTTCAAACTGCTGACCTTGAAAATAGCAACCAAACACAGAATCACTATGCCACCAAGGAAGTACAGTCACAATAAGACATGGACGTGAAGATGGTAAGACTTGCTAGTTGCTGGAAAGGGACATCTTCTTTGGTAAAGTAGCAAAAACAAGGGGAATTCTCAATGAACTGGATGGATGCAGTAGTTTCAGCAGTAACTTCAAACATGTCCAAGAATTGGTGAGGGCTCAGACAATGTATCATTCCACTTTACATAAAGCCACCAAAATTCAGTGGCACTGGGAAACCACTAACAGCAACAAGAACGTCCACTTATAATCGAACAACAGAGTAAAGATAATTTACTACGAGAAGTTTAACCTGCTCCCCTGGCGGTCACATTTCTCTTAGCACACACGTCCCTTCCCTATTTGCTCTCTCCTCCCCAACCTCTCTTCCATCCCAGGCATTGTCCTCTCTAGCTCCATGTAATTTCATTTAGATTTTTAATAGGCTCCCTCTTCTGTGCATGCCTTCTATTGGGCTAGAATGCCTTTCCTACAGTCTATATTCTGCCCTATCAGCAGGGGGCTTCTTGGCTTCTGCTTACCTTCAAGGTTCCATTTGAAATACAACATTTCCTGGGAGGTAGGCATCTGACCCAGTGTGGGTGTACCTGCAATGTGCACTATCAGCCCCTGAGGCTACCCAGGGCACACCCCTTAATACACAGCATCAGAATTGTGTTTTTTGTATGTATGTAAATATATTAATTAATAAAAATTGAGGTATTGGTCTATGTGCATATATTTATATGGTAATACATTGAGGTAGTGGACAGACTGGGCGTCTGCTCAATCCCTCCCTCAATGCAAGAACACTTTATTCTAACAACCTGGCATTCTGAGATGCTCACCTCCCAACAGGATCGCTGAAGACAAATGGGTGCATAAGCAAAGTGAAAAAAGGAGATGGTGCCCGCCTATCAAAAGCTATAGTGTCTGAGGTCCTAAAGGCGTGAAGTTAAACAAGAGCCCATCTAGCAGAGAAGCAACAAGCGCACATGGAAGAAGCACACCAGCCTGTGCCATCATGAGGTGCCAATGGGATCGGGTAATGGGCATCAGAAGACTCCAGACAAATAAAAAAACATATTGCTGAGAACAAGGGGGGGTGGTCAGAACAGAGACCCCCAACCCATCTGTAGACAATGGGACACTCCCTCACGGAAGGGTCACAAGGAAGGACTGAGTGAACCAGGGCCCAGTGTGGCACCAGTTAAACACACAATATTCCTCTGGTTCTTTGAGGCTTCCTCACCCCCCACTATCATGACTCCAGTCCTGCCTTTCAGTTCTGGCTAGATCAGGGGAAAGTGGGAGGAGGAAGGAAGGTAGGGGGAACTGATCACAATGATTGACACATAATACCACCACCCTGGGGGGGTGAATAACAGAAACCATGGAGGAAGTACGACAGTGGTCGGTATAAGATATGAAAATAATAATAATCTATAATTTAGCAAGGGGGCATGAGGGAGGGGAGGAGGGAGAAAAGAGGAGCTGATACCAAGGGCTCAAATAGAAAGTAAATGTTTCTAAAATAATGATGGCAACAAAATAAGATGGCAAGACTTGATACGATTGATGTATGGATTATTATAAGGGCTGTAAGAACCCTCAATAATGATCTTTAAATATATAAAATGTTTTTAAAAATTGTGTTTTGAGCATCTATCTCCTTTGGCTAGACTGTGAAGTCCTAATCTTCAGAGTATATTAAACCCTGCTCGTGTCTGTATTCCCAGGATAGTCATATTGAACACACACACACACACGTATTTAGTGGTTTTTAAAGGTGAACAAAATACACCTAGCTTATGCTGGGTGAGGGAGGTACAAGTCAAAAAACAAATGTGTTTTCTGGTTATTCATTCTTATCGTGACATTGCTCACTTCTCACTGCCATCGAGTCCATGCGAACTTAGAGCAAGCCCCTGTGGGTTTCCAAGGCTGGTAGAGTTTACTGGAGTTGAAAGCCCAGTCTCTCTCCCTTGGAGCTGCTGGTGGTTTCAAACTGCTGACCATGTGGATCGCACCCCAGTGCATAACCACTAGACCACATTAGCCAGACAGAGTCAGATGCTAGCGATTCAGATGTTCCCTCTGCCTAATTTACAAAACTTCAGTGAACATTCCAGTTCCTTCAGACTAGAATGTGATGGAACTGTTTAAGTTAAAAACAGATACCGACTCCTGCAGTCAAAATTATATTGTGAGACTGAAGAATGGCCCAGGAGTACTGAAGCAATATTTTTCAACTGAAGTAACAAAAAGCTATTACTTGAAGTGCGGAAGTGGGTGTCTGCACGAAGTCCAAACTACCAAAAGCAGAAGTTAAGTGCTTGTTTAAACCACTATGTAAATTGTCAATATATTAGTGTGGCAGGGACTCAGTCAGCTGGTGTGAACAGATCTTATGTGCAACCAACAGACATTTCATTCATATTTGTAAATATAGATTATTTGAATTCCAATAAAGAAAGACAAGTGCATCTTGTTGATCTTTCAGTTTGTCTTTATTCCCGACCATTTCTTAATAGAAATTACCATCTGAAGCATTTGACATTCCGGTTGCAAATACGGCATGTTAAATATGGCCGTGAAATAACTTAGCAGAAGCACACTATCTCCTCCCAGTACGCTCTGACACAGTGTGTCAAGATAAATGCCCCAGCAGGGCAGACTGATTTCCATTTATAATGAGCAGAATCTTGAGCTGCATCACAAAGCCAAAAGATTTGCATTCCTTAAATGAAACTCTGTCCCTCTTAAAGCAATAACAATTCATTTTCTCTGCTCTCATTGCATGAGATGAGGTTTGGATTTTATCAGTGGGGCAGGAATTCCACCTCAAAAGCAGAGTGAAAAGCTACTCATTTGGCCTTTGCCCAAGCGTTTCCACACCGCTGTTCCTTGTCTTGTTGGGAGTTTAAATAATATCATTGAGTTAGTTAATTGTGCCAACCTGGCCGATAATCACATGTGGGGCTAATTGAAAGGCGGAGGGATAAATGGGTGGTGAGCCTCCCCTTTCTAGTTCTCGGGTCTCTTGCTTTGTGATAGTCGCACCAGGGTGCAGCTGCCTTAGCAGTTCCCTGCTTCAGCTTGCAAGATTGACTTCCTAGAAGACATCCCCAAGGAGAAGCCACATGGACCTATCCCGATGCAGCCCTGGGTGCTGGAGCAGCCGTGTGGAGACCCCTGCTAGTGCTGAGATGCTTGTTCGTTCACTGACTCAGCTTTCCTCCTGCAGTCGGCATCATTGCCTCTGTTTTGTGAGGTGGAGGACTTTGTGGACTGGTGTTGGGTTAATGGGTTAATGTTGGACTTGTGGGCTTGGGCAGCGTTGGGTTGGGATGTTTTCTTAATATTCAATTACTCTTTATATAAAGCTCTTTCTTATGCACATATATGAGTGTCTTTGGATTTGTTTCTCTAAAGTACCCAGACTAACACAATCATGAACTGCTCAAGCACTGGTGCTGTCGGCTGTATGTCTGATGCTACCCCAGAGAAGTAAGTCTTGGAGTCTGGACTTGGCGTGGTTGGCCAGATAGTGCCTCCTTCTGTCCTATGGCAATCTCATTGGTTTTAGCCAGGGCCTGGCAAACCCAATCCCTTGAGTCTCTCTATTGTACCATGAAATCCACAAGCGATCCTCCTTTAATGACAAGTGAGCAGAAAGAATTTTATACACTAGAAGTGCTGTGTGCAAATATGTTTTGCTCTGTACAACAAAGCTGACAGTGAAACATATTTCAAATGATAGGAGTAGCTGGAATACATTGATCCACACTGTGTTTTTGTTGCTGGTGCTTCATTTTCAACCAGAACAATAACAGTTACATAATTTGATATTTTCGATCAGCATTCTGGTGGCTCCCTTCTTTAGCTCTTTTTTTCATTAAGAACGCACTTAGATATCAATATTTTTGAAAGAACAGCTTCAGAGCTGGGTAATAAAATGAAATAACATTTTCTCTTTGTCATTTAACAACTGTTCATCTTTCCCAAGAATTTCATTGATCCAAACAACTACAAAATGGTATTTTTTATCGTAACTTGGTATTAAGAATCACGTAATGAAATCTTTGGAGGATCAAAGTTTAAGAGATGCAATGAAATGTGTTTCAGCCACTGTGATTTGTCTCGAGCCTATACTAGTCTACTAATGCCAGAAAGCTACCTTTCTTTGCAATAAACCGATACTCTCAACAAGCTGTTGGCAAGCAGACTCAGCTGGAAATGTAAGGCAAAGGAGGGAACGTGGCAAAATCAGAAAGGCTACATGCCCTTCTGCTCCAAAGTGTCCTCTACCAGCTGCTGCCATGCCAAGAGCGGCCTGTGCTTCCCGCTGTGGCCCTTTCAGAAGGGCTTCTTATAACACATATGTGGTTGTTGCTGTTTCTCTTCAAGTGGTCATCGAATTCCTGATCACATTCTGGCCTGGGCGAGCAGATTCAAGGAGGATGCCCCCTACCCCACCCCCTCCCTCAAAATGGATTTTGGGACATGAGGAAACCTGAGAAATGTGTATGTTGTGTTCCACTTAGTATTGTCGTTCGGGAAATGTAGGACAGAAAGAAAGGGGACAAGTCCAAGCACCAAGGTGAAGAAGCCTCGTGTCAGGTTTTTCATCTTCCCTCTCTGTGTGAATTTCTCACTGATTCGAGGCATAGGTGGAAAGTCCCCTGAGAGAAAGTTAGAGGTCGTGTTTAAAATGTATCTACTTGGCAATTTTTGTTACCCATTTAAAGGACTGCAGTGAACTGAAGGGTGTCTCTCCAGAACCCATGTTCACCTAGATTCTCAGAATGTGACCCCGTTTGGGAGTAGGATCTGTACAGACGTAATTAGTTAAGATAAGACCATACTGGATTTGGGTGGTACCTAAATCCAACGACATGTGTCCTTATAAGAAGGCCACGAGAGACACAGAAGAGACAGACAGGAAAGAAGACCATGGAATAACAGAGATACACATTACTAATAGCAGAAATGAAAAAAGGAGTCCTCACGACTGATCTCACAGACATCTAAAGGATACTAAAGGAATCCTATGTTAAATTCTATGTCCACATATTTGATACTAGAGATTAAATTCTTCACCTCCTTGAAAGATATCCTAAGAATGGCATAGGCGACCACATCTGGCTTCGTCTGACTTCACAAAGAGAATCACCAGCCCAAAGCCTACACCTGGGAGGCAGAGATCATACATGCCTCCACCCTCCAAACCTCTTTACGCCGTTCTGACACCGCTGCCCTTCCATGGCACTCTACTTCTCTTCTGGGTTTGATCATCTATTGTAATGGCCACACAAATCTCAGACACGACTTGCAGTTATGAGGCTCATTGGGAATGCTAACAGGCTACAAATCAAGGTCAGAAATATCAATTCTATAATTAGAAGCACTTCTTCTCAGCTATGTTCACAGGCCTGCCTCTCTTGATTTTTGGCCCCACAGTCACATACCTCCTTGCTCTCTGCCCTGCTTGAGCAAACGTTACAAAGCAGCCTTTTTAAGTTGAAAGACTTCCAGTATATTAACTGTTCATGTTAAACGTTTCAGCACTGCCAATAAGGGCCTACAGAGCACCCCACTCTACAAGCCAGCCTCCTGCTCAAAGGTACCCAGTTGTCCTCATTCTGTAGGCCAAGAAACCTGCTATTCTGCCTAATATTCATGGTGCCACTACCTCTGCTGCCACCTCTACTGCTGCGGCTTCTCCACACCAGGATCTCGGGGTCCGAAGGTCTTCTTTCCGTGATGGTCATGCAATCCTACAGTAAATGGCATGGGAGAGCATGGCCATGTCTGACCACACCTCTGGCTTCCCTATCGCCATGAGGCAGAGGCCAGACTGCCTTCACACTCCATTCTTCTTTACCATATTCTGACACCAGCCATTCTTCCTGAGGCACTCCACTTCTGTGCTGCATTACGTAATTCATTGCAAGCACCACCCAGAACTCAGAGACAATGCTCATAATTAGGGGGTTGTATTTGAGGATTTAACAGGTGACCACAATTCAGAATCAGTAAACAGTAAGGATATAGTCATTGATCAATAGCAACACTTCTCCTTGGTCAAGAACCGAGTCTCAGGTTCTCAGCCTCTCAACCATGTGATCCCTTGGTGTCTGTCTTTGTGTCCAGAAAGCCCAACTTCCGACTCTGCTTCACAGTTCCATCGTCTTAGTTCTGCTCCTGTCTCCTGTCTATATGGTTTCTCTGATAGGTAGGTTTATTGTGCCAACCTGGCCAATAGGAACAGGTAGGATTAATAAGGTCGCAGTTTGATTGGAGGGCAAAGAGATAAACGGCTCGGCCGGCCCCACCTCTCTCTCTCTTGCTCTCTGGTGATCGGACCTGAGTGTGGTTGCCTTAGCCAGTTCTCTGCCTTCACTTGCGAGTTACACTACCCGTGAGACACCCAACCTTTGGATTGTGTCGCTAGAGTTTGAGGTTCCTTCGAGACCTGCTTTGCCATGCTGCTGAGCTTGAGGCTGGTGGATCCTGTCGCCTCACATTGCTTGAGTTCGATTTCCCATCTGGGTCTGTTTCTTTAAGACCCTGAGCTGCTGACTGTTGGTGACCTGCCTTGCTGTTTGCTGCCTGTGGGCAGACTCTGCCTGCATTTTCCAGGGAAGACTCAGCTGTCTGCTTCATTGACCTTGGACCTGGCATCCCTTGTAAGTTGAAAGACTTCCAGTATATTAACTGTTCATGTTAAACTGAGCTCTCTGTACTGCTATGTGGATTAATTAGCTGTTATATACTTTTGTGCTGCATAAATCTATATCTATGTCTATATATCTATATATATAAAATCTTAAGTGTCCTGGTTTTGTTTCTCTAGAGAACCCTGCCTCACACAATTGGTACTGGGAGGGGTTCTAGAGAAACGCAATTATAAATATGGTGTTTTCAAATTGCCTCTCTAGCCCGATGAGGCTTAACAGCACTGATAATCTATCTCTACCCCTAAAGACATGAGTAAGTCTGCCACTAGGGAGGATGGTGGTAATCCATGGTGTGAAGTCTCAAAGCTACTATCCACAGTATCACCACCAATAGATGAAGTGCTGGTGAAAGGAGAGGCTCTGGTGATCATGGGTTTGATATTTTCCAGCAGTTTTGTCAGAATGAGAAATGTGACCAAGGAAATGGATAATCTCAGAACCTCAAAAGCATGTCTCAAGTGCAAAATAACAGACCTAAAAGTTTCTGCATGTGCTACAAAGGAAAGTCTTCTCTAGTAATAGAGCTGACATCGCTGAAAAACAAATCCAGATTCTCGTCATACAAGGAGCTGAATTACAGTGTCAGCTGAATTGCAGGGCTAGAGCAGATCTGATACTAAGTAAGGGCATTAATTAGAAAAATTGGGACCCTGAAACATGGGATGGGAATGTATGGGTTGATGTTTCAGAAGAGGAGAATATTGAGCCTCTAGAGGTGATTGAGTCACCCCAGTCAATAGAGCCACACCCACACCCACACCCCAGCTCAGGGGATTGATCCACTATCAGTAAAAGAACCCCCACCTGAGCAAATTAGCCAAACTGTTCAAGCTGAAATGCCAGGTGGGGCTGTATCTGCAGCATTGCCTGGGGCAGTTACCTTACAAGATATTGCTAAGAGCACCCAGGAAACACCCTCACCACCCATTATTTCCTCTAGATCTGTAACTTGAAATAAATCTCAGAAAGTTCCTAAAGGTGAGGTTCAGATGATAACTCAGGAAGAAGTGTGCTATACTCACAAAGATCTGTTGACTTTTCTAATACATACAAGCAGAAGCCTGGGGAATATTCCTAGGAATGGTTTCTAAGAGTGTGGGATACTGGTGCAAGGGATGTAATGTTAGACCAGTCTGAGTTTCTTGGTATGGGCCCCTAAGCACAGTTCTTCCTTCAGTGTCTCAGCAAGAAAGCTTAAAAGAGAATCTAATTGCTTATCTGGTTGGTTCACTGAAGCATGGAGTGCCAGATGGTCTAGATTAAACCAACTTGATGCACCTGACCTACCTTGCTACACTGAAGAAGAAGGCATCTAGAAGCTTAGGGAAATTGGTTATGTTGGGATGGATCTATCAGAATAATCCCATAGACCCAAAAAGGGAGTGTCCTGAGGACATACCTTTCACCACAACCATAAGGAACAAGTTTGTGAAGTGGGACCAGCATCTCTGAAGACTCCTGTGAGTGCTATTTTAGGTGCACCAGGATTAACAGTGGGAACTGCCCTAAGCAAACTCCGACATTTGCCTACTCTGGGGCTGATTGGGCCCTGTGGCGGTAGAGGGCAGGTGTCAGCACTAAATCAACAGAGACAGGGTGGTTATAATAGACAGCAAGGTTCCCATAGTCATCAAAGCGACGTGTCTCATGTGGACTTACGGCTTTTGCTATTTAGCCACGGTGTCCCTAGGAGTGAAGTACATGGGAAACCGAATAAATATTTACATGATCAATACAGGCAGAAGAATGCTAGGTCAGGTGAGCAGCAGAATAGAGTCATGACTACTCAATCAATTCCCAGACCTGAGCCGGTTTTCAGACCCACAATCCCTTGAATGAGGGGAAGATCAGGTCCCTTTGAAGAAGGACCCTGCTACATCACTGAAGGTCTATACTGTTAGTCTTTCTTCTAGCCTTCCCCAAAGGGACCTGCGGCCTGTCCCAAGAGTGACTGTTCGTTGGGGGAAAGGAAATAAACTTTTCAGGATTACTGGACAGTGGCTCTGAACTGACACAATTCCAGGAGACCCAAAGTGTTTCGAAGGCCCACCAGTCAGATGGGGGCATATGGAGGTCAAGTTATCGATGGTGTTTTAGCTCAAGTACACCTCACCATGGGTCCAGTGGGCCCCCAAACTCATCCTGTTATTATTTCCCCAGTTCCAGAATGCATCATTGGAATAGACATACTTATTAACTGGCAGAACCCCCATATTGGATCTCTGAAATGTGGAATAAGGGTTATCATGGTAGGAAAGGCCAATTGGACACCATTAGAATTTCCACTGCCTAGGAAAATAGTAAACCAAAAGCAGTACTGCATTCCTGGAGGGATTGCAGAGATCAGTGCCAACATCAAAGACTTGAAGGATGCAGGGATGGTGGTTCCTACCACATCCCCATTTAACTCACCTATTTGACCTGGGAACCAAGGGGTGGAAGCTAGTGTGGCACCACTCACTGTTTTCCTAGTGATCCACTTGCAGCATTTTTGCTTCCTGTCCCAGCAACCCTATGCACTTCAGGCCTGGAGGTCCTGGTCCCGAAGGAAAGAACTCTCCCACGTGGAAACACAACACGGATTCTACTGAACTGGCAGCTGAGAATGCCCCCTGGCCACTTTGGGCTTCTCATGCCTTTGGATCAACAGGTCAGGAAGGGTGTCACTGTACTAAGTGGTGTGATTGATCCTGATTACCAAGGAGAAATTGGACTGGTGTTATATAATGAAGTAAAGAAGAATATGTCTGGAATCCAGGAGATCCCATAGGCCCACTCTTAGTATTACCATGCCCTGTGATTAAAGTAAATGGTAAGTTACAGCAACCCAATCCTGACAGGATGTCTAATGACCCAGACCCCTCAGGAATGAAGGTTTGGGTCATACCACCAGGCAAACAACCACGGGCAGCTGAGGTGCTGACTGAGGGCAAAGGTAATCCAGAATGGGTAGTATAAGTAGATAGTTCTACCTACCAGTTATGAAAACATGACCAACTGCAAAAGTGAGATTTGTGATTGTCAGTTTATATTCTTTATATGTGCTTATTGAATACCTTTCTGTTGTTCATGTATGATGTACCAGATGCAATTAGATTCCGTATGTTTTCATCTATATGGATGATAGATGTTTGATGTTAGGTATAAGTGTGATTTCATTAATGCCTGGAAATTATGTATGGCTAAAGAATTGTGTACAGGTGCCAAGTTGCAAGGTGTGAACTGTGCTAGATAGGTTTAGTGTGCTAAGTTAGCCATTAGGAATAGGAGGAATTTATAAGGTCGCAGTTTGATTGGTGGGCAAAGAGATAATGGCTTGGCAAGCCCCACCTGTCTCTCTTGCTCTCTGGTGATTGGACCAGCCAGTGTGTGGTTGCCTTAGCTAGTTCTCTGCATTAGCTTGCGAGATACACTACCCATGGGACACCCAACCAATGGATCCTAGAGCTTGAGGTTCCTTCAAGACCTGCTTTGCCATGCTGCTGGTGTATACATTGCTTAAGCTTGGGACTGTCAGATCCTGTCATATGGCTGACTGTTTGTGACCTGCCCTGATGTTTGCTGCCTGTGGCCAGATTGCTTCCATTACTCTGTGGAAGATTCAGCTATCTGCTCCCTTGACCTTGGACCCAACAGCCCTTGTGAGTTGAAGGACTTCAGTATATTAACTGTTCCACAGAAATGAGTTGAACTGAGCAGTCTGTAAGGCTGTGTGGACGAATTAGCTGTTATATTCCTTCGTGATTATATATATATATATATATATATAATCATAATTGTCCTGGTTTTGTTTCTCTAGAGAACTCTGTCTAACACAGTTTCCTTGCCTTGGCTTCTGATTTCTACCTGACTCCTTTGCTCTGTCCAGTAGTCTCTGTGCCTCACTGTGGTGCTCTGGTCTTAACCTGTGCCGCTTCAGACAGATCCTGAATGTGTTCTGGCATTTCTCTCTGATCCAGCTTCTGAGGTGGCTCTTACACAGAGGTGTAGCTTTGGTCTTTCAGCAGACCATGCTCCCAAGGAAAACAACGGATGGTGATTTAAGTTACACCCTCTCATAGAGTCTAAGGATATACCCCATCTTAATCCTGTAACAGAGAACCTCCTCCAAAATGGGACTATATTAATTGACTGCATATGAATTGACTAATTCTCAAATACTCTGTTCCTGCTCCTGAGACAGTTGACTTTATACACAGTAGAATGATAAAACTGACCAATCCCCTTGCTAGAGCCCCATCCACAGTACTGGCAAGTTCACAGCCAGTCATGTGGTGGGAATTATAAAGACTTTGGTTAGAAAGAGCCATACCAAGTAATTCACACAGAGGCAAACTACTGTAAAAACTATCATACAGAGATAAATGCTCTCATAGTTAGGTGCCATTGAGTCCGTTCTGACTTACAGTAACCTGATGACAGTAAAACAAACCACTGCACACAAGGATAAAGCGTTGTTGCTTTTAGGTACCGGTGAGTCAGTTCCAACTCACAGCCACCGTATGTACAACAAAGCGAAACACTGCCCTGTCCCGTGCCCTTCTCTCAGTTGCTCTGACGTTGGAGCTCATTGTTCCCACCACTGTGTCAGCCCCTCGATCTCAGCAAAGGCCTTCCTCTTTCTCCTTGTCTTTCTGCTTTACCAGGCGTGATGTCCTTTTCAAAGACTGGCCTCTCCTAATAGCAGGTCCAAAGTACATCCAATGAAATCTCACCATCTTCACCGCGAAGCAGCATTTTGACTTCTCCCAAGACAGCGTTGTTTGTTCCTTTGCTAGTCCCTGTGCTTACAGTATTCTTCACCAACACCATAACTCAAATGCGGTGGCTCGTCTTCCGTCATCCCTGTTCAGTTCCAGCTTTCGCGTGTATGTAATGTGGCTTGGGAAAGTGCAGCTTCATCCTCAAAATTATACCCCTGCTCGTCAATATTTTGAACAGGTCTTGTGGAGAAGATTGGCTCATGGGGTGTGTTGTCTGATCGCTTGACTACTGCTTCCTGAGCATTGATTGTAGATATAAGCAAGATAAAAATCCTTTGTCACGTCATCTTTTCTCCATTTGTCATAATATTATATATAGGACCAGTTGTAAAGAATGCCTTACACTGAGTTGTAATCCACATGGAACCCTTGAACTTCATCAGCAAAGCTTCAAGTCCTCCTCTCTCTCAGTAAGCAAGGTTGTTTCATTTACATACAGCAGGTTGTTAATAAGCCTTCCTACAATCCTGATGCCAGCTTCTCCTTAATATAGTCCAACTTTCCAGGCTCAGCATAGAGACTGCACAAGTATGGTGAACGAATACAACCCTGAAATATATCTTTGTCCAGTTTCAACGAGTGCTTCTTGTACCATGTACAGTTTCCGCATGGACTTAATGAAGTGTTCTGGAATTTCCACTTTTCTCAAGGCTATCTATAGTTTATTATGATCTGCATAGTTGAATATCTTTGCATAATCAATAAAACACAAGCAAACCTTTTTCTGGTATCCCCTGCTTTGAACCAAGATCCCTCTGATACCAGCATTGATATTCCCTGTCCCACCTCATCTTCTGACTCCTGCTGGAATTTCTGACAGCTGTCAACATACTACTGCAATAGTTGAGTAATATTCAGCAAAATTATACTTGCATGTGATATTAATGATATTGCTTGATTTCCCTATTCTGTGGTATCTCTTTGAAATAGATTCCAATACAAGGATAAATGTACACTTTAAGTCACCCTATATCCATTAAGGAAATTAAATCAATAATTAATAACCTACTAAAAAAAGAAAATACCAGGCCTAGATGGTTTCCACTGGTTCATTCAGTGGTACATTTAATAGTGTTCACATTCTGCTTCATAAAATAAAAGCAAAGAATACTTCCTAACTCATGCTATGATATTGGCATTAACCCAATACTAAAGTCAAATAAAGATATTACAATAAATGAAAACTACTTTCAAGTATCTCTCATGAATACAGACCCAACAACTCCCAACAAGACATCAAATTAAATAAAGCATGTCTATCTAACAAAAAGCCTACAGCCCAATTAAATAGGATGTGTTCCAGGCATGCAGGGCAGTTGAACATTTAAAAATTGATCATGTCGACAGGCAAGAAAAGAAAAACCACATGTCATGTCAAATACCAGAAAATCACATTTAGTAAACTCCAACACATATTCATGATTTTCCCCCAAAATTAATAACAGGAGAATTTCCTCACCTTGATAACAAACATCTACAGAAAAACCTACACTAATATCATAGCATCACAATGATGAGAGACATTCTCCTTAAGACCAGGAACAAGAGAAGATACACTCCCTCACCATTCCTGTTCAGCATCCTACTGGAAATCCTGGCGAGTGTGATAAAAATAAGAAAAGGAAATTAAAGTTATGTGTATTGGAAAAGAACAACATGATTCTCCATGTAGAAACTTTTTAAAACTCTGCACATAAATAAGCCCCTTATAGCTAATAAGTGGGTTTACCAAGGTGGCAACATACAAGTCAATTTAAAAATCCTTTACTTTGCTTATGCTGGCAATACGTAAAATACCACTTACAATAAGCACCCAAAGTAAAGAAGGCCTGCAGTCACTGCGTCCAGGGGATCATCAGAAAGTTGTCCATCAATGAACCACAGTGAATCAGACATCTCCAGGAGCTGTGGTCAATGTGGGCGACATGAATGTGCCCCCAATCCATATGCTGGCTCAAATAGTCTAGCTATTTTGCACCTCATTGCAGCAACTCACACTTGTCTTTTCTTGCAACTTCCTGTGATCCCTGTGGGAATTTGCAGAGAAGGAAGTGATGTGTGGGAAGCACTGTCCATCAGAATGAGGAGACGGTTGATGTGAGACGTGTGCTGAGTAGCGCCGTGATCACCAGACT
The DNA here is from genome assembly GCF_000313985.2 of Echinops telfairi. Classification (NCBI taxonomy): domain Eukaryota; kingdom Metazoa; phylum Chordata; class Mammalia; order Afrosoricida; family Tenrecidae; genus Echinops; species Echinops telfairi. The sequence goes on along the minus strand of NW_022103899.1, from coordinate 4,652,791 downwards.
CGGAGAGGAAACTTAGAAAGGGGTTATAAGTACCGCGTTGTACAGCTGAACTTTCTCCAACTATCATATACTAATACTAGAAGACAAAATAGTCCTTTTACTCTCTGGGTGTTCTGCTGTCCTGCAAGAATCAATGGACCGCCCGTGGACAAACACGTTCCTATCAGCAAGGACAGGCTAAGGCTGCTATTATTTTTGTAATGATTTTCTGGTAGAAAACTAAGCTAGAATATTTCAACGATTGTGTGACACTTTTAAGAAGTAATCTGTTATGTGTCTTGATATGTTAATTAAAAGATAGACTATAAATGAAAATGTTGGCACCTACACTTACTGTAGCAGAATTTCAAGGAAAGTATCATTTCGTATTTTCTAAATGTTAAATGTAAGAGCTTCTCTTTTCCATTAAGCATGTTTTTATGGGTAATTTTTGGCTTATATGTCAATTGTCTACCATAGAATGGCATTGTATTCTACCTCCTAAAAGTAAATGCATGCATGCATGAAAAAAGCCTAATATTAAACTTCTGTTTTTATCAAGGGCTTTGAAAATATAATCATATAAACAACAGGGCATTCTGTAGGCAGAACAAGAACTAATCAAGGCATGGGATAGCACAGACTACCCTGTAGCTTTTCCTGGAAGCTGTGGCAGCATAGTGTCGAATTGCATAAAGTCAGATTTATTTTTATAATTGAATTAAAAATGGATTGTGAATGCTGTGAAGAATGATCCAGGCTTCCTGGATATGCAAAGGCTGAGTAAACAGTTGCAGTCTCAGAACCCTGCAGGGGTCACTGAGTCAGCATTGGTATTGGAGTTTGGTTTGGAGGGTTGCGCTATCGCATGGGAGCAGGCCCTGCATGATGGTTGTTGTTTCCAAGGCACAGAAATCCCCTTCCTTCTGTGAACGTGCTCTCAGGCATTGTAGGCAGAACATCAGCTAGTGGGATGGTGTCATCCCACAGAACCCCAGAACTATTAGAAACATGAGAAATTGTTTCTTGTCTTCATCACGATTATATGTATGCAGCACAGTGTGCCACGTACCGTTAGTACATTGTGAATGAAGAAAAACCATTTCAATGATGGGGTTGTATCTTGGTGATCGGAGCATGTCTCTCTGTGTGTATAAACGTATGGGTAGGTGAGTATACATCTGGATCACTTGAGTAACATATCACGTGTCCTGGTGAAGTCACTGAGGTCAGGACAACACCTATATGAACAATACCCGTGCAGTGAGCAACCGTTACCCAAGAGCAAATGACCAAATTGGCTTTTCTGTTTTCAAAAATGAATAAATCATTTTATTGGGGACTCTTACAGTTCTTAAAACAATTCATGCATCAATTGTATCAAACATTTGTACATATGTTTCCATCATCATTTTCAAAACATTTTCTTTCTGCTTGAGCCCTTAGTATCAGCTCCTCTTTTTTCCCTCCCTCCCCAACTCTCCCACCCTCGTGAACCCCTGATAAATTATAAATTATTCTTATTTTATATCTTATACTGTCTGCTGTCTCCCTTTGTCCATGTTTCTGTTGTTCATCCCCCTTGGGGTGGGAGGTGTATATCGGTTATTGTAGTCGGCTCCCCTTTCTCCCCCTTCTCCCCCCACCTTCCCCCTACCCTCATGATATCGCTACTCCCATAACTATTCCTGAGGGGTTAATCTCTCCTGGACTCCCTGTGTTGCGAATGCTTATCTGCGCCAGTGTACAAGCTCTTGTCTAGTCGGATTTGTAAGGTAGAGTTTGGGTCATGATAGGGTGGGTGTGGGGCAGGGGAGAGAAAATATTAAAGAACTAGAGGAATGTTGTGTGTTTCGTCGGTGCTATGCTGCACCCTGGCTGACTTGTCATTTCCTTGTGACCCTTCTGTGAGGGGAGTCCAATTGTCTGCATATTGGCTTTGGGTCTCCACTCCAACCCCCATGATTTGCACTGATATATTTGTTTCTTTTGGGTCTTCTGATGCCTGATAGCTGATCCTGTTGATGAAAATATTGACTTTTCTTATTTTAATGGTGCTATAACACAGCAGATACTTAAATGTATGGGTACAAGATGAATTCTCAGCACACTGCAATTTTGAATTTAATTAGAAAAACCAGGATATTTCAGGAAGGGTGCCTAGACAGCTGATGTAAATAACCAAACACAGTGCCATTGAGTTGCTGCCTACTCGGAGAGATCCGACACAGGGCGTCTCAGTCTGTACCTCTTCCTGGGAGCAGACAGCCTCGTTTCTCTCCCATGGAGTGACTGGTGGATGTGAACTGCTGACTGGACACTTGGAGCAAGCCAACATCTAATCCAGAGCATCATCAGGATCCCTTAGACAGCTGACAGGAGAGGGAAGATATCATATGATGTATGCAACTATAAACTCTAAATATAAACCCATTTAAATTCCTCATAGATAGCAATCCAACAGATTTGTTTCTAAATAAAGCCAAGGGCTGCGTTTATTTAAATGTAAAGACAATATCATAAATCGTGTTGGAGAAGCAGCTGGTGGGTTTTTGAAATCCATTAAGAGTTTTCCAAAGAAGTACTGAGTGTGTCTTTAGAACTTTTTTTCTAGCCTATTCCTCCATATTCTTAAAGTATGTGTGATCCATCCAAGAAAAAATGTTTTGTTTTCATTTCTTTTTTATTGCTAATGGTTTATACATGTAGATAATGAAATTTATATCATGTCTACTAAGTACCTGGAAATAGCAGAATCTCCCTGCCTATTTCCAAGATTTACTGGGAGTTCTTCAAAATGTAATTTAGCATTAAATTCTTGTAAAGGTAATAAGTTTAATCTGATTATCTCATTCAACTTTTTGTAGACAGGGGATGCTTATCCTGGTATGAATATTGCCTCACAGATCCTCTTAATAAATGCAATTTCCCCAACTCAAGAGAAAAAACTCATCATGAATGTTAATATGTGATAGAGACCTGCCCTTATTTAACATTCTATTGCAAAAATAGTGATCTGTTTTATAACAAGACAGCAATCAAAGCGGGTGAAGACAGTTTTCTGAAATCTAGCATGCTGGCTTCCCACTGCGGTATACCCATTCTCTATGAAAAAGAAATGAGCTATTGAGTTAATGTCTCCTATACTGCCTCACCGTGCCATTGATTTGAAAACAAACCCCTTTCCAAATCCACTGCTGTTGAGTCAGTTCTCTGAGATAGCAACTCTCCAAGACAGGAGAGAGCTCCACAGGGTTTCCAAGGCTGTAGGATTTTACAGAGGGTGACTGCCGTTATCTTTTTCATGGAGGGGCTATTGGGCGCTAATACCAACCTTTCAGTTAGCAACGGAGCACTCTTAACCACTGTACCACCAGGTCTTCTTATAATCACTTTTAGGGGAGATTAAATAAAGAATTTGTTTCATATAGACACAATCATTCTTTTAACTATTTCAAAAGAGAGAGAGAGAGAGAAATATTTCACCTGCCACTAGAGAACTAACTGTATACTACATAGATATACAACCCAAGAGTTATGTTAAGTATTTTTCATGTCCATGGAATTGTGCTGGTAAAATCCACTGAAATGGAACTAACTCCAAATCATATACAAATGAGAAATACTATACGGGCAAAACCTAGCTGAAATGATACAGTCAAGATGGCAAACAATAGCTATAACAATACAGAGGAATAGCAAATGAGGTGGAGGATGAAAAACACTAGGATGCTGAAAAGAAAATTAAAATTCAACTATGATTGCATCTTAAAGTTCTCCCCAAGGTGTTGATTTAAAATTATTGACTCTGTCTCCTCCTTCTCTATCCTATCTTGAAGGAGATACACACATGTGCACACATATATCAATAAAAACACATAGGAATGTGTCTGGGTTTTCCATATTCCTATAAATATCTGCATTCATATTGAACAGTGAATACCCAGAGGTTTGCTTTGAAAAGTCATTAAAGGTACCCTCGGCAATCTCCACATGACCCTTTACCAGGATGAGCCTAAGGCCCCTTGGGCTGGCATCAGGAAGGAGAAGTGTCCTCCAGTGTTGTAGGCACACACCACCCTGATACATACATTTCAAATATTTACCAGGTTGGAAAGCCTGCCCCTCTGCTTTGAGTTGTATCCCCCGTGCCTCTAGAACCTAACTAGAACCCCCACACGCTGGAAGGGAGTTGGCAAAGGTGCAATGTCTTGATCCTGAGAAGCTCTGGTCTACCTGTGAGAATGAATAGTCTGTGTCCCATGCTTCTTACAACAGGTGTGCTAACCTTTGAGCTACTTCTGGGATGGTTCTTTCCTTTCTTGGAGGACAGCGGATGTGCTTCCTCTGGCCTGTTCCTGCCTATAGAATTCCAAGAGGTGGACAACGTTCACGCCCTGCATTTTCTTCCCGCTTCAATCGAAGCAGATAGGGTCTCTGCTGTGGTCGTTGGTTAGCTCCATCAGTGGAGGTTAGGATTTATAACATATTTCTGATAACATATTTCTGGGGACACAAAGCAACCTATAGCATATCCCTCCCATAGTAGTGACAGCCACAAATATCTCCAGATAAGACCAAATCTCTCCTGACAGCAGATTACCCCTAATTTAGAAGCTTTGTTCCAGGGATAAAAGTCAGCCCTGGTTTGCACAAAATCAAATGCTATTTTGTTTCATTCAGTAAAATTTAGAAAATAGAATCCAGCCATTAATGTGACCTTCACAAAATAATTTTCTTTCTCTTCATTATTTAACCTTTTCTCTCATTGTTTTTCTTAAATAGATTATTACATTGAACTGAATTTGTTCTGAGAGGTAAAGTTCATGGTATATGATACTGTATCACTATGATATTCAGTAAAATATAGAAAGGCCCCAAACACTCATCACATTAGAGTCTGTACTCTCCTGTCATTTTGTTTTTAACATTTTAATTTGTTTTAATAGGTGGCATTTCATCCACATAGCACACAATCGAGTTGTTCAAGCATAACAAGAAGCGTGGTACAGTCATTACCACACTCAATTATAGAACATTTTCTGCTTCCTTGTATTCATTGTTATTTGTGAAATTATTTTTCAATTGCGGCAAAAATATACACAGCAAAGCATTCTTTCATTCAACAACTTCTACTTGTATAACTTGGTGCCAATGATTATATTCTTTGTGTTATACAGTAATTATTGATATCCCTCTCCAAATTGGTCTACCGCCATTAAAATAAACTCAATGCCTCCCAAGCAAAAACTCTTCCTCCTTCACCCATGGGAATCGTAGTCTAGTTAGGTTTTTTCTTCCTTCCTTCCTTCCTTCCTTCCTTCCTTCTTTCTTGTTTCCTTGATATATGGTTCATGTATAATACACCTCCATAGTAAATTCACTTTTTAAATGATTTGTATGTATATTATCACCATCAGTTCTAATGCTCCCTCGCACATTCATTGATTGCTCCCCAATTCCCCTCATCCTCCCCACCCTACCTCGTTCCCAATAAGCCATTGCATCAGTTAGGGTCTCTCTGCTTCTATTCTTTCTGTGCTTCATAAACTAGGAAAACTAACAAACAATAAAAAACAAAATGAAACAGAAAGAAGAAAGCAGCAATAATAATATAAAGATAAAAATGAAAATAAAGAGTAAGAAAGAAAAGACCACCACCAATATTTAAAAAGCCAGAGAAGAAATTTCTATCCTGGAACAAGCAAGAATTATTGGAGTCTAGAGTAAATGCTGGTTGGGTCAAGAGGAAGATCAACTGACCAAGTATCCTGGAATTTATAGAAAAATAAAATATCGACAATATCATATCTTGCACAGTCACTTTTACATTATTTGCAATCAAAATCTACATTCATAGTTTTAAATGGTAATATTAATATTAATGGGTTAGATCTGGAGATTTCTAAGTGGGACAATTTAAAGAAAAAATGTAGATATGACATTAATTTATATGTATTTATTTACTCATCAGGTAATACTTATGAAATAAAGATGTTCAATATTGGAATCTAATGAATTAATCAGTTTGAAGTAAGCTTTCAAAGGGCACAGCAGGGGAAGAAACTAAACAAGTTGAATTGAAGAATACTAATTATTGAGAGCTATTGCCTCTGGTTTCTTGTTCTGTTTCCTCGACCAAGTGCCTAAAGTGAAATTTGTAAAATCCAGTCAGATTACCATCTGTCCATTGTGATTTAAATTATAATGTGAATAAACTGAGATGTATCTAAGTCCCTTCTGAAGGCTACGATTTTGGAATATGGTTATTCTATCTTTGTTTCAGTTATTGTGCAGATAATTCCCATCAAATATCAGAAATTAGGTTTATATGTTTCTTTTTAAAGTTTCTCCCCTGTTACTAGACAGTGAAAAAGACTCAGGGAAAAGTGCAGATAATCATATAGATAAACAAAAAACCCTATTCAGATATATTAAATTAACTCATAATCTGCCATCCCAAGTCAAATGTTAACATTTAAGTATTTATATTTACAGGTTTTTTGCTGTGTGTATACATGTTGTGGCAGTTAGATTTTATGTCAACTTGAACCTATGTGAAAATGTAGGGATGGAGTTCAACTTATTGGGGTGTGACCTTTTCGTAAGACAGTGAGGACGTCTCCCTCCCTGCTTGCTGGGATTCTGTGCCTGCCTCCAGTGGTGGTCCCATGTGAGCCAACCTGGCTGCTGCTGGTGCCCTGCCATGTGCCCACCAGCCTTGGATCCACTCAACTCTGCACCTGCTGGCCTGTGATCTCCGTTTTCTGTTTTCCCTTTTTACATCATCAGCCTGCAGATATGTGAGTCTGAAGAGGATTCTGGCAAGCATAGACCCATGGATTTGAGTTGGGCTTGGCTGGGGCACCTTCTTGATATAAAGTTACTACTTGATATTAAGTTATTTTTTTCTATCAATCTATGAGTGTCACTGGTTTTGTTTCTGTAGACAACCCAGCTTAACATGTATGTGTGTACACATGTGTATATAGATCTACAAATAAAGTTATATCATGTCAATAACTGTCAGCCGAAGGCCAAGAGAGACACACCCATAGTTGAACAGGTGGGTTTTTTGTTTGTTGCAACAGGGAAAATGCACATGCCTTAGGGAACTGTGGATACCTCCTTAAAAGAGTGGGAGAAATGATAGAACAGGGCTGCTGGATGCTCTGAGGGAGTGTTGAAGGGATAGAGTTTTGGACTGGATGCAAGGTAGCTCTGTGATTGAGCAGCTTAATATATTACATCTATAGGACAGGAAGAATGGAGAAATAAAGCTATTAAGTGGCAAAGAAGCAGCAAAATAGGGCATTTCCGGAGTAAGATGATGTTTGGTCTTTTTGTGATTTAGGTCATGTTTTATACTTTGTGTTCAGACATGATTTTGGAGTACTTGCTTCTGTTTGGGTCCATGGTGTGATCTTGGATCCAGCTTTGAGTACCAAGCCAGCTTGCTGATGTCAGGGCCTGCATATTTCTTCATCAAAGCTTCTTGTTGTTATCAGGTGCCCTTGAATCAGTTTCAACTCACAGTTACCCAGCAGAATGGAAAAAAAAAAATCCCCAACCTGCACCATCCTAACGATGGTTATATTTGAATTTATTTGTAATAATTATGTTTTATGTCAACTTGGCTAGGCAAAGTTTTAGGGCACCCAGTGTAACAAACCCAATTGCTGCAGCCACTGTGTCAATTTATCTAATTGAAGGTCTGCCTCTTTTCCCCTGACCCTCTACCAAGAGTGATGTCTTTTTCCAGGGACCGTTCTCGCCTGATCACATGCCGATCACATGAGGCAAAGGCTTGAAATCTGGTATTTAAGAAATATCCTGGCTACACAAATCGGTTTGTCCTTCTAGCCATCTGTGGTGCTCTCAATATTCTTCACGAATCCCATCATTCAAATGTTTCATTTTTCTTTGGTCTTCCTTACTCAGTGCCCAACGTTCACATGCATATGGGAAGAGGGAAAACACCATCGTTTGGGACAAGCACAGCCTCAGTTTGAAAGGAATGGCCTGTTCTTTATCCATTTTAAAGAGGTCTTGTGCAGCAAACTTTCCGGGTGCAAAGTGCCACTTGTTTTCTTGACTGCTGCTTTAAAAACTTGGGCATTTTTTTTAAACCTAGAAGAGGTCGTTGACTTATTATTTTACTACTAATGCTTTTAGTCCTGGAAGGTCAATCATTTCCTCTGGGTCTCATGAGCACCCTCATTCCGACCTCATAATCTTATCAGCCGAGAGCCTTGGGGGAAAGGGGCCGGGGGATGGAATCTTATCAGCCCAGATGGTGAGAGCTGAAGATTTTCCATATAAGCAGTTGGCGTTTTCTCATTTTAACTAAAATTAAAAATGCTATAGATGAAATTTTACTTCAAATGCTTTATCCTTTCAGACAGGATTGTTGAGCTAACATTTAATGCTGACATTCAAAGTCAGGGGCAGGACGTGAGCAATCTTTGGATACTGGGATCGTGTAATGAGCAGCAAAAATGGCCTGCCCTCTCCAGCAGACCCCTCTCTCTTCTTCAATCAAGCAACAGTTCTTCGGAGATCTGTCAAGGGCTCAAGTTGTCAACAATATATGTTTTCATAAAGCTTTTCATTTCTGCAATTATTGTTCCAGGCAGTGGTATATGCGGCCTGCGTAAAGTCAGAACACGTAGGCGGAAGGTCGGGAGTGGAGATCTACATATTCACCAATGTTTCGAAACATGTAGGGTTTCCAAGGATTATGGAACATTTTTCATTGTGGTGTGAAATCATTTATGCTGGACGTGATTTTTGGAACTTTGATGTAGAGTTTATATAGGAACGGTTGTAAAATCAAGACAGTAAAAAAGCCAAATGCAATAGCACAGGTGGGAAAATAAGAACCTGGGAACTGCCATGGGAATAAAGAGGCCTACACACATCGAGAGTGTATGTATTCACTCAGTAAAATTAGAGAATTTCTTGACATCTCAGAAGCAGGTGATAAAAGAGAGGGAAGAAACCAACAAGCTCCAGAGTTCTCTCTCAGGTGATTGCATATATAGTGACATAATTACTCAGGTGGACAGATCAAGATGAAAAACCTACCTCTAGGCAGCACGAGCTACAGCTCAGGGAGAAGGGCGTGTCTGATCAGAGCACACAGACGCAAAGGAAGAGGGAAGGAGAGAGAGTGGAACACATCTTAGCCCACCAAGCCCTGAGGATGATATTCCTGCTCAGAGTAGCCAATGCACGGAGAGGACCATAAGGCCGGCCCCACTATGAGACACAACGGCCCTCACTGGCCCATAGCATTATGGGGGACAACACTGGAGACACAGTGCGGGAATTGTGCCTGATCTGACCCCACCACACTGGTGTGAAATGCTAAGGACGTGCAACAGAGGAGCAAGGGGAGCAGAGCAATGAAGTTCCCCGGGAATACCAAAAATAGACTTTGGGACCAGGGAGTGGTACCCCATCAGACTCGACCAGAAAACACTCTTAGAGGTCAGCAAACAGACCTGGAACTATTTATAGGCTTTTCTTTATTTCTTTATTTTTTATTTTATTATTCACTGCCATCATGTATATGGGGATATGGAGATGAAGATTCAAACATATACCCTGCCTTCCCACCCTCCTTTCCCCACAGGCCCTCTTCCTTTTTGAAGAGAGGTGATGGATGGATGAGAGAGAGAGAGAGAAACCTCACGCAGGAGGGCCTCTTTTTTTGTCATTGGTTTTGTTGTTGTTTTGTTTATTTTCTTTTGTTGCTTTGTTTTGCTGTGTCTTGGTTTGTGCTTATTATTGTCTCTACATGCCTATCTAGACAGGATAGGTGGAGTAAAAATCTGGAGGAGAAAACAACAGGACCGACAGTTCTGGGGAGACACTGGAGAGCAAGTGGTAGGGGAAAGAATGAGGGTTGTCAACCAACCCAGGGTCAAGGGAACAACAATCTAAAATTGATGGTGAGGAGGTTATAGGATGCCTGTGGGGCTTGATCAAGGGCAATGTAGCAGAGAGGAATTACTGAAATGTGAATAAAGGCAGAACATGATAGTGGGACAAGAGGAAAGTAAAAGGAAATAGAGGAAAGAACTAGGAGGCAAAGGACATTTACAGAGGTCTAAATAGAGGCATGTACATATTTAAATATATGTATATATAATGGTAGGAAATAGATCTATCTCCATATATTTTTATTTCAAGTATAAGATAGCAGACAGATTGGGTTTCTACTCAAGTACTCCCTCAAACCAAGAACACTTTGTTCTAATAATCTGGCGTTCTGTGATGCTCAGCTTTCTGACATGATCGCTGAAGACAAATGGGTGCATAAGCAACTGTGGTGAAGAAAGCTGATGGTGCCCAGCTATCAAAAGATATAGAGTCTGGGGTCTTAAAGGCCTGAAGATAAACAAGTGGCCATCTAGCTCAGAAGCAGCAAAGCCCACATGGTAGAAGCACACCAGCCTGTGTGATCATGAAGTGTCGAAGAGATCAGGTATCAGGCATTAAAGACCCAGACGAAAAAGCATATCAATGTGAATGAGGGTAGTACAGAGTGGAGATCCAAAGCCCATCTGTAGACAATTAAACATCCCCTTACAGAACGATCACAAGGAAGAGACAAGCCAGTCACAGTGCAGTATAGCACTGACAAAACATACAACTTTCCTCTAGTTCTTTAATGCTCCCCCCCCCACTATAATGACCCCAATTCTACCTTACAAATCCAGCTAGACCAGAGCATGTACACTGGTACAGATAAGAGCTGGAAACACAGGGAATCCAGGACAGATAAACCCCTCAGGGCCAATAATGAGAGTAGAGACACCAGGATAAGGGGAAGGTGGGGAGAGAAAAAGGGAACCGATCACAATGATCGACATATAATCCCAGGGGGATGGACAACAGAAAAATGGGTAAAGGGAGACATTGGTCAGTGTAAGACATGAAAAAACAATCATTTATAAATTATCAAGGGTTCACGAGGGAAGGAGGGTGGGGGAGGAGGGAAAAAATGAGGAGCTGCTACCAAGGGCTCAGGTACAAAGAACATGTTTTGAAAACGATGATGGCAACATATATAAAAATGTGCTTGACACGATGAATGGATGATCGTAAGAGCTGTACAAATCCTGAAAAAATGATTTTAAAAAAAGAAAGAAAAAGAAAACCCTACTTCTAGTGGGGTTTGGGTGGAAGATTCTTTTGAGATGTCTGGTAGGAGTGAAATGGGAGTCTGGAAATCAGAATGAATGAGAAGGACAGACGGCATAGTCTTTGAGTCATCGAGGGATAGTTGGAGCCTTGCAGGGAGGGGAGGAAGTCAGACATGACCGCCATGGCGGTTCCTCATGCCTGGAATAATAGATCTGAGCCCACCCAAGGTCAAGAGCCCAGACTGCACAATGCGTAAGCACTCACAAACAGAAAGCTGGTGGCTGGAGCTCACCAGTGGCACAGGGGAGAAAGTTGTGGCAATCTGTTAAGAAGCCCCAGGAGGCAGTTCTACTCTGTCCAACATGGTCATTAGGAGTCAGAATTGACTTGCCAGCCCACAACCACAACCTTCATTATTAGGATGATGTATCGAAGGCCATTTGGTAAAACTTTTTCAAATATAAATGAAAACAGAAAATATGGTTACTGAAGAAAAAAGACCAAAAAAAAGTGTACTCACTATGAAAAAGAGAGTGTTCCTGTCTTACAGAGAAGAAACTATGTTTCAGACATCAATCACGGTCGCTCCATCACTAACTGGCACACCTGGGATTAGATCCAAAGTCGATCTGCCTCTAGTGCTGCTTGCCCTCTGTGGTTTGTACACCTGGTGGAGTGACTGCATAGCTTACAGATGGGGTTGCAGATGCTGAGGGAGTCCGTGCTTGCTGAAGATTAACACAACATCCAGCCAAGAAGCTAGACAATGGTACCCTGGGTGGCACAGTGGTGACACGTCAGGCTACTAACTGCCAGCTCAGCAGTTTGAAAACACCAGTTCTCCATGGGCGGAAGACAGGGCTTTCAATTCCTGTAAGGAGTTACAGTCTCAGAAACCCACCGAAGTTCTACCCTGTCCCCAACGGTCACTGAGAATCACAATTGACTCAATGGTAGGGAGAAATGTTGGCCTGTGTACAGACAGTAGCTCTCTGGAAGTAGTGGTGGGAAGCCAGGGGAAAAGTGAGACTTGCTTGCGTGGACACCACGCAGTTTCCACTTGACGGGGTGGCAGTGGAAGTGTCATTCGCAAGGAGCGCAGTGCTGCCGCAGGGAACGGGAGGTGAGAGAGGCACTTGGAGCAAACTGAAGATACAAACTTTGGCTAAGATGGAATAGAGGTTCCTGAGCGGCTGGGGAGGCCGACACAGTACCGATAGCAATGGAAGATTTTGTTTTCCAGAGAGCGCGTTTCTTGCCCAACTAACGTACTCACGCTGATGAACATGTTACTGCTTCCGTACCTGGGTGTGAACACCCTTTGCTCTTCAGAAAAGTCACACAAGCCCCTTGCACATGAGCACATACCTTCACACCATGACTTCAGTGACAGGCCTCTTTCCAGTTCTGGGTCCCCTGCATTTATAGAACTTCCCCTTTTTAGACCTCCCAGCCTTTGCTCACTGGCTTCCCCAGAATTAACTTGAGGAAGGTGTCTTTTGTAGGTAACGTTTTTTGTTTGTTTTTTATTGGTTTTAGTTTGTATTAACTAAATTCCATAGATTTTATTCTACTGTTTCATGTGGTGGTGGTGGTGGTGGCTGTCTTTGAGTAAGATATAACCCTGCACAATAGAACGCAGCGCTGCCTGGTCCTGTGCATCCCCAGGAGGTTTCACGTTCACGAGCTATTGCATCAAGCCCTCTCCTTGAAGGGCTTCCGCGGTTTCTTTTTTTCTCATGGGTTTGAAATGAACTTGTACATCAAAAGAGACTGCAAGTCCACGTCAGCTTTACTCTCCTCCTTTTTCAGCCACTCAGATCAATAGTTAGATCCGAGGGATAAGATACATGGAGAGTTTTTAAAGCTGTGAGGTTTCACCCGCAGTTGTTTGTTTTTTAAGACACATGCACTATACAGTTGCATAGCCTTTCTCAACAAATGAAGTCAGCCATGATAGCCCCTGATACTCCCTGTGAATGTGCTTCTCTCTTTTTTACCTCCACCCATGCTTCCTCCCTCCCTCCCGAATTTCCTGCCCCTCCCCTCTCACCTTACCCCAGTAGTCCCTCAACTCCTCACAGTATTCAAAGTCTTACTTTGGGTTCAAAAACGAATTTTCTTTTCCTTTGTTTTTCCTTATAATAATGGTATCGTTAAATGGTTATTCATGAGCATTGAGTGTGGATTGAAGAAAGACAAAATTCTTAACAACTTCAATCTTTCCCCCATTTTTATTGTTACCCATTGATCCAGTGTAAGGGATTTTATTTATTTACTTTTTTTCACATTAAATTATAATTTACACTGAGGCTGCAATCCTTGATATTTAACAGCAAGTGTGTCAAGTCTTCCTCACTTTCAGCAGGCTGCGTTGTGTCATCTGCATATCGCGGGTGGTTTATAAGCCTTTCTCCAATCCTGGTGACCTGCTCTTCTTCATATAGTATGGCTTCTCTGATGATTTGCTCAGCATACAGACTGAATAAGTATGGTGAGAGGATACGACCTGACGCACATCTTTCCTGCTATTGAGCCATGTAGGATTCCCTTGTTCTGTTTGCACAATTCCCTCTGATAATAAGTAGTCTTTTTAAAAATGAAAGTAATATTAACTAGCAGCACAACGTTAGATGAATACAGATGAAAATTAAGTTTTGGATCTTGCTCCCAGGATTACAAGGCCAAACCATTTAAAGTCAACCACTCCTAGCAGTTTGTATGTACCCTGCCAGAATTTAACTATGAATCTTCAGTAAGTAAATACTCTTGTCGAAGGAGCACCATCAATCTAGCTCTCATACCAGTAGGCAAGAATTTAAAGATAAATGAAACAGAAATGCTTGCTGACTTGGAATTTACAACAGAGTAGAACAATCCATAAGAATCAAGAAGACAGCAAAACAAATAACAGTAAGCAACAATAGCTAAAATAAACAGATGTTGTAATCAAGCATAACACGCACCAGGTGTCATTCTGCAGGATTCTTCTCACCTTCTGTCACAGTCACCGTTCTGGAGCAATATATGGGTCAAACTCATTATATTTAATTGCTGGATAAGATTCATAACCTGGTTATGCTATAAATCATTCAATCATTTCCCCAGTTGATTGACACTAAGGTTGTTTGCAAAATTATTCCACTTTAAACAATGTGGAAATAAGCATCTTTATAATCAGACCTTTATGTTCTGAGGCATTCAACTTTTTACTGGCATAAGTATTGAAAATACTTTCTGTAGTTGTTTCTTTTTTAATTCACGTGAATGAATTTCTCCATGCACAATTACCTATTTGGTCAATGGCTGAGTTTATGGCATCTGAGTTTTAGTGTTCCCTATATACTGGTACAGAATTTTGTGTGCTTTTTTATTATTTATGGTGAAATATTTAATTAATCTGTAATTTACTTTATATACCACGAAGTATTTTCTTCTGAACAAATATCCCAATTTGTTTTGCTTGGATGTTTCTCAGTTCTCAATTCTATTCTAATAATTTGTTCTTATACTTATGTTCCAATATCATGCAATTTGATTGCTACTTTTATGGTAAACTGTAATTTCTGGAAGTTTCTTATTTCTTAGATGCTACCCAAGTCTATTGTATTACATTGTAGGTATATAATACCATCCTATTGGTAGAAATTAGGTTCCCAGTTGTCATTTCCTACTAAAACTTCCTAGAACAAATATTTTTAATATAATTTTATATAATTCTTTGTGTCATGAAAAGAGAAATCACTCATCAATGTGTTAGTAGCTCAATCTAGGTTTGCTTATCAGGTAGGTGGCTAGCTCTGGTACACAGTCATATTATGCATATGATTCCAATCCACACTTCCCAGAATTAGCTGCTGTTACTTTATAGTGTTATTTACAAAGTTTCAGACCCACAAGTGTTAAATCTCTGAACTTTAAGTATGTATTACATAAAAAATTATCACTTGCCGGATTAATTTTCATGGCATGCAAACCCTTCTGACCTTGGGAAACTTGAAGAATAAATGTTTAAATTGACTATTCCCTTGATTTTCTTCTCTAATGATAATGACAGCTCATGTTCACTGCCAAATATCACTGCATAATTTCTACAAGCAAAAATCTTAGAAGCAGTTATGAAGTAGTTATCTTGCTTAGGCTGGTTCTAACATCTACCTGTGCCATGGCTTCATCTTCAAAGTTCATTTGTATTGTGAAATCATGAAAAAGAATTGTTTTCTCAACACCTCCAGCCTTCTCATGCAGCCAATCCAGCCCATGGTACTTTCAGTGTTCTTCATCAGTGCCGTAACTCAAATCCATTGACTCTCTACAGATGGGCTTTGGGTCTCTGCTCCAAACCCCCTCTCAGCAACATGGTTTGTTTGTTTGTTGTGGATCTTCTGATGCCTGTTACCAGGTCCCAACAACACCTCATGATGCACAGGCTGGTGTGTTTCTTCCATGTAGGCTTGTTGCTTCTCTGCTAGCTGGCCACTTATTTATCTTCAACCCTTTAAGACCCCAAACGCTATACCTTTTGATAGCCAGGCATCATCCGCTTTCTTCACCACATTTGCTTATGCACCCATTTTGTCTTCAGCGATTGTGCCAGGAGAGTAAGCATCACAGAATGACAGTTTGTTATAACAATGAGTTCTTGCATTGAGGGAGGGTATGAGCAGAGGCCTAGGGGTTGGAGCAGAGACCCAAAGCCAATTCATAGACAATGGGACATCTCCCCACAGAGGAGTCACAAGGAAGGAATGAGTCAACCAGGGCACAGGATAGCACAGATGAAACACACAGTATTTCTCTGCTTCCTTGAGGTTTCCTCACCCCCCTAGTATCATGACCCCAGTGCTGCCTCTCACTGTGGGCTAGACCAGAGCATATACACAGGTACAGATAAGAGCTCGAGACACGGAATCTAAGAACAGGAATGGGAGTAGTGATACCAGAAGGGTAGGGGGAAGGTGGGAAGAGGTGGGGCAGAAGGGGGAACCCGTCACAATGATTGACACATAACCACACCCCACACTCACTCCCTCCACACCCAGGGAGACTAACAATAGAAACCATGGGGGGAGACAGCAGTCAGGGTAAGATATGAAGATAATAATAAGTTATAATTTATCAAGGGGTCAGAAGGGTGGGGGCAGAGGGAAAAAAGAGGAGCTGATACCAAGCACTCAATAGAACGTAAATGACTAGAAACGAATATGTACAAATATGCTTGATGCAATTGATGTATGAATTGTTATCAGTTGTAAGAGCCCCCAATAAAATGATCTTTTAATTTTAAGAAATACACTGATTCTTCATCGGTCTTCCTTACTCAATGTCCAACTTTCACAATCATACATGGTGACTGAAAAATGCCACGGCCATTGGGTCTCTATGAGACAGCCAGGGTGCAGCACAGCACTGATGGAGCACGCAACATTCCTCTAGTTCTTAAATGCTTCCTCCCTATCCCCCCCACCCCTACTATCATGACCCCAGTTCTACCTTACAAATCCGGCTAGACTGTGGGGATGGGGCAAGAAGAGGGAGAAATGGGAAGCCAACAGCTATGATGTATAACTGGCCCCCCAGAGGGATGAACAATGGTAATATAGACAAAAGGAGACAATGGGAGGTATAAGATATGAAAATAATAATCATTTGTCTGGGGTTCATGAAGGTGAGAGGATGGAGAAAAAAGAGGAGCTGATACCAAGGGCTTAAGCAGAAAGAAAATATGTTGAAATTGGTGATGGCAACATATATATATAAATGTGCTTCATACAATTTATGTATGGATTGTTATAAGACCTGTAAGAGCCCCAAATAAAATGATTTATAATTTCTTTAAAAGAATGCCATGGCTTGGGCCAGGCACACCTTAGTCCTCAAAGAAACATTCCTGATTTTCAACACTTTAGCGTTCTTGTGCAGAATTACCTGGTGCAATGCATCATTTTATGTCATGGCTGCTGCTTCCATGAGCATTGATTGCAGAGCCAAGCAAGACGAGCATCTTTGACAACTTCCCTCTTTTGTCCTTTATCATGATGCTGCCCATTGGTCTAATTCCAAGGTTACTCTACAGCTATCAAATTGAAAATGGATTTACTTTCAAAAGTATAAAACACTTTGTAAGTGTTGCCTAATGATTGTTGTTGTTAACACCAGTAAGAAAATGTAGAAACCTTCACATGGAAACAGGGGGTGTGAATCTTTATTAAAGCCTCTTAAAGACGTTAATCCTTCCTCAATCTACCACACAGAGCACCAGGATTCCAGGCCTTAGACATAGAAGATTCAACTTTCAGTTTCAATACCTATTCAATGTCATATTTCTCAAGATCTTTTGAATACTACAAAATCTATCCTTGGATCAAGAAGCACCATTCTTATTCTTAACTTTTATCCACTCAGACCTTATTTTCTTAACCCCTCCAAATAAATAAACAAATTCGCTATCATGGAGTAGATTCTGACTCATAGCGACATTATAAGGCGGGGTAGAACTGCCTCTGTGGGTTTCTGAGAATATAATTCTCATTTCATTCTCCAGGGGAGTCGCTGATAGTTTCGGAATGCTGATCTTGCAGTCATCAGCCTACCCACAAAGCGCCTCACCGATCGTTATCATAGCGCCTGGGGAGTTCAAATTCATGGCGTAAAACCTATCGATTACAATTGTTTTAAGTAAGCCAATATTTTTAACAGCCACATGAAATCTTCAGAATTCCAATAAATAGCAACTATCCAGTAAGGTAAAAGAGTCTTGAAAGTATTTCAGAGTTCTTTGAGACAACAAAGCTGTCTTCAGAGCCATTTCAAGATTTCTGTCCCACACAGCTCTGTTACTTTCAGACGTCTTTTACCCTTCAATGTATTAAAACCAAGCTCACTACCATCAAGTGGACTCAAAGCATCCAATGATCCTGTAGGACAAAGTAGCTGTCCTACCCTGGGAAGTCCTGCCCCTGGGAAGTTGCAAGACTGACCCTCTTTACGAGAGTCGAAGACCCTGTCTTTCTGCAGAGGAATGCCAGGTGGGTTTGAATCACGGACCTAGCAGTTAGCAGTGCAACATGTAATTACGGATGTTAGTAAACCCTTCTTAGGTTGCCGAGAGGAGATGAGCCAGTCAGGGTGCGGTGTAGCAACAATGAAACATACAACTTTCCTCTAGTTCCTAAATGCTTCCTCCACCCACTATCATGATCCCAATTCTACCTTACAAATCTGGCTAGACCAGAGGATGTACACTGGTACAGATAGGAACTGGAAACACAGGGAATCCCGGACGGATGATCCCTTCAGGACCAGTGGTGTGAGTGGCAATACGGGGAGGGTGGAGGGATGGTGGGGTTGAAAGGAGGAACCAATTACAGGGATCTACATATAACCCCTCCCTAGGGGATGGACAACAGAAAAGTGGGTGAAGGGAGATTTTGGACAGTGTAAGACATGACAACATAATCATAATTTATAAATTATCAAAAGTTCATGAAGGAGGGGTGCGGGGAGGTAGGGGAAATAATGAGGAGCTGATACCAAGGGCTCAAGTAGAAAGCAAATGTGTTGAGAATGATGAGGGCAACAAATGGACAAATGTGCTTGACACAATGGATGGATGGATGGATTGTGATAAGAGTTGTATGAGCCCCCCAAAAAATGTTTGTTTTTTTTTTTTTTTTACAAAAAGGATGAATAAACCCTTCTTAAACACGGGTGACATAATGTCTTTGTAGGCATATGACACTTTTTTTCATGTTTTGTGGCTTTTATTTTTCATTTCAGAGCAAAACTTCTTAATTTTTTTCTTTTAAGGTTGATTAAATATACTTCACATATCATACAATTTAATCATTTAATATTAAGGGTTGTGTAATCATCACCGCAATCAATCTTAGAGCATTTTCTTCTCTTAACCATTGTTGTTAGCTCCCAGTTTCCTCCCATCCTCCCAGCCATGTCCCTAGATAGTTATTAACCCAGTTACTGTCTCTGTAGGTTACCTATCCTGAAATACATACAGAGAAAATCATATAAAACACAAAATGCAAACACAGAAAATCATACAAAACACAAAATCATGCAAAACACAAACGAACAAAAGTGCCAACAAAAATGACTAGATAACCTTCAAGGGAAAAGCATAAAATATTAAAAGCTGAAACAACTTTCAAATGGGCCAAAAGGGAGATCAACTGATAAGGTGCTGCATTTTAACCCAACTATATCTGCTATAAATGTCTTTACGATGCTCTCTGTCTGATAACAAGGCTATTCACATCCCTCAAGTATGGTCGGAGGGGATTCACTGAAGGCTTAATCCATGTGTAGACCCTGCACATGGATTTTGGGTTCCCACTATCATCCACAATCTTCTGCAAATTGAGTGTTCAAAATTTAAACTCTGACACCATTCCCTTATTCAGATTTGGGTTTTATTGTTTACAATCCTTGGATCACACAGGTTGATGTGCTTTTTCCCTGTGGACTTAGTTGATGCCTCACTAAGGTGGCTGCCTGCTATAAGACAAGCCTTTAAGACCCCAGATGCTATACTTTCTGACAGCTGGGCACCTCTGGTTTCCTCATTACACTTTGCTACAGCACCCATATCTTTTCTTCCACTTCCAAATATATTTTTAAGCCCTCCTACCTATATGTTGTACCTGCAGTGACTACTGGATAAAATGGCACAAGTTGGCTGCCTCCCTTCAGCATATATTAAATTTATTCACACCAATGTCCCCCTCAAGAGCACCTGCTGGTGCTCGGGTCTGGTCAGGTTTAGGATTTTCTTTTACATGCTTCTGGAATCCCAGCTTATTTCTTCTTTCAACTTTCTACGATGTCTTACGTTTTGCTTGAGTTTCACATACCAGGGTCACATTACCTTCTGAGAAGAGCATGGCAGATGTTTCTCGGGGCTCTCTTTGGGGCTTCTCAAGTAAACATGGTTGCACATAATCAGCTGGGTAGTGAGATAACTGATCAAATTAAACATCACAGAAGTGATTTCCTTTTGTGCCATGCTGGGCAGCAGTAAACACACAAAAAGCCCAACCTGTGCCAGCTGCTCACTGCCCCGGGTCTGGTCATACTCATTCTGACCCTTGACCTTTCCAACAACTCTTTGGAGTGCACAGTATAATTCCCAATATCTAGCTGACAAGTATGAAATACAAGTATATTGCCTACCCCATGTAGGTAAGTCACATAATTCCTAGTATCCCAGAGTCACCATGACTGAGAAACTTATTTTGGTAAAATTTCCACATATTTCTAAAAGAATACTTTTGTATTAATGCAGCATTAAATTTAGTGTATTTTGTGTGTTTTACATGTAAAGAATGGAAGAAAATTAATTTGAACTTGCTTCGAAAGCAGTTGTAACTGGAAGTTGTAGAAACAGGAAAAGAATTGTCTTATCTTGCATTTTAAGCAGTACTTTCTTGCATCCAAGGGTCCCTGGAGATGTATTGAGTTACATTGTAGGCTGCAAACTGCAAAGTCAGCAGTTTGAAACCATCAGTCTTGCATAAGTGAAAGCGGAGGTTTCTTGCCCCCACAAAGATTCACAGCCTCAAACTCACACAGGGACAGCTCCACTCTGTCCTATAGGGTCGCTTTGAGTCAGAATCAATTCCATGGCCATGAGTGTGGTTGTAGGTTCTTGTATCCCATTTCTCTGGGTAATGCTGGCCTGCCTACATAGCTCAAGGAGCACATGTGTTGGCAAGCCATTGGAATGGATTACTTAGATGAGAGCATTTTCCCCGTGTGCTTCCTGGATTTGTTTTGCTATATCCTTATATTAGAAGGCTCCCTGGTGGTGTGGCATCGAAGTTATGTGTTGTGAACAGTTACAGTCTCAAAAACCCACAGACGAGCCCAGCATTGACGCGATGGCAGTGAGTTGTGTTTTATATAAAAATGGCTAGGTGATGAGCCGATATCTTACCTTTGAAATAGTTAACATATGAAAGAGGCTTTTAAAAACATTATATTCCTATCTATGTACTTGGTAAAATGTAAACTTGAGATCAGAGATTTTTAGGTGGTGCAGTGCTTACACTGTGTTCAAAGCAGTAAGATCGAGTGTTGTAATTTTGCAAGACCAAAGACTTCATTGCACATACCGTTTTTCAACAACACAAGCAGCGGCTGTAAACATGGACTTCTCTAGGTGGATTCACAGATATCAAATTGACTACATCTGTGGACGAGACCATGCAGAAGGTCCATATCAGCTAAAGCCAGCCCAGGGGCTGACTGTGGAACAGATCATTAATACATCATATGTAAGTTCAGGTTGAAGCTGAAGGAAATTAAAATAAGTCCACAAAGCCAAAATATGACCTTGAGTATGGTTCCCCTGAGTTTTGAGGAAATCTCAAAGAACAGATTTGACATATTGAGCACTAATGACAGAAGACCAAGGTCATCAAACAGGAAGAAAGCAAAGGGTCGTTCAAAAGACAAGAAAGAGAAAAGATAAAAATGGAGGTTAGAAGATACTCTGAAAACTGTAGAGTAGCTCAAACAAGTGACAGAAATGATGACGTAAAAGAGCTGAACCGAGAATCACAAATGGCACCTCAAGATGACACATTAAACTATTCTAATGAAATGTGCAAAGATGGCCATCTAGCTCAGAAGCAACAAAGCCCACATGGAAGAAGCACACCAGCCTATGCAACCACGAGGTGTCGAAGGGATCAGGTG
>NW_022103899.1:4499000-4630292 GCF_000313985.2 Echinops telfairi | reverse complement strand
AAAATGTTAAAAAAAAAAGAAAGAAAAAAAAGAAATGTGCAAAGATGTAGAGTTAGAAAGCCAAAGAAAAGAACATGCTTAGCATATCTTAAACTGAAAGAACTGAAGAAAACTGCAAACTTTCAGTTGCTTTATTGAAAAATTATATTGGCAAAATGTTGAATGATGCATCACAAGAAGATGGAAAGAATACACAGAGCCGCTGTACCAAAATGTTGTTGACATCCGGCCATTTCAGGAGGCAGCATATGAGCAAGAACCAGTGGCGCTGAAGGAAGACGTTCAAGCTGCCCTGAAGACATCGGCCAAAAACAAGCCTCCAGCAAGTGATGGAATACCAATCAAAATGTTCCAAAAAGCCGATGATGCAATGGAAGCATTCACTCACCTATACACATTCCAGAGAAAGGCAACCCAACAGAATGTGCAAATTACAGAGCACTCTCATTGATGTCACATGCAGGTTAAAATTTTGCCGAAAATCATTCAACAATGGTCACAGAAATGCATTGGCAGAAACCTGCCAGGAATTCTGGCCAGGATCAGAAGAGGATGTAGAAAAGGGGATAGCATTGCTAATGTCAGATGGATCTTCGATGAAATCAGAGCATACCAAAATGATGTTTACTTGTGTTGTATTGACTATGCCTAGGCATTAAACTGTGTGGATCATGGATGGGGGAACAAGCTCTATATAGCCTTGAGGAGAATGAGACTTCCAGAGCACTTCATTGTGCCCACGCAGAGCCTGGATCAAGAGGCAGTTGTTCTAACAGAACAAAGGAATACAGCATGGATGAAAATCAGAAAAGGTGTGCATCAAGGATGCGTCTTCTCACCATACTCACGCAATCTGTATGCAGAACAAATAATCACAGAAGCTGCACTATATAAAGAGGAATGTGGCATCAGGATTGGAGGAGGCTTACTGACAACATGCAGATAGCACAACTTTGCTGGTTGAAAGTGATGGGGACTTAAAGCAGTTGCTGGCAAAGACTGAGGATTGCAGCTTTCAATTTAAATTACAACTTAATGTAAAGAAGACCAAAATCCTCACAACTGGGTCAATAGATAGCATCGTGATAAATAGATAAAAGATTAAAGTGTCAAGGATTTTATCTTGTTTGGGTCCACAATCAATGCTCATGGAAACATCAGTAAGGAGACCAAATGATTCGTTTTATTTTATTAAACATGCTGCATAATACCTCTTTAAGGTGTTATAAAGCAAAGATACTACTTTGAAGGCAAAATGTGCCTGACCCATGCCATGGTATTTTCACTTCCTTTCACATGCATGCGAAAGTTGGACACTGAATAGAGACTACCACAGAAGAATCAGTGCATGTGAATTGTGCTGGCAGTGAATATGGAAAGTCCCATGGATTGCCAAAAGAACAAACAAGCAGCATGCTCCTTAGAAGCAAGGATGGTGAGACTACATCTCATGTAGTTTGGACATGTTCCCAGGAAAGACCAGTCCCTGGAAAAGAACCTCACATGCTTGATAAAGCAGAGCAGCAGCAAAAAATAAGAAGACCTTGGACAAGATGAGTTGGCACAGTAGCTGCAACAGTGGGGTCAGACGTAACGACAAGTCTATTCAGTCGTACATAGGGTCACTATGAGTTGGAACCAACTCGACAGCACCTATGTATAATACTTGAAAGGAGAATCTCCTAATACACAGCAAAACTAAATAGGCATTATTTTTGAATTATCAACTGTTTTGGATTATCTAGGCACTCCTCCTCACTGTTGGAGTGATCAATTGAGATATTAGTGAATCAACACACTCATTAAATCTGAGCAGTATGTGATTTCCATGGGACTAGTTTATTATATTTAATTTTAAAGTTAATGCTTATTGTGGTTGCATAATATCTTTATTGCTCACTAACCCAGCACTAAAGCCTCTTTCTAGAATAGTATATCAGTTATTTGCTGATTGATTATTTTCTCCCTTCCTGCCCCCCACCCACACATACCTGTTTTCCTTCCTGCCTTCTCCTCTCCCTTCCTCCTTCCATCGCCCCTCCCATCTTTCATTCTCTTTCTTCTTAACTCTCAATGGGATGTAATAAAGATGTAAATGTTAAAAGGCAAAGACCTTGTTAATCTTGACTATGCTGCAAGGTCTAGAGACGGCCAAAGACCAGTGAATGGGCACACAGCTTTGGCGGGCAGGCCCCGAACGTTATGTCCATAGCAAACATCCGTTGTCCCGGCTCTTGATCGCCCTGTCTTGTGAAGGCCATGATGACACGAGCTCCCGGGTGCTTCTCACTCGGTCCTTCTAGTTCCCAGAGCATTAAACTAGTTTGACTTTCGTCCCAACCAATGGGGCAGAACGTTAACATGTTTCGTGTTAGTTTAAATGAATCTCAAAATACACATAGACCACCGAAGCACGAACTACACATGAATGTCTACTACACACACACATGCACATACATGTACATTTTAAATAAGCAGCTGATGGACCCCCTAAATGGCCTGCCCCCAAACACAAAGATCACGCACTGAGTCTAGCCTTGCCTTGTTTTCCAGTTGGCATATTGACTATAAAAAAAGAGACTCTAATTAAGAATAATTTTCATGATATATAACAAGGAACCCAGTTGTTTTTTAACGCCATCAAACAAGATTATGATGGCTATGAGGAGATTTAGAAGTTTGTAGGAAAATGTATTGAAAGATATGGATTTTTTTCCACAAACTTTTTGAAGCCCCCAATACATAGTCTTTGTTGGGGGAGGTGGGGGTGGGGAGGAACAATGCTGCCAATACAGAGAGCACTGCTTAGGTAAAGGAGTTATTGTGAGTTGGCAAATATTTAGATAAGCAAGTGGTGAACTATCTATAGAACTGTACTGCATTAAGTTGTCCAGTGAATCACAGCTCTGTTAAATGTGGATAAATTAATTGCTTTATAAATAATTACAAAGCATGAAATCTCCAGGAAGTTGAAAAGTCTACTGCATGACCAAATTCTCCCACAACAGGAATCGTTTATCTATTGTAGAAATAAATAAAATTAAGTTAATTTCAAAATGTTAGTGTATTTTATTTTAAAAAATATTTTCCATTCTCTTAAGTGCTTTTACAAATCTTGCAAGTGAATATTATAAAGTTCTTTTGATGTCCTCTATTTTATTTGCAATGTATTTGCTTGAAATTAAATTCAGTCCTAAAATAGCAACTATATCATCTCCTAACCACTTCCCATTAGTAGCAGCAAACTCTAGAGTAGTAGAGCAGCATTCGTGTGCTTGGAATAAGAATCTCATGGGTGATTTTCCCATAAGATTTGACTACTTGTTGAGAAGCAATGCATGCATATTTGTAAAGATTAATGTGAGACAAAAAGTGAAAGCTAACACAATTAAAATCACTGGACTACACAGGCTACATCTAAGCAGAGTTCAGATTTTGCCTGTCAACATTATTTCTTTGCAAGACTGTACAAATACTTAGTTCATTAGCAGAGTTTAACTCTTCCCAATGCGCAGAAAGATTCTTTAGAATGTAGATAGTACAAATGAGCTCTCTTCCATGCTAAAGTTTATAGCAATAAATTCTTGAAAGAAGATAAAGCCTGGCACATGAGATCAGCTCCCTCATTTGCTATCATGATTGACAGGTCCATTTGGTGGCTTTTGTGGGGGCAGGGAACCGGAGCGAGGCCCAAGTCATAAGGCAAAACTTATCAGGTTGGGGGTCTGGTTTTTGTGATTGTCCACAAGTGTTCTATAGTAGCCTGTCGTCTCCCCAGAGGGCATTTTCAGACTTTAACATTGGCAGTAAATGCTCTTCCCCAACAAATGCTCTCAACGCCGTGATTTGTTCAGTACAGTTCTCTTTCCTTGGTAAAGCCTCTTTGGGGGTGCTAAATTTAGCACTGCCAATCAGAAGAACAGGTGGTATGGGGCACTACCGAATAGGTCTGTCTCCCATCATGCTTTCCTACGGGAACCAATGGCCTGAGTCCCTGCCCCAAGGATGTGGGGCTGTCAGCAGATCTGGTGAATATAAGGGCAGGGCCAGACCCTGGCTCTTGAGCAGTCGTGCATTCCCGCCTCGCCTCGGGTGTAGGGATTGCATAGAAAAGCAAAACTACACAGTCCTGACTGTGTAGTTTTGTTTTTAGGTTGAGAGGCTCACCGATTCATGTCGAGATGGTCAACAAAACCAACTCTAGATAGGACGTCGTCTCAGAAGCAACCTTGGGCTTTGCCCCACCCTTTTTAGGCACTCCTGAGCTATCAGGTGAGCAGTCTCTTTGTTTGAAATGGTAGAGTTACGTTCTTGTTAAATCCCAGTCCCCGATGATCTTTGTGTGCTAAATGCCTTATAGAGGTTTGCTTGTGTGCCTCTTTGCTGCTGGGAAGATTCCATTATTTGAGTCTACTTGGTAAATGGTTTGAAAATGTGTGAACTCTTTTCTTTAAATTGTGTCATGCTTTAGCTTATCGGCACTGCTAATGATTCAAAATGCTTTCATGTACCTAGTATTCTAAAAGTGGTCAAGCAAAGGTCTGAAATGCTGATAGGAATGTTTGTCTTATTTTTCATAGACCCCTTTTGTCTGTAGAGAATGTTCAAGGTTATACCACTCAGTGATAAAGTGGGGCACACCAAGAATAGCTCTGATAAAATGCATGTGGTATCAGCTAAACCCTGATGACTTTTTAAGGGAATCAACTGGGGAGGTATCAGTTGCAGGACAGGGACAGAACACTTGCCTGCTGTCAATCAACACTGGAGAGTTTATTTTGGGAGCATGACATTTTAGATACATGCCACCAACCCTAATTAGACAAAGGCATCCGAAGAGCAACTGCTAAAGCAACAAAACTTACCTAGACCAGAAGAGTAACAGATTCATTTAGGCCAGTTCATTGCAGCATACATAGAAGTTGCAAATAGTGCTAGATAATATAACTGTTTTCTAAAATTCTCCAGATCTCATTATAAACTTTAATTCAACTCGCAATCTAATTATATGGCATGAGCTAAATGTTGGTCTAAAAAGGATAAGAACTATTTGTTTGAAGGACTTTTTACTTCTAAATACACTGATCTCCTGTCTTTATTGAATTAAATTATTAATGCAAAGTGCATTTCCAGGTATCATCCACGAGTGTGTAAAACAATACAGCTGTTTTAAGAAGATGCCATAACTTGAAAACAGGAAAACCCAGCACCCTCCCCCCACAGGGAAAAAAGATTTATACCAAAGACAATATACTAAAATAAGAAAAGTATTTTATAAACGTGTCATAAAAAATTGATAGATATTGTCTGAAAATGATAGGGGTTATTGTATATCATAGGGGTTGCCAGTAAACATTTGCTGTCTCGGAGAATGTTTCAGTAAATAGTTACTCTAAGGCACAGAATTGCTGCGAGGCTACTGACTGCTCTGGAACTTTTGATGAACACCGGGAATGAAGAAGTGATGGGCACTTGAGAATCGGCCTCTGTGGAGAAAGGGGTCGCAGGGACATTGGGCTATTTCTGCATCAGAAAGTTCTTCATTGGATCTCTCTGAAAATGATAGGCCAAGTACTTTCTTCCACTTAAGAAAAGGGTTTAGCTGCAAATTTTATATTCATTTTTGATGCTGACTAGTTTATGCTCTGAAAGTCCTTTGGCTTCCTCTCCAGGCTTCCATTATTCAGAGCTTACAGAGCATTCCCTCTGAAGACTGCGGCCAGGATGCTTCTGTCCAACTTACAATACAGTCTTGTCTGCCGACTTAAGTGTTTTCCAAATCTTGACTGCAACACCAGCAACATTTAGTGAGCAGTGATTGCGTGAAAAAAATGTTAATTCATAGAAGCACTCTAAGTGGTACACACACACAATATTGCATATTTGATAAGGCTTGATACATCTCTTCACGTAGCATAAAGAATAGGATAGTTCAAATCTTTCACTTTGGTAATTATTTTAAGTAAGCAGATGTCAATTGTATAAAATAAACGCATGAGGGAAAAATAATGATGTGAAGAAAAGGACTTCTAAAAATAGTCTGCCAACTGTTATACTGGGGCAGCGATTCATATGGCATTTGTCACAGCCACACCCTCAGAACCTTCCCGATGCGGAGCCCTGGTGGTGGAGAGGGGGACTAGGTGAGTGATTCCTAACCACCAT
The DNA here is from genome assembly GCF_000313985.2 of Echinops telfairi. NCBI lineage: Eukaryota > Metazoa > Chordata > Mammalia > Afrosoricida > Tenrecidae > Echinops > Echinops telfairi. The sequence goes on along the minus strand of NW_022103899.1, from coordinate 4,624,127 downwards.
GTCCGTGGGGCAAACCACCCACTGCTCCAAAAGAGAAAGAAAGCCCTGTTAACCGGCCCTTGTAAAGATTTTCAATCTCAGAACCCTCTGGAGCAGTTCTACCCTGTGCTGTGCTTTGATTTGACACAATAAAGGTCTTGTTTTTCCCTGTCTCCAAACCTCAACCTGATTCTCCTCCTTTGGTAAGACTAGAATGTTCCCTCTCTCACCCACTGGGGTACATCCCTTGCTTAGCTTGACTAAGTTGTTTTCCATTTCTTCATAAACCGACTCCCTCAAATGAGGCTTCAAAGCAAAGACCAACTGTTCAAAACTCAAGCCGCGAATCAGAAGACCCACCCAACTGTGCTTGGTGGAGCAGTTCATTTGAAGAAATGTGTTTCTTTGCCAACTCGTTCCAAAGCGGCCCCTGGGTGTGACACCCTAATGTCTTTTCTTTTACTTTTCAGAGTGCCTAAGAAGATGGCAACTCAAGCACCGACGTTTCAGCAGCCGTTACAAAGTGTTGTGGCACTGGAGGGTAGTGCCGCAACCTTTGAGGCTCACGTTAGTGGTAAGCTCACACCTCTGTGCTTTGAATGCTTCCGTCGTCTCCCTCATCCCCATAAGCGAAAATTGCAGGAGGATTTGCCCTGTTTTCCCTTCATAAACTTGCTCTCACTCCAAGGCAAGGTCATTTTAAGGGTTAAGCATCCATAGAGTACTGACAAATTCTGACAATATAATGGCTCACATGTTTTATTAATATCTATAATTCCACAAAGCAAAATAATTAGCATTGGATCAAAACTGTTGTCAGAATCCAAAGGCTAAATAGGACCAAATCTGACAATTCTGTACTTGTGTTCAGCTGCTGAGCAAGTCTGGAACTAAAAACCCAAGCTTGATCAGCAGACCCCAGGGTGGTTGAATAGGTAGCGTGGGCATTTCTAAGCCTCGGTTGCCCTATATGGGAAAAATGAGCATGTATCCAAATCTCTTTGGAGACTCATAAGGAGCTAATGCCTACTTATCTTACTATTTTATTTTCCATCTTTATTGAGTGGTTCTAGTGAATTGAAAGTCTTTCGAAATGTTTTTAAATTTCAGGTGGGGGGAAGTCACTCTGCTCTGTGTATTTAAGGAAACTATTGACCCTAGAATATTAATTTAGCAGTTCATCTGCTTCTTTATATCTCCCTTGTTTTACTTCTTAACTCATTTTAGGGGAGTTTCCAGAAAAGTAATGAAGTCAGAGAACCTGTCTTGTTATAAAATAGGGCATCTACAAACTAAGTTATAAATGATTTAAAATTTTCTAAATTAACCCTGTTATCTGTTGTCATGTAAGATTATAAGAATGAGTTGAAGATCACACTTGACCTTTAATTCACAGCACCTTGTCTCCATCCCATTTTTTAAATGTTAAGCTTTATACTAAGGATATAAAGTTTAAAAAATCCTTTACTGCTCTTGTTTTGTGTACAAACCTTACACATAACTGGGGTAATGCTTTATTTTGCCTTGCATAAATGTCACATAATCATTCTTCATGTTTCACTATCTATGTATATGAAAGACCAACTCAATTTTCTTCACGCCTGATAAGTTCATACTGCCTTCCAGATAACTCACTAATCTTTGATTGCTCCGTAACTTCAGTGGGACTTTTGCCTGAGTGGGAGTAATGGAATCTACTTTCCTCGTAGCTTTTAGTTCCTTCCAACGATGTGCTAATAAATTCTCAGAAAAACACCCGTGAAAATATTTGATATCCATAAATTGGTCAGATAAACTATTCCCTTGACCACTGTGAGAGAGGAGCTCAAATAAGGACAATACAATAAACTTCCTTTGGCTTATCTTCACCTCATCAGTTTGGGGAGCTGCTGCATCAGCGCGACAGATACAACATAAACCAGTCTTGGAACTTGCTTCACCCTTTCTGAGTGGAGGGAGTATTAATATACTTAAACCGTCAAAACACGTACATGCAGTTCTTAGCCCTACAATTTATGGAGGATGAAGAGGATCTGGCTTCTCTACGAGTCCCTCTAATTATGGACGTTGCTCTGCCAGATGAGGTTTGGCTTGGTCTCCACTATGAAAGAAAAACAAAAAGTGCCTCTGTAGGTGGTGCCATTTTTCCTAACGGCTCCACCTCTGAACGGAGAGTAAAGACAGAGGGGGAGGAGAGGAGCAGCTCTCCCATGCTCATCCTGCAGAACTCGTACACCTTGTTGATGCTTTTGCACCACCCTGGTTTTCCAAGAGGACAGGGTTTGATTCCATCACTTTCCTGGCACTTCATTTGATAAATCACTTTTGTGATTTTAATGAGGCCTGTTAAATTGCATCAGATAGAGCCCAAGGGCAAGAGGGTAAGAGGTGGACGTTCTAGTCCTCCCTTTGCCACTTGTTAGCTGAGTGACCTTGGAAAACTCCGTAAGCCTCTTTGGGCCTCAGTTTCTTTCCCCCCAACACTGAAGGGTTGGCCTCCACCTGAAACCACGAGGCTTCCTAATGGTCTGCCAGTTGACACTGACATCATGCAGCTGCCAATTTTGCATTTTCGTGAAAGGACGTGGCACATTGGACAGCTTTTACAGTTTACTGCAAGGTGGCGAACGTGAGGGGGCAGAGCAGAGAGACAATTTGGATTACCCCCGCTCCAAAATCAAGCTGAATTGTCTTTGTTTCCCAGGTTTCCCAGTTCCTGAGGTGAGCTGGTTTAGGGATGGCCAGGTGATTTCCACTTCCACGCTGCCCGGCGTGCAGATCTCCTTTAGCGATGGCCGCGCTAAACTGATGATCCCCGCCGTGACAAAAGCCAACAGTGGACGATTCTCCCTGAGAGCCACCAATGGATCTGGACAAGCGACTAGCACAGCTGAGCTTCTCGTAACAGGTAGGGCGGCCGAGGCCTGCAGCCCTCGTTCCCCCAGAGGCATCCCCAGCACATTAGAAGGGTTTCAAGGAACGGCGGCTGGGCACAGATAGAAGGAGCCTCGAACCCAGAGAAGGGCCTGCTTGAGGCTGACTTGACAGCAGTTGTTTACTTCGTGACACTGAATTCTTCCATTAAAATATAGTACCAATCTGTCCACCCCACCCACCCCCAGCAACATTGCTTTACTTTAAACTCGGTGAAACAATATCTTGCATGACCAAAAATGCTACATTAATTTACCCAATAAGCTATAACTCCAGCGATACTCAATTCTGGGGCTGCTAATTGACCTAAATAGAAGGCAAATCAGGTAATGTCAGATATGAACTTCAACAAGCATCTAGAAAATTTAGAAACAATACATACAGATGTAAGCATCTGCTCTTGTTTATTACTGTGAACCATGTCAATTAATCCTGTTCACGTTCATATTTATCTTGAAAAAATGCCTTTCAGCTAATTAACAGAAATAGCCCCTCTATAAACCACAAAATGCCATTATTGGGCCTGATATTTTAAAATGAAAATAAATACTTGGGTTGCTTGAATACTGGTCAAACTAGAAAAGATACAGGTTTTTAAAATTAAATTAAAATACAATTGTTATATAAATCTCAGGTGTGCCTATCCTGCTAGCCATTGAGATTCCTTTTAATGCAAGTTACTAAAGTATGAAAAGTTGCCTTATCATGTTAATATAGTATTAGCAGTATGACTGAGAGGAAGATTGTTTAGAAATGTTGTCACAAGAAACAAGGTGACTTAGAACTGTTAAGTAAAACAACAAAGCAAAATGAGCTATATGGTAGCAGAGTTGCCTTCTGAAACCTCCTAGCTCCATCCATCCTTGCTGCCATCCACTGCATGGATGGGGTTCAAGGACAGTCGACCCCAACCCCACACCAAACCCCAAACACAGCGGCCCTATATAAGGATTCCAAAGCTATCCTTCTTTACAAGAGCAGATCACCTCGATGTTCTCTTCCGCAGAGCGGCTGCTGGGTTTGGAGTCCCTACCTGGCAGTTAGCAACCCAACTTAGCCAACGGCACCACCAGGGTGCCTTAACGGCAGTCAAATTCACTGCCTTCCAGTCAATTCTGACTCATAGTGACCCTGTAGGATAGAATGTGGGTTTTCAAGAATGTAAATCTTTATGGGAACAGAAAAGCTCATCTTCCTGCCACGGAGGAGCTGGTGGTTTTGAACTGCTGACTTTCGCAGCCTAACAAACCAGGCACTCCGCCACCAGGGCTTTCCATTAGCAAGTGGCTGCCAGGTTTGGAATAAGAGTTAGGGTTGTTTAAATATACGTGTGAGAACGTCCTGTCTCACGTTCCTGATTGTCTCCCCCGCCCGCCCCCCACCCCCTTGCAGCAGAAACAGCACCACCGAACTTTGTTCAACGACTGCAGAGCATGACTGTGAGACAGGGAGGCCAAGTGCGGCTCCAAGTCAGAGTGACGGGAATCCCTACACCTGTGGTGAAGTTCTACCGGGACGGAGCTGAAATCCAGAGCTCCCTTGATTTTCAAATTTCACAAGAAGGCGACCTCTACAGCTTACTGATTGCAGAAGCATATCCTGAAGACTCGGGAACCTATTCAGTAAATGCCACCAACAGTGTTGGAAGAGCTACTTCGACTGCTGAATTGCTGGTTCAAGGTACGGGCTGTGGCTGAGGATCAGGAGGGAAGAATGAGGACAGATTTGAGACGAAGTGAGATGGAGTGGGATTCCCCAGGCTCCCCTCGGAAATGCAGGGCATGCCTGGAGCTGAAATCAGAGTGGCTGCTGTGTAAGGGGGTGGGGTGCGGAGGAGGGGGGCTGTTAGTCTCAGATTCCAGACAGGAGCTTGATTTAGGACTCAATCTGTAGCTAGTAATCCCATGTGTTTCAAGGAAGTGATCAGCATTTTCAATTATTGGCAAATCATGACATTTTTAAAGTCTCTAAGTAAATCCTCATGTAGTAATGGATATTTTCTATTTTTTAAAATCTCACTTGATTCATAATCCAAAGGTGTCTGCATTTTCCTCCATTGGGACACCCGGAGAGTCTCACTGACGTTGCAGTCAGATCCTTGAAAAGCAGTCGGTATGACCTTACGCTGAGTGAAATTAGCTACTCATAACAGGACGGTTGCATGAGACCACTGTTAGACTGGAGGGTAAAACATGCTAAAGACTTTTGTACCAAAGGAAACAAGCAGACATTAGAGACTGCCCACAGCTGCAGGGCTACAGGGCTAGAATGTTGAGGATGTTAACTTGGGTAACACTGAGGAGGTCGTCCCTAAAAGGGAAAAGAAAAATCAAGAAGGCAGTGAAGAGTAAAGACGTTTGAATTGTTGAATACGAAATCGATGGTCCAAAACGTCACCGCCCCTACCTAAAGGACAATGTAAAGAAAGAAAGAAGCATCATCGTTGTGACCCCCCTGCCTGTCTTTGCCTTCTTCCAGGGGAAGAAGCTGTACCCGCTAAAAAGACCAAGACGATTGTTTCCACTGCTCAGGTCTCAGAAACGAGACAAACCCGAATCGAAAAGGTACTTTGCAAAGCTGCGGGGTGTCACGCTGTTCAGATCGCTGCGACCCCGGCTCTTCATCACACTGACTTTGTTTTCTGTCTTTTGCAGAAGTTTGAAGCCCACTTTGATGCCAGATCAATCGCCACAGTCGAGATGGTCGTAGATGGAGCCACTGGGCAGCAGTTGCCACATAAGACACCTCCCAGGATACCGCCGAAGCCTAAATCAAGATCGCCAACACCACCGTCCGTTGCTGCCAAGGCACAACTGGCCCGCCAGCAGTCCCCATCGCCGATAAGACACTCCCCGTCACCGGTCAGACACGTGCGGGCTCCGACCCCATCTCCGGTCAGGTAAAGCCTCGTTTTGAATTGGGTTCTACTCCGTGAGAAGAGACGTAAAAGGAAGCAATTTAAAGTGTGACCACAAAGTTCATGGGTCTGGTTTTCCAAATCCTTCCTCAGAGCACGCATAGGAGCCCCCGGGTGCCACCAACAGTTAAATGTTCTATTACGAGCCCAAACATTGGTGCTTTGAACCCCCCTGGCGACTGTTTGGCAGTTAGGCCTGTGATCTGCTCTGAGAGGGTCATCTATCACCTTGAGACCCTACAGAGCAGTTCTACTCGGAATGCACCCAATAGCAACTGACCACCACAACAGAGACACTCTGCTCAGTCTGAATTCTTGCTTTGATACCATTTAAGAAATATCTCCCTTCAATGAAGAAACAGAGGCACAAACAAACAACCTTTTGCCGTTCGGTGTCCTGCTATTCATCTGGAAGAAAATAACTAACTATAAACCTCTACCTCATATTATTTACAAAATAAATCCCAGCTTAATTAAGGATCTATATTTAAAAATAAAACTCTAAAAGATGAGGAGAACATTTAGGAAAGCTTTTGTGGGAGAGCACTTATAAAGACTGATTTGCAGTTTTAACGGCATGAGACGTTTTCTAGGTATGACAGAAGCAGGGTCGTTGCTAGATTAAGCATGATGGTTGAGGCAAATTTCTGAAAGTTGCTCTTTCCTCAAGATACTCTATTGCCTCTGCTAGAAAAGTAGTCTAAAAGCAATGTGTGAACAATACCGTCTAGAATTGTGCAGTATACATCCTATATGTCTGTGCATGTTAATTCTGAGCAAGACTGCATAAACAGGCAAAATACAAACAGTAAATCTGATGAAAAATACAATACTTAGGACAGAGAACTAACATACGAAAGGTATAAAAAGAGTGTACAAATTAATTTTCTAAAGAAAAAGAACCAGTAACACATAAAAAACCAAATAGACCAAAGATAACAAACATTGCACAGAAAAGAGAAAGTAAATGGCCAATTAATATATGAAATAATAAGCTATACTTTGCCATCTTTTTTATTTGAGCCACTTAAAAAGTAAAAATATTGGCAAACACCCGTATGAAACCTTGAACAAAAATCTGTTCTAAAATCGAGTCTAGTTATCAAATAAAAAGTGTTCAATCTCCAGCTAGCATCAAGTTTGCACACCATGAAATCATAACACAGGCCAAATGCAATTTCTGGGGGAGAAAATGGTCTCGGCATTTTTGACAATCCACATCTAAGGGTCATTTATAATTGCGGTGCTCTCCCGGTCCTGGGGAACACTTTGGCCATCTTAACAGTTCTGAGTGTTCATTAATAAAAACCCGAATTGCAAATTTTAAAAAATCTTTCTAAAACCTTAAGACATAAAATGCCAATATGGGGGTGGGGGTGGATTTTCCAAAATAGACCACTTCCTATAATGTCTCTTAGTTTAAGTTCTTTTTGTTGTAAAGGCCGGCAAACCTATGTCGTTAAATAAGACACATTCTATCTAGCTGTGGCCAGGTGATTTTTTATATATATTAAGAGCCAGAAATAAGCACTTTCCTATAATGACTCAAATTACATTGATTTTCACAGTTATGGGCTTGCCTGAGACCTGTGGCTAATCACTGATGCCATACTAACCATGTCTTCAACTCCTTTTGAATCAAGCCCACTCTACTAGGTGCAAGGGCTCAATAGTTTAAGCATTTGGCTGCCAACCAAAATGTTCGGTGTTTGAACCCACTAGCCACTCGGCTGGAAAAAGATGTGCCAATCTGTTTCTGTAGAGACTGACCACCTGATAGCCCTATGGGGCAGTTCCCTTGTGTCCCTCATAGTCATTATTGGTTGGAGCCTCTCAGTGGGTTTGGTTTGGGTCTTAGTAGCTACAGCAAGAGCAACAAGACATGGGTTGAAACATGGAAGTGCAAGGCGCTTCATCTTTTCCCGTTGGTGTTGAATAATACACCCTCCATTTTTCTAAATGGGTCCTCATTAGATTTCTCAGGCAGTCATTTTCAAGAGAGAAGTATGCTTCTCAACATATTCCATCAGTATGATTTCCACTTCGTTTATAAAATACAAATTGGTTTTTCCAACACACACACACACACACACACACACACACACAACTCAAGAAAATGAGTCAACATTTCTTCATGAAACTGGTTAATGTTGTAATGAACTGTAAATTTGTTCTGCAATTTAAAGCAAATATAAACTGTACCTTCAGCCTTAATTAGAATACTTGCTTTATTTAAGATCTGTATAAGCTAAATGTTCCATTTAAGTGCCAGAATACATTTATAAACATCTCTTATGTGCAGTGTTGGTTTAATGCAGTGGTAAGACAACATTGCCACCTAGAGGGAGAACTTTAATAAATCTTATTAAGAATTACATTTCATTAAGAGGCATTTTATCTTAGATGTGTGGAACCAAGCCCCAAAATTATTGCTATACATCAGAAGCATCCCTTTTGGATATAAATGGGAAGAATTCATACTGCTTCTAAAACTGCTGCTATTACACATTGTTGGCGGCCGTTCAGTTGATTCTAACTTAGGGCGGCCTCACGCGTGACAGAGTAGACTGTCCTGTACGGTGTTTGGCTGTAGATCTGCAGGCCTTTTCATCAGGGGTGTAGCTTGGGTGAGCCGGCAGTCGAGCACATTGTCAATTGCTCTACCTTTGATCTTTATGTGGACTTTAGACACTTGTACAAGCAAACTTAATGAGAAATTATTTGGGGACAAGTGGCTGTTATCAATTTGACAAAAACTCTAGAATCTTTGGTTTCGCATTAGCCCGTTTGAAACTCTAAGGATATTTAAAAGAAGTCTAGCACACAATGTAATGAGCATGGGACTGAAGAAAGTCAGGATACATTTGAAAGACTGGTTGGCAGACTAGAGCAGCACTTTCCAACACGCATTGCCCAGCTCGTCCTCAGAAAGGTTCTGCAGAAAGACTTGCAAGAAAAGCCCGCCTCCTGACCTGGGGATTCATAGGCACACTGGCCTGTGGAGAGCTGTAGAAAACCCTCATGGAAAAGTAAATAATGAACAAGCAACGTGACTTCTTTCGTGTGTTGCACAGTGTGTTGGTGACAGAGCCCTAGCTTTATGAAACTTCCATTTGAAGTTGGCATGTTCTAGAATTAAGAAGACTGAGAACCTTAACCCTGTGATCGCTGGCTCATCCGGGGCCTCCTTTCTTTTCACGATATTTTCAAGGAAGTATCTTCGGCTGACTTCGAAGGGGGGGGGTGTGTGGGGTGTGTGTGTGTGTGTGTGTGTGTGTGTGTGTGTGTGTGTAGAGAGGGAGAGAGAGAGCGGTGCGGCAAAGACACAAAATGATATTAGGTTGTGACTTGTGAATATATGGAGTCAAGTCTCATTCTTTCTCAGGGTCACAATGAGTTAGTTCAATCAACCTCCTTTCATGACTTAGCCTCTGAGTCGGTTAATGAGGCACAAATCGTAAATATTGTAAAACTCTTCTTGGCATTTGTGACCACTGCCATGTGATCCTGCAGGTCCGTGTCCCCAGCTGGGAGGATCTCCACATCCCCCATCAGATCGGTGAAGTCTCCATTACTCACCCGTAAATCTCAGACGCCCACCCTGGGCCCAGAAGTGCCTCCTCCCTGGAAGGCAGAGGGCTACGTGGCCACCGCGGAAGCGGAGATGAGAGAGACAACGATGACGGGCTCTATGCAGATCCAGACCGAAGAGCGATGGGAAGGGCGATACGGGCTCCGGGAGCAAGTGACCGTCAGTGGGGCTGCCGGCGCTGCTGCCAGCGTGTCGGCCAGTGCCACCTTCGCAGCCGGGGCTCTGGCGACTGGTGCCAAGGAGGTACAGTCGGACATTCTATTTCTCCTTATTTACGTTCTGGTTCTGCAACTGAAATCCTGTCAAGAAACTCGGCCTGGAGAGGTCAGAGGGGAGAGGTACACACATAAAATTAGGCCAGGTCAGCTGAAAACATTGTCAGGGTGATATGGACCCTCTCTCTCTGTCAGGTCTCCATAAGAGATAGGTTTCAATGATGCATAACGTCGGCCTCTTGGCAATGAGAGATGCTTACGGATATGCCTATTTTACTCTGGGTAGCAAGCTTTCGTAGTTCCCATGAGGCATGTCATTTTTAAAAATGTAATGGGAGGCAAGCCGGGGCAGCACATTGGCTCTGTGCAGGTGAAGCGGCCCCAAGGCTAGGACTGAGGCCCGAGGCTCTGGCACAGCAGCCACTGAACAAGCTTTGCTGTGGCCAGCGGCGCCAGTTTGTCTTCATGCGCCATGTGCTGTGACCCAGACGGCAATCTGACTCATGAGGTCTGAGAGGAGACAAAGGTCCCCAAGGAAGGGCGGCAGTGGGCCCTCTGATCCTCCAAGAAGTGTGAGCCTAGGGAGTGGCGGGCCCCAGTGCCCTGCCTCAGAAGGAAAGCTCCCCGGCTCCAGGTGGGGCTTCTCCTGAGGAACTCCAGCTAGGGCACAACCCAGAAGACACGCCCTTGACCCGGAAGCTTCTGCTGGAGCCGGCGATCCTGCAGTGTTGGTTTGCTTCTCGAACAAGAAGGCACAACTATGACTGAGAAGGCCTGGTTCCTGCGCCCTGGCCTAGCCTGCTTTCTCCCCAGTTTGCTGGGTCCCAGCCCTGGTAGAGGCTACGGCACTTTACCAGCAAGGTCTGCCTTCTTCCCAACCCTGGGCTGTGGGGGCTTTCTGCAAGTAGGACTAACCTCTCCTTCACTTCCTTGGTCCCCCTGCCAAACTAGTTGAGCCTTTTGCTACCTCGATTCCTACTGTGTTGGGCAAGGGCTGGGGCAATCCCAGCCTAATGCTTTCTGCCCCATTGTCCCCACTTCCAACTGGATGGACACTTTGCTAACAGTTGATAGGTAGACCTCTCCTCACCGCAACAGCTGTTGAACTGACCATGCAGTTGCAGGTACAGGCCAGCGACAGGAAGAGGTGTGGGTGCGTGTGCCTATAAAAGTTGCCCCCACCCCTTCCTGTTTGCTTTTCTGATCATCTTTGCCTTTGCCCCCCTACCACCGCCACCCTAGTCCACCACCCTGAGATGTAGGACAGCACCCCGGGGCTAAGGAACCCACCAATTGCCCCCTATAAGCCCCTTCAGGATCATTCGAGGGAAGACTGAAGCCCCTGTGTTTTGTGCCCTCAGTAGGGACAGAACGAAAGTTAACAATAAAAAGAAAACTGAAAATTCAAAAGTCTATAAATCACCTAGTCCATGATGATGTAGAGTCTGATTTCTCTGTAGAGATGGCGTTTTTAAATCCCATCCAGTGTCAGCTGTGTGCCTCCAGAGGTGGGGGCACGACCAGGGAAGAGTAGTCCCCAACCAGGGAAGGCTGCGGTGTTCTTGGTTCCAGTTTCAATAAAATTATTTGTAGATCCTGCAAAACCAACCAACCAACCAACCAAAAAGGAATGTCCTTGGTTGTTGTTCCCAACCCAGGTCAAACAGGAGGCCGACAAAAGTGCAGCTGTGGCAACTGTGGTTGCTGCCGTGGATCTGGCCCGAGGGAGAGAACCAGCTTTCAGTGCTGTAGAGCAGACTGCTCAGAGGACAACCACGACTGCGGTGCATGTCCAACCTGCTCAGGAACAGGTATGCGCCCGGCCGGCTGCAAGAGAGACTCCCACACAGCTTTGTCTCTTTGCTTCTTGACTGACACTCCATCAGGGCTGAACACTGCATGCGAAATCCCACAATGAACCCATGCAGAAATCACTTTTGAGGGCAGCTCTGAGCCAAATATGGCCCAGATTCTCGGAAATTTCTGAACAGAACGTTGGCTGAGTTTCCAACGTTCTACCAGTTTCCAATAAGTCTGTTCCGGCTCCTGGCAACTCCATGTGTGTCACCGTAGAACCGTACTCTGTATGGGTTTCGTTGGCTGAGTTTCAGAAGCTGATAGATCACCAAGCCTTTCTTCTTAGGCACCTCTAGGTGGACTCACATTTCCAACCTTTGGTGAGCAAGTGAGCATGTCAACCATTTGCATCACCAGAGACTTGTTGTTGTTTGTCTACAAGTCTATGCCAACTCACAGTGACCCTGTCGACAGAGTGGAACAGCCCCATCAGGTTACCTAGGGTTTCGTCTTTACCGAAGTAGGTTGCCAGGGTTTTCTTTGATAGCGTCGCTTGTGGGATCAAGCCTTTCTGTTAGCTAGCGAGCCTTTGCACCACCAGGAATGAAATACCACTAAGAGCAGATGAGGAAAGAAGCGTCTGGTCTCTGCCGGGCAGACACACACGAGTTAGTCTGGTCTCTGTCGGGCAGACACACACGAGTTAACTGCCATCTCACGGTGTCAGGCTGCTCCCAGGTGGAGGCAGGCAAAGGCCTTGAACGAGGAGCGCTGTGTGCTGCCTTCAGTGCTGTAGACTAAGACTGGGCGACGCAGAGCTCAGGAGCTCCAAAGCCGTCCATCGACAGCATTATTTCAGGGCAGGATTACGTTTTCTACGCTTGCCCAAAGGGCATTCCTTTTACTTTCCTCCAAACAAACATGACAACTTGATTCGTGGTTGAAAAGTGCAATAAACTCGGGATAACTCCCCGCCTCATATTTGAATAGTTTTTTTCTGTTAGAGTTTGAAACCCCTTCGGTGTTCCTCCGGAGGCTCTCCTGTGTGACATTCCTGCCCTTGTCTTGATATCCTACGGGAGCTTTTTATATCAGGTGCATTAAAGTATTCCTTATCGTTCCTCCTCACAAACCAGATAAGAAAAGAGGCGGAGAAGACTGCCGTAACAAAAGTCGTAGTGGCCACCGATAAAGCCAAAGAACAAGAATTGAAATTGAGAACCCGAGAAGTCATCACGACAAAACAAGAGCAGATGCACATAACTCATGAGCAGGTGAGAATGTGTGTGAACTTTGTGTGTGAACTTCATTGCTACAGTTGTTGCATGTGTCGACACGTACCCTAATCGCCACTGTGGAGGGTGGTGTTTCTTGGACAGCCTGGCTACTATCTCTCTAAGAAAGTGTGTATTCCTGGATGTTGAGCACCACGGCCCCATCGCCACGGGGGTTTCCCTTGTGTAAGATGCAAGGGCTCTCTGCAAACACACACTGGAAGTAGGTGCTGAGGGCTCGCCTACACGGATCTGGGCGTGCACTTACTGAATACATGACTGTTGCGAAGGGAAAGTGGGGTCCAAACCAGGAAGAGCAAGTGTTGCTGAGGAAGGAGAAGGGAGGGTAGAAGAGAACATCCAACTGGTAGCTTTGAAAACATCAACCGCTTCCAAGCTCTTCGGGAAGACATTTGGATGTAAGTTTGAAATGGGCTGGGCAGCATGGTCTTAGTAGACCAGATGACCAGTAGAGAGTACAGCTAAATAGAAGTTCCCTGTATGTATTCTGTGCTTGGAGGCAGCAGGGACAGACTGGCCGTGGCCAGCTGGTAAGGCTATTGGGCATTGGAGTCGTGTTGACATCTGAGAATGTCAAAGGGGCAAGTGGGGAAAATTGCCTTCTAATACACATGCCTTAGCTGTCCAGATCCAAACGCAGGATTTTTTTAGGTGATTAAGGATTTGGAAGATATTTTGCATAAGATATGTATAAGAATTTTCTCCCAATATTATCTCAGTTTAGTAAAGTGAGCCTTGACATTACTGAGCTATCACAAAGATGTAGGAAATTTTACAAAGGAAACATGTAAGTACAGATTATGAATTACCTGTGTGATCCTTCGCTTATAAGGAAAAGGATCAGAAAAAATTATTTCTAAGGCTGACGTCCATTCTACTAATACTAGCCTAGGTTCTAATATTACTGAAAATTAAGTCTTCGCATGAAATGATTTGCAAAGTATTTTATCGTTGTAATACTCATTAATAAAAATTAGAATTCTTTTTAAAGAAGACTATAATGATCTCACTCAAAATGAACACTATTGAATCTATCTTTTTTCCCCATTAATCAGCAGAACTTGTGGCTTGGCAGAGAAAAATCATGATCATATTATTGAACACGACATGATTTTAATTAGTGACATCTCCTCCAAAATTTTATGTTGTTAGATTAAGATAAGTATTATGTTACTTTATTAGAGAACAAGAGACAATGGAATTTATTTTTTGTCATTGATTACAGATAAGAAAAGAAACTGAAAAAGCATTTGTACCAAAAGTAGTAATTTCCGCATCTAAAGCCAAAGAACAAGAAATGAGAATCACTGGAGGAATTACTACAAAACAAGAACAAAAACAAGTAACTCAAGAAATGGTAAGGCCAGTTTGGCAAAGACTATGTGTGTGGTCCATTGGCAAATAGTACATGCCAGCGAGGTGTGTGTTCCTTGTCATCAAAACTTCTAAATGGAGAAGTCTTTTGTGGTGTTTCGTTTTTGTTTTTCTGTCTACTATTGAAACAACTCATGACACAAATACTGTTCTCATTGCACAACTTCTGCTCAGTTGATCAGCTTGGGAGAAACTATCTACCAGAATAGTTTGGGCACATCTGTGAATTTATAGAATATACTTAGGCGAAAATAGACTTCACCATGTCTAGTGGTCCACTGGTACATTTACATTTTTCCTGAATAGGATCATCCCTCAATCACTCAGTTTGTAATAACAAACTTTACATAGGTATAAGAATACTTTACATAGGTGTAAGACTGCTTTACATAGGTATAAAAGAAACATGCAGGCGTGCGCGCGCGCACACGCGGAGGTGAGCCATGAATGCTTTACTTAAATAGCAAGTAAGTGTGAGGAAGTACTAAACATCAGCGCAGAGCAGCACATCTTCAATAAAATGCCTTTAATTCCTGATTGATAAAGATAAACTAGAAGTTTTTGCTGCTCGTGTGCTTTAAAGGGATAATTTCAATGTCTGTAGAATCAACTTCTTTCCCAAGTATGAAATCAAGCCTAAAAATATCAGCTAGAGGCAACTAGTTTCCATTTTTCCTTGGCCCTGTTCAAGGGAGCCCCTATATTCATATTCACTGGTGACCAGCTCTTTGCCGGCCCTGCAGTTACCTTTATAATATTATAAAAGAATACTATATACTTAGACAGACGTGAGGGTGTTGGCTGAATTCCCACTCCTTACTGCAAGTAAGACTCTGGACTCAACAAGAACCTTATTTACTGAATGAAGGGCATAGCAAGTCTAGTTACCTTCACAATACTGGTGACTGGTGAGTTCGGGCCACCTAAAGATTCCCAGGCACTCACCAGTGTCCAATCACTGGGTTCCCTAACACGTCAAGATGTCCCAAACTGGAGATCTTTCAGCTCGGGACAGTTCGCTAAGGACAGGTGGAGGGCAGGGGGGCGGGGTGGTGAGGGCATTCATTCATTAAGAAAGCAAGCATCAGTATGAGGGTACTTCAAAAGGTTTGTGGAAGAAACGGAATTAAAGGATAATGGCATTTTCCATGAACCTTTTGAAATCCCTTTGTATAAGCCCTTGGCAGTAGGCTGGTGACAGTTTCTTTCTCACCACTAAGCATACGGTAGGTATTCTTCTGAATGTTGCAAGGGTATCTTGATTCTCTTCCGCCTTTGGAAATCAAATCTTCATTTTACTCTAAAAATCAGATCAGACAGGAAGCGGAGACAACGGCTGCAGCCATGGTGGTAGTGGCCGCTGCAAAATCCACAAAACTAGAAACAGTCCTGGGAGCTCAAGAAGAAATTTCCATAAAACAAGACCAAAGGCACATGACACAGGAGCAGGTGAAGTCTTCCGGCAGTTGTGAAATTCACCCTGGCATCCTTTCATTTGCCAACCACCAACATCTCCATCATGCATCTTAATCATCACTCTTCCACCTCGTCCTTTTCTTATAACTCACGTAGAAAACCCATTAAAACATGATCGTGTCTCTTTGCCACCGGTGTATCTTTCACTGCCACCTTTCACTTCTAACTTCCAGAACCTTTTTATTATTACTAATAAGATATTGTAATGCACTTTCATATCTTCCTACTGAAGTGGACACCAGTGTATGACAATTGGTAAAATGCAAAATTACTTAGGATTGCCTGGAACTCTCTCATTAATAATAATAATATGAGAGAGAAAGAAACGAAATGTATGAATCTCTTATTATGAATCACTTTTTTTACTTTTAGACCTGCTGCCTTATATTCTAAAGTTTTTACTAAGCTAGATTCTCAAAGCAACCGACTGAGATAGCTAAGTGGAATTAAGATGTCCTTCAATAGGAAGAAATGTTGTCTCTTCTCAGTTTTGATTTAAGTTTCACAGTTGCCTTGTGCTTCTCTTCGTCAAGGCTGTAGCAAATGTAATGACCATTGTGTCCCCTCTCTCTTCACCATATGATCAGACGATGAAAGAAACCAGAAAAACAGTGGTACCTAAAGTCATAGTTGCCACCCCCAAAGTCAAAGAACAAGACTTCGTAGCAAGAACGAGAGAAGGCATCACTGCCAAGAGAGAGCAAGTGCAGATCACTCAGGAAAAGGTGACCGCAAATCTTTGAGATGTGAAAAGTTCGTCTTTCACCTAGTTTCTCGTGAACCATTAACTTACTATGTGTATGAGTCATTAATCGGTGTTTTCCTCCAGGAATCCCACACTAACAACACAACAGTGGAAGTGTGACTCGCTGCCATTAATTTTACCTGCACCTTTGAGTTGTCTTTCCCATGTGTAACACTTGTCATGCATTTTATTCATCATCAGTTTGGGGGCATGAAGATTAGTATCGTAGTTTAATTTTTAAAACTTAATAAAGGACCTCATGTAGAGGTATTGTTTTGTTTGGGGTCTCAGAGCTAACCTTTCTAAATTTTGTGAGTTCCCATCAGTATATGCAAACCTGGGTCAAGTGAAATTTAAATTTCTCCTGTTTGGTTAATCCTGAATAACTTCACCTCGCATCCTCATGAAGGGTGGGGAGGGGAGGGGGCGGGTCATACCATGGGGATCTGAAGCCCTGTGGAGCTTAAACCTGGCTTTTACTGTAATAATCAGATGAGAAAGGAAGCCGAGAAAATTGCCTTGTCTACAATAGCAGTGGCCACTGCTAAAGCCAAAGAACAAGAAGCAATGCTGAAAACTAGAGAAGAAATGGCTACCAGACGAGAACAAATCTCGGTTACTCACGGAAAGGTAACTATTCCAAGTGTGACGTCCCTTTCACAATGCATTCGTACCAAGTATCCTGTGAAACCCAGTGATAATCCATTAAGAGCCAACACCAGACTTCCTGATGTGTGGAACACTATTAACCAAATCTACTTTTTGCAATGAAACAATTGGTCACCAAGAAAGCCCCTACTTATGTATGGCTGCTAATAGGACTACCTATTCCTTTCCTCGCTGATCTCTTAGCTATTACTTCCAACTTTCTATTATTAGTATCTCAAAATTATCCAGAACTTGACTGAAATTGCATGCAGAGAATCACGTGCATAAAATTAATTGTATAAGTAAATGATAAATCTCATTTCTTGACAAGAAGATGTGTATATTGAGGGGATCAAAAATCCATTATATTATGTTATACACTATGGATTTGTACAGGAAAATTATTTTGTGATTTTTCTCATGTGAAACTTGATCTTTATTTCCCTTCAGCAAATATCAGATAAGAAAAGCAGCAGAGAAGATGATCGAGAGGCTGTTGTACTCTCACCAAAGCTAAACATGATATAATAGTAAAATCTAGACAAGGAATTATCCAACTAAAGCAAATGCACATAAGCCACAAAGAATAACTGCATCTATGTGCAGCTATGACATGTCCATGATTTAATCTATGCCCTGTAGTCCTGCAGTTTACCCAGAAAGAGGTCTTTGCCTAATGTCTTCTTTATTGCTAATATAGTATTTGGAAATTAGCAACTAAAGTTTTTCATTTTATTGGATATCATATATGATATATCATATATGATATCATATATATGATCTATATAATATAGATCATATATCATATATGAGCCTTATTGTATGTTCCCTCAGTGCCATTGTCTGTCTGTACAACTTTTATTTTTTCAAAGACAGGATTTGGGATAAGCTTTTTTAAGCCTTTAACCTAATGTACTTACAGACATATTTACCTTCCAGAAGGTTTGAAGGCTTAAAAATGCTGATAGGATGGCAGAAATTCCAAAATATACCTTTCCTCATGTAATTGATTTAATTTTTTCTGGTCCTGATATAAACTTGACTATCTTCTTTTGTTGAAAAATTAGCTGAGGATGGAAGCTGAGAAAATGTCTATCCCTAAGGTAGTAGTGACCTCTATTAAATCTCCTGAGCCAACCACACTGTCAAAGACTAGACAAGGATTCACAACCAAGCAAGAACAAATCCATCTTTTTCACGCAGAGATGAAAACTGATGCTGTGGAGGTGAAAAGCTTCATGCCATTCCATCATCCATCAGTTCTCCTAACTCTCCATCCATCTAAGTCGTGTGCTCCCAGTGCTCCATCTAACTGCTTAACTATAAACCAGCCATCATCAATGGTTAGATGCATTCCCGGTTCCCCAGCTTGGAAGAGTTGGCATTTGTAGTTGAGAAAAGCCAAATTAAATCACACTTTCCTTTGTATTCCCTAGGTTAATTCTCAACACTTAATGAGTGTGAATTGGGGTCTTCTGGTCCCCTTGTTCTTGCTTGTCTAGGTTCCGAAAATATGAGGGTGGTTAGAGGCCAGTAAGAAACAAGAGCCACTGCCAGCACACAGTACTCACAATTGTCTGCATTTCACATGTTTTACTTGAAGAACATATGATATAGCTGTCTTCCTGATTTAAAATGTTCTACCATAATTAAGGCTTTTTGCATACGTCTTAGCTTAAGAACAAAATTTGTGTGGTTTAGACAAATGACAATTTCTTTGAGTCTCAATTTTCTCACTGTTAGACTAAAGTTCAACCTTGTAGACTGGATGAAAGGTACAATTGAGATATTATGTAAGTGAGATCACTCTACAAGTGAAGTGTATGTATATAATGCACACATACAAATACATACATACACATGGGGGGCTTCAGAAAGTTCACAGAAAATCCCATTATCTTTTAATTCAATTTTCTGAGGATTTTTAAAATCCCCCTGTGTGTGTATGCACACACACGTATGTACACTTGTATGCCTTAAACACTTACAAACTTGAAACAAATGGTCAAACTTAATTCACCTGAGTCTCGCCTATATTTTTATAGTTACTTATAAAGATGCAATGAAAAGTGAATGGTGTGCTTGCAGTCTTCCAAAAAAGGGTTAGATTATTTGGGTCTTCCTCCTTGGAAGGAAGGACTGAATGAAGACCTTGACAACGATGGGGCCAATTCTATCTCCAAGACCCTCGTTTATATTCTAAACTGTTTAGAGAATAATTTTTAAACTGTTTAGAGAATAATTTCTAAAGATACATGGGGGGAAAATTCAGAATCACTCTGAATTCTGTTCACAGCTGGAGGCAAAGAAAGTGGGCACTAATTTAATATTCTCTCATTAGTTTTAAAGCACATTGAATGGGCCTGGTGAGATGAGTATAGCAATATCTCATTCCGAAGGACCGCAGAGCTTCGTCGTGTGTAAGCCAAATGGACGTGGTTTGTTTTTTAAAAAGAGAGCCGTCCTTCCAAATGGCTCTTCCATCCATGTTCATCAGATTTATAGAGATGAGAAAACGGCCTTTCTTTTCCTTCTTTGCCTTAAGTACCGACCATAAAGAAAGTGAGTTGAACTTCAATGGTGAAAGGCTGTTCTCGGGAATCCAAACATGATCAGACTTTCTTTTAAATCAGAGTATTTTCATTCATATGTTTTAAGAGAGATGTTTTCTAATAGATTAAGCAAATCTCCTCCCTAGGGAATCATAAGTGAATTAACATGCTCATGGTGTGTTTGTGCACTTTCACGTGACCTCATTTGCATGCAGCCATCCAACTCCGTAGCAACTGATTTTTCTGGACGGCACTAAGACAGTATTTGAGGCATTGTTATCGTGGCTGTCATTGTGTCAATTCCAGACCAATAGCCATCAACAAGACAACAACAACCAAAGGAGATAACCGCCCACAGTTCTCATTCCCCAAGCCCTAACTGACTGCCTCAGAGCAGTGCCTGCCCAGGCTCAAACTCTCCTTCTACTTTACCTGTCTGGAGTTTTCCTATGTTGTGTCTATGTGGTTTCATACCTCACATATTTAAACAGATATATTTGTTAAATGTATCAAAATAGGTAGCTATGCAACATAACCAATGAGGTGTGAAGTTTCCGAGTGTGTTCCTGAGTTAAATTTCTGGAAACACTTCACCTTGTCACGTTGCCCGGGCTGCCATTTGCCTGTCACTTAGTTGTGTTTGCATGGCTGCCCAGGAAGAAGGAGAACTAGTGGCACAATAGTTAAGCACTGGGCTGCTCACCGAAAGGCTGGCGGCTCCAACCTGTCAGTCATTCCACAGGAGGAAAGAAAGACCCAACCGTCTACTCCGATAAAAAGTACAGCCTAGGAAACTTGACGGGGCAGTTCTGTCGGTCACATGGGATGCGACCAGTGAGAACTCACTCAATGGCCCAAAATACTAACACATCCAAGAAGGAGATCCCCCAGAGGGACGCTGACACTACCGTGTATTAATTCTGCCAACATTGTCTCCAGGTGGGCGTTGGGAAAAAGGCTGAAGCTGTAGCCACAGTTGTCGCTGCTGTGGACCAGGCCCGTGTCAGAGAGCCCAGAGAGCCTGGGCCTCTGGAAGAATCCTATGCTCAGCAGACCACAGTGGAGTATGGATACAAGGAGCAAGTGTCCGCCACAAAGGTAGCTGAGCAGCCCCAACGTCCAGCCTCGGAACCCCAGGTCGTCCCTAAGGCGGTCAAGCCTGTAGTGATCCCTTCTCCTTCTGAGACTCACGTCACAACTACTGATCAAATGGGAATGCACATATCATCACAGGTGAGTCGGCTGCTTCCTGGTCCCTCGCCATATTCAAGGGGAAAGTAACCTTGATTCCTGTGGTCAACAGGTGAACAATCGATCACTGAGTTTCATTTCCATGCAGATCAAGAAAACAACAGACCTCACAACTGAAAGATTAGTCCATGTGGATAAACGCCCCCGCACAGCAAGCCCCCACTTTACCGTGTCTAAAATTTCCGTTCCTAAGACAGAACATGGATATGAGGTAAGAGGCTCAGGAGCATAATAAAGAAATGTCTAGCTCAAAAGAAAGAACGGATGTACTTGGTCATGCGCCTATAAGAGTCTCCTTTTGTTGACGTCTGTTTGCATTCATGACAGACACACTCTAAAGTCTGGTTTCTGAAACGTGCCCAGCAGGATGAGCTTGGAGTAGCAGGGGCTAGTTAACCTTACTCCTCTCAGAACCCCACAGACCCGTACAGATCTCTCTGTTTTATATTTCAGGCAAAACTTAGAATCTGTGCTTACTCTTGTTCTAAAGATTTCTTGAAAGATAGTGTCATATAAAGTTCAAAGAACCCTGGTGATGCACCAGTTAAAGCAGCTGGCTGCTAACTGAAAGGTTGGCGGTTCAAACCCACCCAGAGGCTCCATGAGAAAAAGACCTGGTGGTCTGCTCCCATAAAGATGGCGGCACCTAACAACAACACCAAAAACACACTTTAGCTCCCCTTAGACTGGGAGAGAGTTCAGAGTAAAATTAAATGTGGGTAGATTCCAAAAATAAAGACAGACATACCTTGAGGGATCATACATTCAAATCATCACTGTAGCAAGATGGAAACGTGGTACTGTGTGGTGTTTGGGCTGGATTTAAAATCAAGCAGCTCTAGGTTAGAAGCCAGTTTGCCCCCTTATTAGTTCTGCATGAATGAAAGTTCTCAAGTCCATTGCCATCAAGTCAACGCCAATTCGCAGCAACCCTGTAGCACAGAGTGGAATTGTCCCATAGGATTTCCAAGGTGGTCCATCATCAGGGCAGCAGACAGGCACATCCTTCTCCTGTGGAGCAGCTGAGGCATTCACGCTGCTGACCTGAGGTTAGCAGCCAAGCACTTCAACAGCTGCACCACCAGGAATCCTCCAGGGAAAGTTACAAACCTTAGAAAGTTGATAGGCATCGTAATCTTTCAGAATAGCCACTCTTGCTCCTGTTGTACATGATCCAAGGCAAAAGATCCAGACCTTCTGGGCCTGCAAAGAATTGTAAGCTTCATAGAGTGAAGCTTAGGAGAGCCGAACTCAGCAGAACAGCCTCGGTTTGCTGGGTCTCGAAAGTTTTCCACCGAGTGCAGCTTACCACTTTTCTATTGATGGAAAAACATTGAGCTTTCCTTCTCTGCCACGTGTCCTTCTTATACAGGTCCTGGCTTTTGCAGGTTTTACTGTATAATTCCTATATTTGATAGCATACCCAAATGACTAGAGAAGTCCACTAGCCATAGGTCGCAGCAGGAGAAGAGCAGTAAGAAAGCCTTGGAAGTGTTTTTGCATGTCTCCCTGTTCATCTTTCACAGCGAGTGGAGGCTGAAACCCAAATGTGTTTCTGTTTTTAAAATGAGTCATTTTATTGTGGGCTCTTACAGCTCTTATACAATCCATACATCAATTGTATCAGGCACATTTGTACATATGCTGCCATCATCATTTTCAGAACAAACACGTTCTTAGGAATTTACCAAGTATTTTAATAACTTGTTGATTTTGAATTTTCCTCTAAGGCTCCTTATAATGCAGCAATTAATAGCTGATCCCAAGGGCTCAGTGGAAAGTAAATGTCTAGAAAAGGATGATGGAATATAGGTATGAATATGTTGGATACAATTGATGTATGGTTTGTAACAAGAGTTGTAAGAGCCCCCAATAAAGTGATTTTTTTTAAATGCAGCAGTTATTAAGATGGCTAAGTGAAATGTTATGAATGAACTTCAGATAACCCTTTGTGATAACAGCTGCAAGATAAGGCGGTTCTGAATGCAATCCTTTTTAAATATATATACAGTGAACCCTCGTTTATCACGGTTAATCAGTTCTAGACCCTACCGTGATAAATGAAATTCCGCGAAGTAGGATTCCTTATTTGTAAATCAAATATTTTTGTAGTTAGAGCATAGAGGACATGAAAAAACACCCTTTAGTCACCATTACACTCGTATTACCCAATTTATTAAACGAAAAAGGGAAAATACAGTAAAACATTTTGGATGTTACAATTATCATTTATTATTATTATAATATTTATGGCATCAAGCATGTACAGTATGAGCCAATCAGTGGCAGTAATGACAGAGCATGCGCTGTTACGCAAAAACCGCGTTAGAGTGAAGCCGCGGAAGTCGAAGCACGAAGTGGCGAGGGTTCACTGTATTTAAAACACAGTGTTTTACAAACCAGCAGGGATGACAATAAACTATAAAACTGGCTTATTGCTAATGGACTTTGCATCAACTGTAAGGGTGTTCGTGAAAACGTTAAAAAAGCGACCGCGTGTAATAAAACAGACTCAGATTCAGTACAAGAATGCCAGTGGTGAATCACCTCTAAGTGGAGCCTCGACTAGCAGGCCAAGCTCCTGATTTTCTAACGCTCCTTCTCTCCAGGCATCGATAGCCGGAAGCGCTATCGCCACTTTACAAAAAGAACTGTCAACCACGTCTTCTACTCAGAAGATCACCAAATCCGTCAAGGCTCCTACTGTGAAGCCTGGGGAGCTGAGAGTAAGGGCCGAGCCCACCCCTTCACCTCAGTTCCCCTTTGCTGACATGCCAGACACTTACAAGAGTCAAGCTGGCATCGAGGTGAAAAAGGAACTTGGGGTGAGCATCACTGGAGCCATGGTCCGTGAGGAGCACATGGAAGTGCGGCACCGGCGTGAAGCCAAGGTGAGCCCCTGGCTTTCCTTGTTTCTTGATCCTTCAGGGCTGGGCCCTCACTCAGCCGGTCTGTCCTGTGTACCTAACCAATGCAGGGCCTTGCCTTTCCCTTGACCTTGTTCAAGCTTCATTTTGTGGAGTACCGTACCCCATGTTTATCAGCGATCTTTTTCCTCAAATTATTTTCTACTGACAGAGCAAATTGGCGCATGCTAAATGTTTAAGCTTTCCCCTGATGTCTCGGGCGGGTTATTAACTTCCTCTGTGAAATTGCAGGTGGCAGAAGCAGCCAGAGTGCCTGCACCTGTCGAAATCCCTGTGACTCCACCAACTTTAGTCTCGGTGAGTAGAGAAGTTCAACTGCGTTGGACGCCCTGCATGTTGGGTTAAATAGTACTGTATGTTTCCACAACTCAGTGCCCCACACTTACCGGAGTAATGTACAAATACTTAAATCCCAGGTAAGATTTGGCAAGAAAAGGGGAAATTTGCTTATTCAACAGATATTTAATGAGCTTTTACTATGAGTCAGGCATTCATATGTAGCTGTAGAGAAATAAATCAGAGAAGCTCACAGAAATCTTTGCATTGTGATCAGAGAAAATGTACATAAGCAAATACAATAAACTGTAGAAGGTGGTCAACATCTAGCAAAGGGAGAATTCAGGGAAAAGGTCGTTGATTTCCCAGTGGGGGTAACATGGAAAGCTCTGGTGAAGAGGTGGTATTTGCTGATAAGCATTTTACCTTCCATTTGAATGGGTGAGGCCTGCCTGGTGAGAGGAGGCTGCTCTGGCCAAATAATTATATGCTGAGCATTTTTCACCTGTTAACATCTTTAATAAATTAGAATTGTGAGGATTGACTTTGGGGACCAAAAGATTTGCATAGGTGGGACCAATGATATTAGCATAGTTCACATGCCAAACCCAACCCAAACAAACTATTGTCATCGAGGCAATGCCAACTCACAGCCCCCTCCCCGCCCCGCCCCGTGGGACAGGGTGGAACTGCCCGGAGCAGTAAGATTCCAAGACTAGCATCTCTCCCTCACGCAGTGACTTGAAACCATCCGATTCTAACTTGCCATTTCGTGACAATTAGAATGTGCAAATTTGACTCCAAGGCATAGAGTGTAGTGGTGATAGACGAAGGTGTACACATATGCTTTCCTTCTCGATTGTGGCGAATGGATGTGTCATGAAACATTTTTCACCTCAGCATTCTTCACATGTGCGATTCAATAATATCAGTCATGGCAGTAATAATATTATTTCCTTTTCCTTCTCCATTCAGGGCTTAAAAAATGTCACTGTCATCGAAGGTGAATCTGTCACCTTGGAGTGCCACATCTCTGGATACCCATCTCCAACAGTGACGTGGTACAGAGAAGACTACCAAATCGAAAGTTCCATTGATTTCCAGATCACCTTCCAGAATGGAATCGCTCGACTTATGATTCGCGAAGCCTTCGCAGAAGACAGCGGAAGATTCACCTGCAGTGCGGTGAACGAGGCTGGAACCGTCAGCACGTCCTGCTACCTGGCTGTTCAAGGTGCGCAGCCCCCTCCCCCAGGGCTTCCTCACACGGTGTCACTCTCACGGACACGCCTTTCCTCGCTGGGAATTGAGGGCTGGCGTATGAAGTCAACACAGCTGTCGGTATTCAGCGGGGGTCTCTAACAGAAAGGCCTGACTTACATGAGAGACTTTTGTCTTCCTCTAGTGTCCGAAGAGTTTGAAAAGGAAACAACAGCCATCGCTGAGAAATATATCACAGAAGAGAAACGGTAAAACAAAATGTTCTGTCGCCGTGCCAGTACAGTTTTCATGTTCAGTACTTTAACAGGTGACCCAGAAGCTAATAAGAAGGGACTTGTCTTTTCAGCTTTGTGGAGTCAAGAGACGTGGTGATGACGGATGCGAGTATTGCGGAGGAGCAAGCAGGGCCCGGAGAACCTGCTGCCCCTTTCTTCATTACGAAGCCAGTGGTCCAGAAACTGGTCGAAGGCGGGAGCGTTGTCTTTGAATGTCAGATTGGTGGCAACCCACAGCCCCACATCTACTGGAAGAAAGCCGGTATTCCTCTGACCACTGGCTACAGGTATTCTGATGCATTCTCCATAGAATTCCCTGTAACTTATATGATAGGTATGCCGGGCCTTGTGCAAAGTAGAATGTACTTTGGTCACCCTCCCTTAAACATACCTTCTTTTCTGGTGAAGTTGCCATAGTTTCTTTGGAGGTGTTATCATTGTTTTAAATAAAGTTTTATTGGGAAATAAAGCCATGCAACACAAGCAGACACTCGAGGCATGGCATTTCCCCGTGAACTTTTGAAGCCCCCTCATGCTTCTTTATATAAAATTTTAACTTATATCTGTTGCTGTCGAACTGATTTCGACTCGTAGGGACCCTATAGTGGTAACCGTATAGAACAAAGTTAATTGCTCTAATGGGTTTCCAACGTGGGATCTTTGCAGAAGTAGATAGGCACAACTATCTCCCTTGGAGCAGCTGATGGATTTGAACCAATGACCACCAGGCTCGCAGCTGAGAGCTTAACAACTATGCTACCAGGACTTCTTTATTTCATGTATATTGCTAGTGACAGAGACAAATATGGATTTTTTCCCACATGGCCAGACATATATGCTTCCCCAAACAATTTTCAATAAAAATGACAAAATTAAATCATTAAAAGATAAAAAATAAGGAACCCACAAAGACAAAAAAGCTAGTTTTGCATGAAAATCTATGCTAACTAAAGTAGCAATTAAAGAGAAACTTTATTTCTAAGTTGTCTACAACTTGAGACAAGAAAAGACTAACTAGATAATCTGAAAATGTAGCTGTCATCTCTTAGTAATAAGAAATGTGCTGCACTAAGAGTCTAATGCTAAATTATGGAAAGAAATGTACTCTTGTGATCATTCACTGGCTCTTCAAATGGAACAATGAACAGCAAAATACCTGCTGCTTAAGTAACCCCATCATTTGTTCATGAATCACTGAAGCCCATGTGTCTCTTTATAAAAACAGGGGGAAAATCAGCTTACACTTAAGCAGATTCCAACTCATAGCAAGGTGACCTGGGGTTTCTGAGGCTGTAAATCTTAATGGGAGCAGATAGCTTGCTCTTTCTCCTGAGGAGCAGTGAGTGGGTTTGAACCACTAACTTTGTGATTAGCAATCCAAAACGTATCCAACAGTGCCAGTCATATTTGACACCGATCTGTATGTTAAACAATGCCAGACTATTGCTTAAAATGAACATTTTAGCTTTTTTGGCCTCTCTTACTTCAGCACATGCATTTTTCTTCAGTTCAGTAATCTTCTAGTTACCATCTGTGGTGGGGCTTAGACCCAGGTTTGGGATCATTGAATTTTACACCACAGTCCATTGACAAATTGTCGATTGAATGACTTATTCCTTTCCATAAAGATACAAAGTGAGTTACAACAAACAAACTGGTGAGTGCAAGCTGGTGATTTCTATGACGTTTGCTGATGACGCTGGAGAATACACGATAGTTATTCGGAATAAGCATGGAGAAACGTACGCATCTGCTTCCTTGCTTGAAGAAGGTGAGTGCGACTCTAAGACTAGAAACGCAAGGGTGGCAGTGCTGGGTGTTTGTGGAGAGGCTACTTCAGGAACCAGAGATAGCGCTGCCACCTTCTCTACAAGGACTCTCCCTTGCCCTCCACTCTACTACAAGGGGTGCTTTAGACCAGCTGGCCTCAAGCGTCATGCTTGTGCTAAACTTCTAAGATCTAGCAATCGTTTCTGTCTGGTGCATTGATTGTAGGCACATGGGACCTTCGACTGTTCAGGACTCGTCCACGTTATTCGCATAGTGAAACAACGGCAGCCGGGCGCAAGACGGCTGTGGCTTCACAGCTCTCTGTGACACCTGCTCTGGGCTCTGTGTTTCTGAGTTCCCAGTATTTGTAAGATAACTGGAAAGCAAGATTTTCAATGCACATGTATCATTTGAAAGAAAACCATTTTAATAACAATCAGACCAAGCACATTGTGTCCACGGGCCAGCATTGTCTCAAGAAGCAGGCCATCCCGACAAAGAAGCGTCTCACGCTCTGTCTCATTTGATCTTCCAAGCACCCTTAAGGGGAAGTTATGAGATAAACTGAGCAGATAAAACACTTTAAGATGGAAAAGGTGAATCGATTGCCAAAAACCACGTAGCAATTTAGGGAAGACCTCCAAGGTAGACCCCAAAGGATTGGCCGGAAATAGACAATTATTTCTACATTAACTACCTGATTTGACTTCATAGATTAGGTTTCAAAGTTGAGTGACGTACTGAATATTTCGTGGGATCTTTGACAATGACTATTTGGAAAATCTGATGCTTGTAAGTTTGCTTGATTATAGGGCCTGCCTGAGTGAACAGTGGCATGAGTGCATTTTAATAAGAACGTAAAAAGCTTAACTACTGTTCTTAATCCTAGCTGAATATGAGGCACTGATGAAATCCCAGCATGAAATGCTTTACCAGACACAAATGACTGCCTTTGTGCAAGAACCTAAAGTTGGAGAAACAGCACCTGGATTTGGATACTCTGACTACGAAAAGGAGTATGAAAGAGAACAGGCCTTAATTAGAAAGAAAATGGCCAAAGACACTGTCATGGTCAGAACTTTTGTAGAGGACCAGGTGAGTCTAAGAGTGACCGAACACACCATGCCGTAAACAATAGTCTCCAGTGCCGTAAATAATAGTCTCCAAGGCCGTAAATAATAGTCTCCAATGCCGCAAATGATTTTCTCCTCCTACCTGTTCCCTTTGTTTGCTTGGGTCTAGGTTGACTGCTGGCAAGCTTAATTCATGGTCATGACATTTTCACAGATGCAAATGTGTGGCTTTAGAAATAGGAATTCCACATACACATCAAAAGACAGCTGGTAACACAAACAAGTTCATTACTTCCAAGATCCTTTCATCTGTATGATGAACATCTCAAATATAAGCCCCATTCTTAGAATACCATTTTATTCAAGAAGTCACAGCATTCACTGGCAAAGATGATTATAATGCAGATTAAAAATAATTTTTTAAGGCTTCTAAGATTTTTCTCTCAGTCACAATGTCTTAATTAATCCTTATCTGTGGAACTAATATACATTCTTAAGAAACTTCTGTCAGTGATTATATGTCTTTTTTTAAAAACTGTCATTTTCTTACTGCACAGGAATTCCATATTTCTTCCTTTGAAGAAAGACTTATTAAAGAAATCGAATACAGAATAATAAAGACTACATTAGAAGAACTTCTTGAAGAAGATGGAGAAGAGAAGATGTCAGTTGACATTTCTGAATCTGAAGCTGTGGAAGCAGGATTTGATTTACGAATCAAAAATTACCGAATTCTTGAGGGTATGGGTGTTACTTTTCACTGCAAGATGTCTGGATATCCATTGCCCAAGGTAAAACGCAAGCATCATACCTCCACTGCCACAATAAGGACACACATGAGTCACCGTACAACCATATGAGCTCAAGTTTTATTCACCTGAGCATGTTTTTCTTTGCAGATCGCATGGTACAAAGATGGCAAGCGTGTAAAACATGGAGAACGGTACCAGGTGGACTTTCTGCAAGATGGCAGAGCCAGCCTGCGTATACCTGTTGTTCTTCCAGAAGATGAAGGGATCTACACCGCGTTCGCCAGCAATGTCAAAGGAAATGCAATTTGTTCAGGAAAGTTGTATGTGGAGCCTGCCGCTCCATTTGGAGCTCCGACTTACATACCTACCCCAGAGCCAATGAGCAGAATCAGGTAAGACTAGCAGTGCTTCGTGCAAATTGTTTTAAAATATCAAATAGTTCAGCAGCAGCTTATGATTTGTGAGATGCAATAGAAAACTGAAAGCATTGTATAGATGATTGCTAAGAGTTTTTTGTCTCTTGCCTTTGTGCTAAAATGAGCAAATGATTTTTATCAGTTTAGCGTAGTATGTTCTAAAATTACAATGAATATGATAGATATTGTGTATTTAGGCACCTTGGTGAGGCAGTGGGTGATGAAATGGACTACCAACCATAAGTCAGCTTTTCAAAGCCACCAGAAGCTCCAGGGAAGAGTTACGGTCTCAGAAACCCACAGGGACAGCTCTACTCGGTCCCATAGGGCGACTAAGAGAGGGGATTAACTCCGTGGCAGTGAGTTTTGAGTTTTATCATTTATTTAATGCCTGATCTGTCTCCACCTTATTCCAAATTTGGAGTCTCTGGGTAGCACAATGGCTCATGTAGCAGTTTGCAGCTGCTAATGAAAAGCTTGAGAGTTTGATCCATCCAGAGGTGGCTTGGAGGAAACATCTGGTGATCTACTTTTAGGAAAGATCGCTGTGATTGAAGACTGTGGAGCACAGTACACTCTGCAGCATACGGAATTACCACAAGTCAGAATTTACTCAACCACCGCTGTTTTGTTACTTTTTTGCCCTAAACTTTACAAAAACCTTATTATTGGTATTTTTTGAGTTGGGAATAGTGAGGCTCTAAGATTTTCTGAAAATTGCCTTCCTTGACTCACTGTAAATGGCAGTGCCAGCACTTGAAATCCACACAGCTTGTCTGCAATGTGTAGCATGGGATTGTTTCCCAAATATAATTTCCTCTTCACCTCTTAGGTTACAGGAAGTATATTTTATTTTTCTATAAATGTATTCAATGATTGACTTAACCTAGTTATATAAATATATAACCTAGTTATACACTGGGCTGCAATCTCCAGTCTGCAGTTGGAAACCACCAGTGGCTCCGTGGGAGACAGACCAGGCTTTCCACTCCCATAAACAGTGACCGTCTCAGAAGCCCACAGGGAGATCCCTGTGAGTCAGCATTGACTCAGCAAAACCTTGTTCTAAGGTTTCCAGCCTGGGCTCCTGCACATGTTGAATAACTACCTACTCTGCTCTCAAGGGCACAGGGAAAGCATAGCTTTAGGCAAGAACAATTCCTTCCATTTTGTATTCCATTGAGTTTGAGGTGAGCTCTAATAAACCAATAATAAGATAGGTTATTTTGCTGAGCTTTATACTGCATGATTGTATAGATATAATTTTTTGTTTTGTTGGTTTTCAGGTCTGTCTCCCCCCGTTCGGTGAGTAGGTCTCCCATACGGATGTCTCCTGCAAGAATGTCACCAGCCCGGATGTCTCCTGCAAGGATGTCCCCCGGACGTAGACTGGAGGAGACAGATGAGTCTCAACTTGAGAGACTGTATAAGCCGGTCTTCGTATTAAAACCCACATCTTTCAAATGCTTAGAAGGGCAGACTGCCAGATTTGACTTAAAGGTTGTGGGGAGGCCTATGCCGGAGACATTCTGGTTTCACGATGGTAAGTATGCTACATTTTGCAGATGGATCCTTCAGTATGTATGCTCAAGAGGTTTCTCGGTTGGTTGGTTTGAACTCCAGTACCTAATTTTCCACTTATTTTCACAGGCCAGCAAATCGTCAATGACTTCACCCATAAAATAGTCATCAAAGAAGATGGTACCCAATCGCTGATTATCGTACCAGCAGCACCCAGTGACTCTGGGGAATGGACTGTGATTGCCCAAAACAGGGCAGGCAAATCTTCCATCTCAGTGATTTTGACAGTGGAAGGTATTTGCTCCTAAGAAGAAATGACATTATCATCTGGGTTATAAATATGTCTTGTGTCCTGCTTACTCTACATTGTGACCCTTCCCTTTCAGCTGTGGAACATCAAGTAAAGCCAGTGTTTGTGGAAAAACTGAAAAATGTCAATGTGAAGGAAGGCTCGCGACTTGAAATGAAAGTCAGAGCCACTGGTAACCCCAACCCTGACATTGTGTGGTTGAAAAACAGTGAGATTATTGTCCCCCATAAGTATCCCAAAATCCGGTAAGTTTGCTTGAAACTAATAAGATGCAAGCTCATTAGACAATTTCAATAGCCAAGGGAGCAGTAATGACTTCTATATTGATCACTTTCTTCACTTTTTATAGAATTGAGGGAATCAGGGGAGAAGCGGCCCTTAAGATCGATTCCACTGTCAGCCAAGATTCTGCCTGGTATACTGCGACTGCGATTAATAAAGCTGGCCGAGACACCACAAGATGCAAAGTAAATGTTGAAGTTGAATTTGCTGAGCCTGAACCAGAGAGAAAGTTAATCATCCCCCGAGGGACCTATAGAGCAAAGGAGATCGCAGCCCCAGAACTAGAGCCCCTCCATTTGCGATATGGTCAAGAGCAATGGGAAGAGGGGGACCTCTATGACAAAGAGAAACAGCAGAAGCCATTTTTTAAGAAAAAACTCACTTCCTTAAGACTCAAGCGCTTTGGACCTGCCCACTTTGAATGCAGGCTGACGCCAATTGGTGACCCAACCATGGTGGTCGAATGGCTCCATGATGGAAAGCCACTGGAAGCAGCCAATAGGCTCCGTATGATCAATGAATTTGGGTATTGCAGCCTTGATTATGCAGTTGCATATTCCAGAGATAGTGGTATCATTACCTGCAGAGCCACTAACAAGTACGGGACAGATCACACCTCCGCCACACTGATTGTCAAAGACGAGAAAAGTCTTGTAGAAGAATCTCAGTTGCCTGAAGGAAGAAAAGGCTTACAGAAAATTGAAGAGTTAGAGCGGATGGCTCATGAAGGTGCTCTTACTGGTATAACCACAGATCAGAAAGAGAAGCAAAAGCCAGATATCGTCTTGTTCCCAGAACCAGTGAGAGTCCTTGAGGGGGAGACCGCTAGATTCCGCTGCCGAGTGACCGGCTACCCTCAGCCCAAGGTCAACTGGTATCTCAATGGTCAGCTCATCCGCAAAAGCAAAAGGTTCAGGGTTCGCTACGATGGCATTCATTATCTAGACATCGTGGACTGCAAATCCTATGATACAGGTGAAGTCAAGGTCACGGCAGAAAATCCGGAAGGTGTGACCGAGCATAAAGTAAAGCTTGAGATCCAGCAGAGGGAAGATTTTAGGTCTGTCCTAAGGCGAGCCCCGGAGCCAAAGCCAGAGTTTCACATCCACGAGCCTGGGAAACTGCAGTTTGAGGTGCAGAAAGAAGATAGACCTATAGACACCCCTGAAACCAAAGAAATTGTGAAGCTGAAAAGGGCGGAGAGAATTACTCACGAAAAGGTGTCTGAGGAGTCAGAAGAGCTGCGCAGTAAATTCAAGCGCCGCACAGAGGAGGGCTACTACGAAGCCATTACGGCGGTAGAGCTGAAGTCTCGCAAGAAGGACGAATCCTACGAAGAACTCCTGAAGAAGACCAAAGACGAGCTTCTCCACTGGACCAAAGAGCTCACGGAAGAGGAAAAGAAAGCCCTCATGGAAGAAGGCAAAGTCACCATTCCAACGTTTAAACCTGATAAAATTGAACTCAGTCCAAGTATGGAGGCCCCCAAAATCTTTGAAAAGATTCAGAGCCAAACAGTGGGCCAAGGGGCTGATGCACACTTCCGGGTCAGGGTGGTAGGGCGGCCAGACCCTGAATGTGAATGGTATAAAAATGGTGTAAAGATCGAGCGCTCTGACCGCATCTACTGGTACTGGCCTGAAGACAATGTCTGTGAGTTGGTCATTAGGGATGTGACCGCCGAGGACTCGGCCAGCATCATGGTGAAAGCCATCAATATTGCCGGAGAAACCTCGAGCCACGCTTTCCTGCTTGTCCAAGGTAACTACGTGATCTTTCTCGTGTGGGGCTCCCTTTCAGCCCCGAATATCCAGGGCTGAATTCTTTTTCTTTTTTCTTCCCCTATTCTCATTACTCAAATTGTGAATGGAATAATATAATGTGATTTTTTTTCCCCTTGTAGCCAAGCAATTGATCACTTTCACACAAGAATTACAGGATGTTGTTGCTAAGGAAAAAGACACCATGGCAACCTTTGAATGTGAAACCTCGGAGCCATTTGTCAAAGTGAAATGGTTTAAAGACGGGGTGGAGCTCGAGACGGGCGAAAAGTACAGGATGCACTCTGACAGAAAGGTCCACTTCCTTTCTGTACTGACCATCGACACCTCTGATGCTGAAGACTACAGCTGTGTACTTGTGGAGGATGAAAATGTAAAAACGACAGCCAAACTCATTGTGGAAGGTAATGGCTGATGTCTTCATTGTTTCCTTCCGCTTTCAAGCCCGCCTTGGTGTGGGACAAAATTCACTATGTGGTTTTCCTATCCTGAAAATAATTGTTTGGGCATTGGGGATAGCAAAAATCGTGAATTTATATTCTTCATTTAGAATATTGACAATTTGGAATTTTTAATAGTGTTACTGCCATATACTTCATATATGCTATTTAATCATTCAATCACTCTAGGAAGATGTGTGCCAGCATCACCACAGTCCATTCCAGAACATTTCCTTCTCTCGGTCACTGGGGTTAGCTTCCAGTTTCCCACCATCCTTCCCTGCCAGGCCCCTAGGCAATTATCAAGCCAGTTATTGTCTCTGTATTGTCTTCCTATCCTGGATTTTATAAACAGAGAATCATACAAAACATAGACAGGAAGTAAACAAACAAACAAAAAAGAGCAATGACTAGACACATATTAGAAAAACCTCAATCAAGAAAGTACTAAAAACCTGAAACAATTTTAGAATAGGTCGAAAAGGAGATAAAATGATAAGCTATTACATTTTAACCTAAATGCATCTCCCATAATAGATTTTACAATGCCCTCTGTCTGATAGCAAGACTGATCACATCCTTTGACAATAGTCAGAGGAAATTCCCTGAAGGATTAATTGATGTGAGGACTCTGAACATGGATTTTGGGCTTCCACTGTCACCCATCTGCAAACTGGGTGTTCATAATTTAATCTTGGACACCATTCCCTCCTTTGGATTTGGATTTTATTATTTACCATCCTTGGATCACAGACTGCTGTGCTTCTTCCAGGTGGATTTAGTTGATGCCTCATTAGATGTCTGCTTGTTTTAAGACAAGCCTTTAAGACACCACCCCACAACCCCCGACACTGTTCTTTCGGATACCCGAGCACCATCTAGTTTCTTCACCATGCTTGGCTGTAGCACCCATCTCTTCAGTGACCTCTTCCTGCGGACGAGCATCAAGCAGGGCCACATCATAAGAATTAATTGTTCTTAGCTTGGAGCTAGAATTGTGTGAGCGCTCTCCAATTTTAACTTCTGTTGAAATTAAAACTTGTGTAAAGCCTAAAAAACCCTGAACCTGTGTAAGGCAGAGACCTGTCAGGGGAGGTAAATATGAATACGTGCCACTAAAACAAGCAAGAGAAAACTGGTCAGACTGCACCCTGTCACAGGGAACCTGTGAGACCCAGAAAACACGGCAATGTTGTCAATTCTGGCCTCCACAGGTTTTTCTGCATAGCATAACTCACTGTTTTCAAAACACACTTTAGAACTGAAATAGTAACTTCTTTTATTGGACATGTAGATGCCCATTCATCAGGAGGTAGACATTCAGAACATTGTTCCTGGTTCTATCGGGAGATAAGATACATGTACGGGGTCGTCTCTCTGCAAAGCCTACATGCAAAACTTGCCGAGATCACTTCCTCCTCCTCTTCTCTCTCAGGTGCGGTTGTTGAGTTTGTGAAGGAACTTCAGGACATAGAAGTTCCAGAATCATTTTCAGGAGAGTTAGAGTGCATCGTCTCCCCTGAAAACATAGAAGGCAAATGGTATCATAACGACGTGGAGCTTAAATCCAATGGCAAATACACAATCACATCTCGCCGTGGACGTCAGAACCTCACGGTCAAAGATGTGACCAAAGAGGATCAGGGAGAATACAGCTTTGTCATCGATGGGAAACAGACAAGCTGTAAACTAAAGATGAAACGTAAGTCTTCCCACCGCCTCCAGGGAGCATAATTCCAGCTCATTGTAAACAAACAAGCAAGCATTCATAACTTCCTTTTCTGCCTTTTCCACAGCCCGTCCTATTGCTATCCTCCAAGGACTCAGTGATCAAAAGGTCTGCGAGGGTGACATCGTTCAGCTTGAAGTTAAAGTCTCCTTAGAAAATGTGGACGGCGTCTGGATGAAAGATGGCCAGGAAGTGCAGCCCAGTGACCGGGTTCACGTGGTGATCGACAAGCAGTCACACATGCTGCTCATCGAAGACATGACTAAGGAAGACGCTGGAAACTACTCCTTCACCATCCCAGCCCTGGGGCTTTCGACCAGTGGGCGAGTCTCTGTTTACAGTGAGTGCAGGCGCATCGTTTTACGTGGCCCTGGTCCCGTGAGATGGAGAATCCTAAGGAGCAGAGAGTTAAAGTGGATGTGATGCTCAACCTTACTTTGTGTGTGTGGCTTTGCAGGTGTCGATGTGGTGACGCCTCTCAAAGATGTCAACGTGCTTGAGGGGACCAAGGCTGTGCTCGAGTGTAAGGTCTCAGTGCCTGATGTGACTTCTGTGAAATGGTACTTAAACGAGGAGCAGATCAAGCCAGATGACCGGGTGCAAGCCATCGTCAAGGGGACAAAGCAGCGCCTGGTGATTAACCGGACTCACGCATCAGATGAAGGGCCCTACAAGCTGATGGTTGGCAGAGTGGAAACAAGCTGTAATCTCTCTGTAGAAAGTAAGGGTTCTTCCAGCTACCTAATCATTAATTAAAGGTTCAGCCTTCCCCGGCGTCATCATAACCAGGTCGTTATTTTGTCCCCAGAAATTAAAATCATCCGAGGCCTTCAGGACCGGACCTGTACAGAAACCCAAAACGTGGTCTCTGAGGTTGAGCTGTCCCAT
This sequence comes from Echinops telfairi, assembly GCF_000313985.2. Classification (NCBI taxonomy): domain Eukaryota; kingdom Metazoa; phylum Chordata; class Mammalia; order Afrosoricida; family Tenrecidae; genus Echinops; species Echinops telfairi. The sequence goes on along the minus strand of NW_022103899.1, from coordinate 4,587,691 downwards.
TCAGGAATTGATGTCCTATGGAATTTTAAGGGCAAGGAAATCAAGCCCAGTTCTAAATTTAAGATCGAAGCCCATGGGAAAATATATAAGCTGACAGTCCTAAATATGATGAAAGATGATGAAGGAGAATACACGTTTTATGCTGGAGAAAATATGACGTCTGGAAAACTCACCGTGGCAGGTTGGTCTATGTAGCTTAATGCTTATGTGAGGTGGTGGTTTTCGTTTGAGATGCTGTTCACGGTGGTCCAGCCCTCTTCAAATTCCCCTTGGTTCCCCAGCTCCATACCTCTCTGCTTCTGCGGAGGGAATAATACCCTCTCTCCAGCGCCCCGGCTTCCCTAAATTCCAAATGTTGTTCTGAATCAATCTGAACCATCATCTCTTTGCAGCCTTCCTGTGGCTCCCCGTTTGTACAACACCTCTTCCCCCTCCAGCCTCCTCAGCATCATTGTCCGTGTGCTTATTTAAAGGTCCTTGTCGTATCCATACTTATTCCCTGTTCTCAAGCACAGGAGCATGTGCACGCTGGAATTTCTTCTTGCTACTCTCAGTATATTGTACTCTACCGTACATGACGGAAGACTTGTCCTACTGTTTGAATAAGTTTCATTTCAATTTGGTGTTTTAAATATTTATTTCTTTTTCGAACACTCTAAATTCTTTAACTTTTCTTTTGTTCCCTTCATGGTTTTTACAAATACTTTTTAAAAAACGTTTAATGCCCTTCGATGTACCTGTGTCTTTCTTATTGACATGAAGTGAAAGGCCATTCTCATTCGGCAGAAATCCTTCACTCTCAAATGACGGTTCAAATGTGTAACCCAATTGCCAAGGAGCAGAGTTAGGAGTTGTCATTAAATGTGTTGATGCCTCACAGCGTAAGTCGTGAGGAACTGGGTTATTGTACTCAGATGAAACCTATCTTGATACCTATGACACCTGCTCTATAAGCAAGACATATGGTAATGGTGAGTCTTATTTGATAGGAAAGTTTTATGGCTTATATTTTATCATATGCTGATTTCCTCAGAAACTTTGACCATGAAAAGACTTCAAAAATGTTTTTTTCAGATTCTGTTCTCTGAGGCATTTATGACAAATGGCTTATTTTTAATATCTGAAAATAAGACAAATCTGTGCCCCTATGTGATTTCACCCAACATTTTTTAAGTCCCATATATACTCAAGTATAAGCCAACCCAAATATCAGCTGAGGCACCTAATTTTACCACAAAAACTGCATTAAAAATGTGCTGAAATACTTGGCTTATACTCGAGTATATATGATACTACCAAAAAAAGATGAAGAGATAATTGTTTACTCCTCTAAAGAATTAGTCTCAGAAACCCACAGAGGCAGTTCTACCCTGCCCTGTAGGATCGCAGTGAGTTAGAATTTACTCAGAGGCAATGACTTTGACTTTGGGACTACAGGCCAGATACGGCTAGGAGCTCGGGTACAGAAATGAGTACAGCATAGTGTTTATTCTTGATCAATTCACAATTTAAGGAGGGACACATTCATAAGCAACTGACTAGTTGAAGCAGTAGATATTTTGGACAGTGGATGATGGGATTGGGGATGATGAGGCAAGATTTTACAGAGAGACGACACTTATTCACATAGGCTCCTTAGTGTACAGTCATCCCTAATCTTAAAGAAACGGGTGATTTGGAAATTTTGCTCAGCAAATTTACAAATTTTTAAATGAAATACTATACATATTCTAAAGAAACAATCCTTAGGATGTATTTGAGGTAAATAAGAATTGAGACAGAGGCCATTCACATGGAATGCATGGTGTTGAGAATTTGGAATTGACAATTTACTTTCTTGTGCAAAAGTTTCCTGATTTCCAGTGTTTTTCATGGTTATCATCTTTCACATTTAGAATCAGGGATTTCAGTGGCTCCTTTTCAATATAGGTCAAATTAATTTTATTAATATTTTAGAATGTTCTGAATCATGTTTTAATACTTTATATCTAATTGTGCAAATACGGAGTCTTGGTGACTCAGTGGTTAAAATGCTCAGCTGCTAACCCAAAGGTCAGTGGTTTGAACCCACCAGGAGCTCTGAGAGAGAAAGGGAAGGGCAATGGGGCAGTTCTGCTTTGCCCTGTGTACATTTGACGGCAGTGGATTTGGTTGCGTTTGGTGCAAAGAAGTCTTTAGCGGATGCATATTTTCAAGAGGCTCACACTGGCACTTCTTTTGATCCACAGGAGGAGCGATCTCCAAGCCACTCACAGATCTGACAGTGGCTGAGTCCCAGGAAGCTGTGTTTGAGTGTGAAGTGGCCAACCCCGATTCAGAAGGCGAGTGGTTGAAGGATGGCCGGCATCTACCGCTGAGTCACAACACCAGAAGTGAATCGGATGGTCACAAACGGAGACTTATCATCCCTGTCACCAAATTAGACGATATTGGAGAGTACACCTACAGGGTGGCCACCTCCAAAACATCTGCCAAACTCAAAGTTGAAGGTCAGTGAGAAAAGACGTTTTCTCTAATTCAGATCACATGGCGTTCTTAAGTTACCGTTTCCAAAGTCAAATGTCAAGTCTTTTTTGGATGTCATCAATCTTCCTTTTATAGAAGCATTTATAAATTCTCCAAACTTTCTTTCTGAGCCACATACATATTCTGCCACATTGCTTATCAGATGTGTTTAAGTGGACAAGCCATCGCTTCAGTTGTTCCTCTGTGGAACAGTACTTCAGCCACACCCATTCCCTACCCCTCATTCATGCTTCTCCAATGTGTGAAGCTATTAGAATATGGCTCTGTACGCTGGATTGCATTCAAGCCTAGAAAAACCATGCATGCGTACATGTCAGTCTTTGTAAACTGAAGTGCTGCACAACCAGTCGCAGAGGGTCTCTGTGAGTCCGAACTGACTCAGCAGCACCTGACAATTACACAACAACACAAGTCTATCCAGGAAAACCCTATAAGGTCGTCCTGCTTTGTCACAGAAGGTCACTGGGAGTCAGAATCAACCCCATAGCACCCAGCAATCATGCTTATTTCACAAGGGGACCAGGTCCTCATTCCCTGAGGACTCCTTTTGCTTGGTGATGCCACCCTCATGTTCTAAACCCATCGTCCATCTGCCTTCAGCTGTCAAAATTAAGAAGACGCTGAAGAACCTCACCGTGACGGAGACGCAGGATGCTGTTTTCGCGGTGGAGCTCACCCACCCAGAGATCAAAGGTGTCCAGTGGATCAAAAATGGGGTTTTGCTGCAATCCAATGACAAGTACGATATCTCCGTCAAAGGAACACTCTACTCTCTGAGGATTAAGAACTGCGTCCTGGTCGATGAGTCTGTTTATGGCTTCAAGCTCGGGAGGCTGGGAGCCAGTGCCAGACTGCACGTTGAGAGTAAGTTGCCTCAGAAACACATTATGAGTAGCCGACTCTTGGTTGCCGTGACGTTGACCGTATCACTGAATCCTTCCACTTTCCTTTCTAGACGTCAAAATCATCAAAAAGCCAAAGGATGTGACTGCCTTGGAAAATGCCACCGTTGCCTTTGAAGTCAGCGTCTCACATGACACCGTTCCAGTCAAATGGTTCCACAAGAACGTGGAAATTAAGCCCAGTGACAAGCACAGACTGGTCTCCGAGCGGAAGGTCCACAAGCTGATGCTGCAGAACATTGCCCCCGGGGACGCTGGGGAGTACACGGCTGTGGTGGGGCAACTGGAGTGCAAAGCCAAACTGTTCGTGGAGAGTAAGTGCCAGGCAGCCCCTCAGGCATTTCACCCAGCAAGCCCTGTGTCCTCGCTGATTTCAAAATTTGTTTCGGGGGGGATGGTGGGGTTGCTAAAATGTTCTTCAGTAAAGTATATTAAGGGGGTGCTCTCTGATTATCCCCAGCATTGCATATTACAAAAACCATGAAGAATATCGAGGTGCCCGAGACCAAAACTGCCTCCTTTGAGTGCGAGGTGTCCCACTTCAATGTCCCTTCCATGTGGCTGAAGAATGGCGTGGAGATTGAGATGAGTGAAAAGTTCAAGATAGTTGTGCAGGGGAAGCTCCACCAGTTGATCATCATGAACACCAGCACAGAGGACTCTGCAGAATACACGTTTGTCTGTGGCAATGACCAAGTCAGTGCCACACTGACAGTGACCCGTAAGTTTTTTAAAATAAAGCTAAAAAAAGCTACATAGGATATTCCGTAGCTCATTATTTTTCTACATCCTATATGCTTCCTCTTTCTCCCACTTAACATACTCAATGTTCCTTCAGAGACACAGCTTCTGTGTACTTGCCCGGAATTGGGCACTAGCATCTCCCTTTCACGTAAATTTCCAGAGCAGAACAGTGTTGAAAGGCCACCACATAATCAGCCCCAGTATCCCTCTGGTGGCGTCCCTGTTCCTCTGTCGGTTGGCATTTCGGTACAGAGCGTTAAGGGTGGTATCCTAACTTCTGTCTCTGAATGATAATTGCCTTGTTGAACATAGACAGTGCCGCATTGCCATTCGGTGCCTGTGCGATCCATGTCACGTTTCTCAAGTCTCCCTGAGTGCCTGTCCTTTCCGCCTTTGCAGCCATCATGATTACATCGATGCTGAGAGATATCAATGCGGAAGAAAAAGACACCATTACCTTTGAAGTGACGGTGAACTACGAAGGCATCTCTTACAAATGGCTAAAGAATGGGGTGGAGATCAAATCAACTGACAGATGCCAGATGAGAACCAAAAAGCTCACACACTCCCTGAACATCCGGAATGTGCATTTCGGTGATGCTGCTGACTACACGTTTGTGGCTGGGAAAGCCACATCGACAGCCACCCTCCACGTGGAAGGTACGGGGTCCCACTTGTCATAGCCATAAAGCCAGACACACTAATTACAATGTCAGCCAACCCGTCCACCGAATGGAGGATGGAGGAGAGGTAAAACAGGGTGAGACACCCATTCAATGGGATATTTCACAGCAAGGACACGAAATGAAGGATGGATACAGGTGACCATTGGGTGAATATTATGTTGAATAAAGAAGCCAATTAAGAAAGACCACATAGCGGTCTCTTTATATGAAATGTCTGGAATAGACCAAAGACTAGTGCTTGCGAGGACCCAGGGTAGGAACGTGAGGCTAGGCTGTGATGGGGAGAAGGGCTGTGAGAGCTCCTTGGGGGGCCGTGAGAATGTTCTAAAATTGATTGTGCTGATGGTTTTTTAACCCTGAGTACATGGAAAGCCATCGATTGTATATTTAAATGGCTGCATTGTGTGGAATCAGACTCCTACCTCAATGAAATTGTGAAAATATGAACTCCGTTTGTGTTCTGCTTTTCAGCTCGCCATATAGAATTTAGGAAACACATCAAGGACATTAAGGTTCTGGAGAAGAAGCGAGCGATGTTTGAATGTGAAGTTTCTGAGCCTGACATCACTGTTCAGTGGATGAAAGAGGGCCAGGAACTGCAGCTCGCTGATAGGTGAACCGTTTTGTCTTGCTCCTTGCCATTGGCTCTCTGTTTCCTTTGAGATATCAGACACTACATGTCACCCTCCATTTCATCCCTAGGATAATGATCCAGAAGGAGAAATACGTCCACCGCCTTTTCATCCCAACCACCCGAATGTCCGATGCCGGGCAGTACACAGTGGTAGCAGGAGGCAACATGTCCACTGCTAATCTCTTTGTAGAGGGGAGAGACGTTCGCATCCGAAGTATTAAAAAGGAGGTCCAGGTTTGTACGCACATTGAATCAGTATGGAAGTTATCAGTAGGCCATCATCCTTGGTACTCTAGTTTAATTATTTTTCATTTCAGCCACCATCTCTTAAAGATTTCATCAACTGATCCCTGCTGGTTTACAGATTCTTGTCCTGGTAACAATTAGCTCACAGTTCTCATTCATTTAGGGACTCTGAGTGTCCATAACAGCTGTCTAAATAATTAGAGCAACTGTAGAAAATCCACTGTCTAATAAATGGCTACTTGCCAAACAGCACCAACCGGAAAAGAGCTAGAATTTAAATTGTCATGTCCCTGTATCTATGCCAGTTAAGGCATAGTCATTCTCTGGCATTCCCTCCAAACACCTCCGGGGAGACTTTGTCACTGGGAACACTTGCTGGGAATTGTTTCACCAGCATCCTAGCCAAGATGCTAACACATTTGTTCACTAACACATTCGCAGAGATTGTTTTCATGGGTACCAACCTTCCCTGGATAACATGGTGATGGTAATGAGGGAAGAGAAATATCATTTGATATTTGCTTCATCAAATTGCTCATGCTAGGAAAACGAGATGTGATAGATAGGCCCTACACTCCATGACATGGTGAATAAGCATTGACATGAAGATTCAGACAACTGAGATATGTTTTCCATCCTTTATTTTCCAATTCTGAGCCTCACTCAGTTTCTTTACTTTTAAAATAATGATAATAATCCTAATAATCCCTGCCGTGCCCACAAGGTTATTAGTTCATAACCCAGGAAATTAAACGGCTTTGTAAATAATCAAGAGCCCACAGATGTAAATTGTCAAGGTTTCCTTTGTTCATTGAGAAGCACATATTTACAGATGAGACTGCTGTTGCTTTGTGTCCTCAGTGCATACGTAAGCATGTGGTCTACCAAAGACGCCTGCGTACCACTTGTTCAAGACTAGGTGGGGAAACTCAGAGCATGCTGTCTCCAGCCAGTCTGTAGTAGCCTCGGGTGTAGGTTTTGCCTGCCCTTCCAACGTCGTTTTGGAAACAGGCTAACTGAAAGGGAATGAGGGCTTCAGTTTTCTTTTTATGTTGTTCTATGAACAGGTCATTGAGAAACAACGGGCGGTCGTGGAGTTCGAGGTCAATGAAGATGATGTGGATGCTCATTGGTATAAAGATGGCATTGAAATCAATTTCCAAATTCAAGAACGACACCAGTATGTAGTGGAGAGAAGAATCCACCGGATGTTTATCTCTGAGACCAGACACAGTGATGCAGGCGAATACACTTTTGTGGCAGGAAGAAATAGGAGCTCTGTTACACTCTACGTCAATGGTAGGTAGAGATTATAACATAGTATTTGTGGATCCATTTGAAGTAAACCTCCTCTTTCAGGGCACTAAAGTTCTGGCCATTTCTATGCAATTTATCATGAACCCCAGACACTCGTGTGGCTCCACAGAGCTGTTCTCATTCTATCTAAGACGGGAAGTTGTTCATGGAACTGTTGGAATGTAATTTCCAGAAAACACCTAGGCGCTGGTCCCTGACTGCCTTGAACAACTCTATTGAATATCTACTGTGTGTCAGTTATGATATTCTCCAAATGAGGTACAGCAAGCGTTAAACGTTTAGTTCTCATCCAGACCCTCGGCGCTTAAGTACTGGCATCACCACCAAGCAACAGGGCATTTCCAGGCCTCAGTGTGGAGTGCCTGGAGACCACAAGGGTCTCCTCTGCCTTGAACCTTAGAGACAAAGTCAATGCCTTGATAGTCTTTGCCCCAAGCTCTGAGCCGGGAGCTCTGATTTGGGTAAGGGAATGCTCGTGCTCTCAGTTACTCCTGCAGAGCCTTGTATGTAACAGTGCCCGTGGAAACCCAACAACCCACCTAATTAGAAACCTTAGAGCAGGGGTCCTCAAACTACTGCCCACGGGCCACATGCGGCCCGTCGAGGACATTTATCTGGTGCTTTTGCCCAGTTTGTTTTTTTACTTCAAAATAAGATATGTGCAGCGTGCATAGGAATTTGTTCATGGTTTTTTTTTAAACGATAGTCCGGCCCTCCAACAGTCTGAGGGACAGTGAACTGCGCCCACCCCCTGTTTAAAACGTTTGAGGACCCCTGCCTTAGAGCTAAATTTGATGCTGGAAAACCATATTCCCTGTCCTTGTCTCAGGCCATATTTGTTTGAACAGGACACACCTGGGATGAAGTCAGGAACACCGGGGTCATCTTGCGGTTCACAAATAGGAACCATATTGTTGAATGATCTCACCTGGAAGACCTAACAGTTGTGGTATCTTTGTGGCATTGTTAGATATTTCCGAGTCGATACCAACTCCTATGAGCAAGTAGACCTGCTTCCCAAAGGGTCTTCTAGGCTCTAATCTTTATGGGAATTGAACGGCAGAGCTTTGTCCCACAGAGCCACTGGGTGGGTTCGAACTGCCATGTGGTTCCTGCGGGAGAAACTGAGGCACGGAGCAATAACGTTCTCTAAAGAAATATCTAAACCTTCAGACATGGATGTTTCCTGTTCCTCGATCCTCTGTCTATTCAGTCATCATAACATGACTGGTATATTTTCATTGGCATACAGGAGCACTGAATTTTCGTACCTATCTAATAGATGTAACTAGACCAGTGGTTCTCAACCTTCCTAATGCCTGCGACCCTTTAATACAGTTCCTCATGTTGTGGTGACCACCCCCCCACCCCCCCACCAACCCCCACCCCCGGCCAACCATAAAATTATTTTCGTTGCTACTGCATCACGGTCATTTTGTTACTGTTATGAATCTGGAGAAGACCCCTGTGAAAGGGGTCACGACCCACAGGTTGAGAACTACTGAACTAGACTTTGAGGGTGTTCATCTGCTTCTTCCTCATTGACGGACCCCACTCTCCGGCCTTTGCGCACAATGAGATGACCCTGAGATCTACCAGGGGCTTCCCAGCATCAGTCAGAAAGTTCCTCTTTCTGTCAGTCCCATTTCCCCCCCAGCCAACTCTTGGAAGCCCCTTCAAAGGGTACAAATATTTGCAAAACACACCTGAATGAAATGAGTCGCCTCACCATATTATCATCTACTCAAACGCCCTTAAAAACATGAGTGTGTGTGGAGGTTGTTTGGGAATTTTTTAAATCCCCCAAATGCTACCCCAGTCAAGGTAGTCAGGGTTATGTAGGGGCTCTCAGCACTCCTAGCTGGCCCCCTACCCCGAATCACAAAATTCTCTTTCTTCCTGAAAGCATTGCCCTCTATTAATTACTAGAGCCAAAATGCCAAATGAGTTCTTCTTCTCATCACAACCAATGTTCTAATCTGGCAAATGACGCGTCTCTATCCCACCGTGTGGTTTCGGAGCCTCGAAGCCCCGCAGCAACAAAGGGGCGCTGGGTTTGCGGGGTCCCCGTGCCCCCGCCCTCCTTCACCGGCGCCGCTTCTCTTGGCTTCCAGCTCCGGAGCCGCCCCAGGTGCTGCAGGAACTGCAGCCGCTGACCGTGGCCGCCGGCAAGCCCGCCCGCTTCTGTGCCGTCGTGGCCGGCAGGCCGCAGCCCAAGATCTCCTGGTACAAGGAAGAGCGGCTGCTCTCCACGGGCTTCAAGTGCAAGTTCCTCCACGATGGGCAAGAGTACACGCTGCTGCTCATCGAAGCCTTCCCGGAGGACGCAGCCGTCTACACCTGTGAGGCCAGGAACGACTACGGCGTCGCCACGACCTCGGCGTCCCTGTCCGTGGAAGGTAGACATGCACACTAGTCCCCCTTACAGACAACCTAAGATACTGGCTTCTTGAACTCCTCCGGGCCTTGAAAATACAACTTGGGGCTCACGAAATGCGGGCTGCTGCCCAACCACAGAGGGACTCTGCTGGGAACTAAATTAAGAGCAATCCGGATGCCCGCGCTGGGGGCATTCTGGAAGGTGATTTAATCATGATGGTTCTAAAGCGCGCCCTCTCTCTCTCTCTCTGAAGTTCCAGAAGTCGTGTCTCCCGATCAGGAAATGCCAGTGTACCCACCTACCATCGTCACCCCGCTTCAGGACACCGTCACTTCGGAGGGGCAGCCAGCGCGTTTCCAATGCAGAGTTGCTGGAACAGGTGGGTGCGGGAACAAAAGGTGTCACGGCTCATGCGTATCAAGAATGACAGAATGACGTGGAACCGAACACATTTTGTCTTCATCTTCCTTCTATCACAAACAGCTAGTATACATCATTTGAGGCTTAATGGGAATTTAACAGAAGAATTACATGGGGGGTTCGGAGACTCTGACTCTTTATAGGACTAGAAAGCCTCGTCTTTCCCCCAGGAGGTGGCTGCCGGTTTCAAACCACTCACCTTCAGGGAGAAGCCCAGTGCACAGCCCACTGTGCCACCAGGGCACCAGCTTTCCAAGGTTTTAAATTTCAAAAAGGCACAATCTCTTCTGGGTGGTACTTGTACCTTTACTATTTATTGATTGAGAAAATACAATGACAAAAGTGGTATTATTAGATTAATTACAGTGACATCTATATATGCTAAAAAATAACAAAATGAAAATCACTGCCATCAAGTCAATTCCAACTCATGGTGACCCTATAGGATAGTGTAGAACTGCCCTGTGGGTTTCCAAGACTAACTCTTTACAGGAGTAGAAATCCTCATCTTTCTTCTGTGGAGCAGCTGGTGGCTTTGAACTGTTGACCTTGAGGTTAGCAGCCCAACCCATGACCACTACACCACCAGGTCCCTCATGTTTAAAATAGTCCATTTATATTCAAGGCTTTGTTCAGGCTATGGACAATTAATGTGTATAAAAAGCCATATTTCTTTGAAAGCTGCATTTCTGTAGTGATAAAAAGTAGGGTTTTTGTGGTCAGAAAGCGCAGATTTATTTCTTGGATCCACAACTGTGTGGCGTTAGGCAAATCCATGACTTCTCTGATTCGGTTTCCCTCATGAATATAAGGACTGCTCTTACTCTGACAGTGTACATACATTTCTTTTCCTGAGAGCAGAGATTCTGCCTGAGCACCTGGATCAATGCTAGGAAACAGTAGCTTCTAGAATGTGAGCCCCGGAAAGAAGTGTTGGTCATTGCCTCAGGTCAGCAAGTGGCATCAAGTGGATACTCAACAAGGAATTGTTGTTTCCACAAAGGGAATAATTGTTGGGTGTCAATCGCCAATCTCTTAAGATTATTATAAGTATTTAATTAGATAATGCCCATTCAATCAGAGTAAACTGTTATTATTTTAATTAGGAGCGTGTTTCTGAAACCACCACATTCCTAATTCCAGGAGGCTGAACTTGGTAGAGTGTCAGGAAGATAGTTAGAGCCACTTCAAGCCAACTATGATTGTAGATTGATTCCAAATAAGTGCATGCTAAAGCAACTTTATCCTAACTGACAATTATTGCCTCTAATGCTTGACCGGTCTATATCATCGCCAAAGAGAAATGTTTAGTGTTTGAGTGTCTCATAGCATATCTGATAAATTTTGTTTAGTTAATTATACTTACCCCATTCATTTATAACCCAATATGGATACAAGGGTACTTTTTGTAAAATTGTGGGAAAATGGAATTAAAAGAATGGAGTTTTTCTATGAACTTTTTGATGCCCCTTCATAGTGTCAAGGAGCCCTGGTTGCAATGTTGGGTAACCATTAGACCACTAACAGGAATATCAGGTCAGTGGTTCAAACCCACCAGCCCATCCCTGAGGGAAAGATGAGGCTGTCTGCTCCAGTCAAGATTTTCAGCATGAGGCAGAAGTGATGGGATGACAGGGGTTTGGTTTGTCATCTAGTCAAAAGCCATTTTCTTAAACAAGTTTGTAACTTTGGTTGGTCTTCTTTGACCTGTTGATTTCTTCCCCTGGCATGAGCATCAAAATGCTGATCTATCAACGGAGTGGTCCTCTCAGAAACATGCTGAAGGAAAACTCTGATTAAAAGTCTAAATTCACTAAACTTTGCAAATTTGTCTATACTATTGGTCTACTATTTGAATTTTTTATGGGGGTGGGGGGGGCGATATTCAATTTTATATGGAGTGGCAAGAGGACTCCAGTAGCTATTATATATAGTTAAAAGAAATGAACAAAGTAGGAGGACCCACACTTCCTGATTTTAAAATATATTGGGTAGCTACAGTAATCAAAACAACAGACACACTGGCCAATGGAATAGAAGTGCGAGTTCAGAAATAAACTCAAACATTGCTGATCAGCTGAATTTTGACAAGGGTGTTAAGTCCATTGGATGGGGAAAGAACGGTCTCTTCAATAAATGGTCTTGGGAAAATGACATTTCCACACGCATGCATATTAAGCAGGATCCATGTTGCACACCAAACACACAAAAACAAATACAAAATGGAGTAAGGACATAAATATGCAAAATAAAGCTTGACATTTTTAGAAGAAAGTGCAGGGGCAATGCTCTCAGGCATTTAACAGTGAATTAAAATACTAACCAAAGCACAAACAGCACATGATTTTTAAAGGGTTCTTTGAGGAAACCAGAAACGTGGGTGTGAAGCTGAGAACACGTGCTAGCAAGCAGAGGAATCGGGAAAAGACCCCTAATTCGGCTGCAGTGATGGAGTAGCTCGGTGAAGAACCAGGGCAGAATCTCAGTTGATTCTCACGACAGCTGGAGAAGCTGACTTGCTCAGAGCCACTCAGCCAACTGGAGAGCTGGGAGGGAACCGAATTTTTTTTTTTTCTACTTGAATTTTTTTGGGGGGGGAAATTTTTCTTCTAAACACACACCCCATCTAAAGTAGTGTTACCTTTCTTTGTAAGGGTATTTAATCTAGTCAGCAGACTACAGTTTTGCCTTTAAGGAGTTCCAAAATGCAGTTGAAGGGATAGAAGGAATTCTCTATCCTTTCCGTGTGACTGATCCTTTAAATGCCTGCGTACGCTTTTTTAATGTGTGAAGGCATTAACTGTGGGTGCACATCTAAAGATTTTAACACACTCTTGTAGATGTGTTTCCATGTGATGGAAACTAAATGTATTCAATAAAATATTTACACAGCTTCTTCTAACCATATATTGCCTTGAAGTAAGTGAAGCCCTTTTGTACAAACTGGAAAACATCACAAGGCTTCAAATGGCTCTGCCCCATGTTTTCTGGAACTCATCCTGTCTGAACCATCAAACAAGATCCCTAGCTGTTAGAGGTCATCTACTCTATCGAAGGTCTCTGGTGCCACCTGCTGGCAGAAAAATAGAATTTTAAAATTTGTGATACAGCTAGTTTGTCGAGTTTTAAAATAAAAACGTTCCTAGTTTTAGTGGAGCAGCTGGAGCCCTCGTGGCACACTGGTTACACATTGGGCTGCTTACTGCAAGGTCAGAAGTTCAAAACCACCAGCCACTCCTTGGGAGAAAGACAGGGCTTTCTAATTCCCATAAAGAGTTAAGTCTCAAAAGCACGGAAGAGCAGTTCTCTCCTGCCCTGTCCTATAGGGTCACAATGGCGGCATCACCTCGATGGCAGTGAGTGTGTAGCATCAAGGTTTCTCTAGAAATATTTCTCCAGAAATAATGTTGCTAAGTACCATTTATTTAGCAAAATAGAATGATGGGATATCGGGGATTTGCTTCAAGATATCCTGGGAAGTGAAGCACTTGGGGATTATAGATACAATAAAAATAAGCACGAGTTGGTAATTGCTGAAGCCTGATTAAGGATACATGAGGGTCATCATGCTATTCATTATACCTTTACATAGACTTCTTTAAAAATATTACATTTATTTTTAGATGACTTTATATTCTTTGTTCTAAACTGAAAGACTAGGCTGTTTTCATTTTTCACTTCTGTAACTTAAGGAGCCCTGGTGGCACTGGGGGTTAAGCATTGGGCTACAAACAGAAATTTCAGTAGGTTGAACTCCAAAGCTGCTCTTAGGAAGCAAAAGAGAGCAGTCGCGCTCCCTGTGGGATTTTCCCGTTGGAGCGGCTGAGGCAGACCCGACACAAACGCAGTGGGGTTGGTTTGGGTTCCTCGAGTTTCACTCTGGAGCTTTTTTAATTTATGTAATAGTTTTTTCACTCCATCTTGAGTAAAGTTCATAGACATTTTTAGATTTGCAATTCACTTAGAATTTATTATGGAGTACTTTTGCTTTCTATAGCAATGTGAAGCTTTAATTCTTGAGTCATGCTACTAAGATATTATTGCATTAAAATTCACTTTTAAATCCATTTTAATAAAGGACATATATCAACCTCGCTAGTTGTTTTATGAGCAGTGTTGACAGGGCTTGTTTGCATCAATCTCAAGATTTACATCTCTTTATCAGCCACATGAGGAAGTTGAGCCAAGGTCCATGTTACTACATCGATAATATATGTTTGTTCTTTGGCTCAGTCCCCAGAACTACTATTAGCATATTGTTATCTATCAACTGATTATAAATACCTGCAAAACAGAACATGCAGCTTGCGCCCAGAGGAGTACTAGGGGAGTAGACTGTAGCTTATGAGGACCAGGGTTATCGATGGATGGGTGAGTGCACAGACCTAGGTATCATATCCTTGAAAAGTGGGCAATTGCCTTATTTTTGGCAGAAAAACTCCAGTCCAGAGCCAATGACTCTGCTCATTGGTCACAGGCATGAAAAGGACTGTGGCCGAGGGCATCCCGGTTCCTGCCGCTGGGGAAACACTTCAAAGGGTTTGTTCTACAGGTGCAAAGCCAATGTCCTTCCCGTACTTCAGAGAAAGAGCTGGCTTCACAAACGAATTTGTCTAGCATGGGTGGATTCCATCATTCCGTTAAATATCTACTCTTTTATTCCACCAACAGTGGCCGAGTTCTTGCTCTATGCCAGACAGTGCAGTCGGTGCTGGAGCTGCAAAAAAGTGGGTTAGGAGATGAATGTGCACAATGTGATTGCAAGGCTGGAAGAACAGTCCTAGCCCCCGGATTCCATCCTCTCCATCTGGGATGCAGGAAATTGTTCTCGGCTCTCCAATGAGCAATGCTCTGAAGAATATGTAGCCAGAGGCAGGAAGAGCAGCCGTGACAAAGTTATATGAGGTTGAGCGAACACTTCAGTTAACTCCATTTAAGTCCACTGTTGACTCACCGGGTTCATTTTTAATCGAGCACATTGCATTTTAAAGCACACATTACCCACACTGTTACAGCATACATGTATTACAAGTTCTTTCACCTTCCTTTTTTATCATTTGTTATTGTGTATCCCTTTAAGATGATTGAAATCGTTATATGGAAATAGCTAGTTTTGTTTTTATACTTCATTATAATCTAGTCTAACTGCCACTTTGAAAAACAAGCAAATACATTTGCTACCTAAATTCCACGAGTCTTTCCCTGATTTTAAAATATTATTTTTTAATTTAAAAAAATATTATTTCTGTAAGATGATTTGCATATGTATGTAGCAATATATAGATACTGCTGATCTGAAGCTCGTTGCCATTGGTTCGTTGATAATAAAGAGAGTTTTCTCCCTGGCCTTCAAGGATGTTTATTGTAAACATTGTAGAATGTTGCTCTTCTCAACTCTCAAATCAGTTTGATTATCTTTCTGTACAAAAATTTGAGATTGTCCTCACTTTTTGCCCCAAGAGGTGGCGACAATCCCAAATCAAACCCGTGGTGATGAATTTTCTCACAACTAACCATTGTTGAATGTCACTGATTCGATCAGGACCTCTTCCTTGCATCCACAGCATGATAAGCAAATGTATGACAAGGCTCTATCGACACCTCCCAAATTTCCAACACTTCATCCAGTTCAGTAACATAGTAACAGGCAACATTTTCCTAAAATGATGTTTCCTTCTTAAAAACAAAAAGCAATCCTATGGCAGCCGGTGGGGCATGCCCCAGAGGAAGTCCTGCAGTCACGCTTGCTAAATGTGAAACGCATTTCTGATTGTAGAAGAACACCGTGTGTGCTGGTAAGGAAAGCACATCCACCCATTGGGGGACTTACGTATTTCCTTTTCTTTTGTGACGCAGATCTGAAGGTGTCTTGGTACAGCAAGGACAAGCAAATCAAGCCATCTCGGTTCTTCAGAATGACTCAGTTTGAAGACACTTACCAACTGGAGATTGCTGAAGCTTACCCAGAAGATGAAGGAATCTACACGTTTGTCGCGAGCAACGCTGTCGGCCAAGTATCAAGCACAGCCAACTTGAGACTAGAAGGTAGAGTCAAACACTTCGAAGAACCGCTTTTAAAGATCGAGCTAATCTCACCGTGTCAGTAACTGTCCCTAACGAGGTCACGTAATTCATCATGGTCCTGCCACTCTCTTGTAACTCAACTGGGTATTGCCACGTTATCTGCAATGTTTTCACTTTCCATTTCCCCCCGCCCCCTTATGAACCATGCGACACCATTTGTTACCTTGTCCTGCTTTGTCTCCATCATGTCTTATAATGTCTGACTGTCATTCCCAGCCTTCGTGCTTCCTGATCAGCATGCATCAGAATGGGGAGGAATGTGCTAAAGGAATGAGTACTTTGATGTTCTCATTTGGCGGGGCTGAAGGTAGATTATACTGTGCAGTGTGAGCGTGCGATCATCACCGGGCGGGCCTGACACAGTCATGCTGGCACAGAGCAACATTGGACCCTTCCGGGTCTGCCCTCCGTGCGCTGTGCTCGCCGTCATCACAGAAGGCCTGAGCGTCAGGGCCTCAGGTGGTGGAACGGTTCCATTACCTGCGCTCCTAAACTGCAGTCCGGACCACTTTCTCTGCAGTAGGGGCACTTTTCTTCAAAATAGGGACAACGATATTTTTATGTCAGTCAGTCTGGTTTGTTTGCTTGTTCCTGAGTGAATACTCTCTGTGTAGCGTGAAGTATACACAAATACATAAGGATTAAAATCAACGTTCGCTTTTTACCTGAACTTAAACATTTAACTATCACTCGGTGCTTCTTCACAATGGATTTAAAGTGGTAGATTGCAGTAGAGTAAAACTGGTCCCAAAATCAGAAGGGAAAGCATTAAAGAGACCTCAGCAAAGAGACCTCAGCGCCGATGCCGCTTCCACTCTGGGCATCAGGAACACTGTCGTGACGTGCTCGGTCTAGTGGGGTCTGAGGACTGAATGTGAGCTTCTGTGACCCTGGCTCAGTCGTGACAGACCAGGACCAGGCATTAAGGGTGGACGGGCATGTAGTCTGCCACTCAAAGGCGTCCCAGCTTGGTAGGCAACTCCAAATGCATTCTGGGCTGGTGCAGAGTAAGGCATTAAAAGTTGGCATGCTTCTTTTCAGGATTTAGCCCATTCGAAGAAGTTCCATCAAACTCCCAAGGGCATGTTTCTTCAGCAGTTTCACTTAAGAAGGCGTCCCTTGGCCAAAAGCCCGTCTTCATCCAGCCTCTGTCAAGCCTCAGGGTGCACAGCGGGGAGACAGTCAGATTTCATGCCAGGGTTGCTGGCATCCCCAAGCCAGAAATCCAGTGGTTTCATAACCAGCAGCCCATTCTGCCAGCAAAAGATCTAGTTATCCATTTTGAGGAGTCCACAGGCCTGGCCTTAATGCTTCTGGTGGATGCTTACTCAGAGCATGCTGGGCGGTACACTTGCAAGGCAGCCAGTAGTGCTGGGGCAGCAACTTGTACAGCTACACTCGCAGTGAGTCCCAAAGGTAAACCCAGCTTTCTGCAAGGACTTTGATTTGCTGCATAGCCCTCCGTCTCCCCGTTACTAATGAAAACCGCTGCCATTTGTCTCCTTGCTAACTGTTCTCAGGCCATAACAAACTAATACCGTAACACCCAGTGAGCCCTTTATGCCCTCAGTTATGGGTAAACCCATGTCCGAAATCGCGGTCTCCTGCACATGATAGAACTAGCAATTCTCCTGTGCGGCTGCACCTTCCCTGCGATGCTTTCCTTTTCTACACACCATTGCATCATTACCAGGTCTACTTGCTGGTATGTGTTTGATCAAGTTTATGGTGGAAGGTAGGCAAATGATGGGCCAAATAGTGCTGGCCAAGAGAGAGGGCGACAGGTCCTGTGTCGCTCTGGAGAACGGAGACGGCCACAGAAGGGAGGAAACAGACGCTGTGTGGCATCTGCATGAGCCGTTTTCGTCCATCAGCCACGGAGAACGAATTCTCGTGTGATCCAGACATCCGAGAGCACACTGCATCCGGCATGCGATTTCCAAGTGCCACTGATCTCCCTCACCTTCATCTTCCATGGCATTTTGTGTTACTAACCTAGCCAGGTGACACCACTGGGACCTTAATATCCTTTTCTTTTTCTTGTCACTTGATTACACAGTGCAAGCCCTAGCTAGGCAGAGTTCTGGGAAAGATGTAAGAGAATCCACCAAGTCCCAGGCAGTGGCCAAGTCCTCTTTCACAAAGGAGGAGACCATACTAGCCCAAAAGGAAGTTAAGTCGTTTCAGAGATCATCACATGGCTACCAAGTGCAGGTTTTGGAAAGTCTATCTCAAAGTTCGACCCGCACAGCCGCAGCCGTCCAAGACATAAAGCTGCACCACACGGCGTCCCTCTCCCAAATTGCAGAAAGCCCTGAAGTATCTGAGGCATGGGACGAGGCAGCGAGCAAGGCCCCAAGGATCCTCCTGCCCCTCCAGGACCTCACCGTGAAGTGTGGGGACACTGCTCAGTTCCTCTGTGTTTTGGAAGAGGAGTCATCCGGTGACATCACGTGGGCTCATGAAGGTGTGAAGATCGAGCCCTCGGAGAGGGTGAGGCAGACACAGGACGGCAGCGCTCAAGGGCTCACCATATGTGATGTTCGGCGGGTGGACCAAGGCCTGTACAGCTGCACGGTACACACGGGGTCTGCAGAGGCGGCGACATCGGCGGTGCTAAGAGTAGAAGGTGCTTGTTTGATTTCTAGCTCTGACTTGCTCCATTTCATCCTCATTGCTTATGCAGCTCTTCTGCCATGCAAATTGAATCAATGAGTATATTAATTAGAATGCCTATAAATTAGCCCTTTATTCATAAGTGACTTCTGAAAGTCAGCCAAGTCATTAATTAAAAAAATGTTTATAAAGTTTGACTTTGAAACGAGGCTCAGAAAATTGATGCATATTCCCTATTGCCGCTTTTTTCTGATCTTGACCAAGGGCGTCACCTGAGAAATGAAGACTGTTAGAAGGTCACAGCTCCGAGAGGACTGGGGATTCGGGATTGTGCCTGACGCGGGGCTAAATTTAGATTGCATTGTTTCACTAGTACGAGGCTCAGCAATTTTCACCCACTACTTTCTGATCTAGACGTTTTGACCATTTATAAGGATGCTGTGGAAATAAAATATAGGTCACTGAAAATAATAGGGCTCTCTCGGTATTTCTCAGTAAGTGCTATTTCTTTCACAGTCTCGGGTCCTCCTAGACTTGTGGAATTATCTGTGGTGTTTGCATCTCTGTAGTGTCGGGAAGGGCACGGATTAATTTGTGTTAGCCAGGGAAGACATCTTCCTCTAGTTCACAGATTCTCTTCTTAGATACTAATGAGATGAGAAAATTATATTCTGCCTGTAGAAGCTTGTATGTTGTGTCTGCAGGCTAAAGAGCCTCACGTATGCCCTTGGAGGAAGCTGGTTGACGTTTGGGCATCTCCAGGGTATAGTGGGGAGCGGTGGCTTCAAACTCCCCCGATCTTGGACCTGCTGTTTTGAGGTGTGGGAGATGAACAGAGGAAGCCCAGTTTCCTTCGCAATGAATGTTGAAATGGTGGTCTTCCTTCTTGCTCAGTAGAGAGAATCTGTAATGGACTTACTGCGTTTCCCATAATCAGCCAAAGGCGGCTGTGTCTTTCTTAATCACGGCTTTCTGATTATTTTTCCAAAGCCCTACTCAAGGAAGCCACCCAGAACTGAGGTCGCATTATGTAAATTCTATGAACATGGCCCCCATCGGGAAGGGCCCTCCATGTCACTGGCTGCTGGTTAGCCAGCAACTCTACTCCCACAGTGCACCTGGATCTGGAAGTGTCCTCTATAAATCACGTCAGTGACGGCTGTGACAGGTTCTGCAGCAACAGACGGAGACTTGGTTGGGTGGTGGAGGTGGGAGAAAGTGGAGCTTCAGAAAGACATTGTGCTGTGTTACGGGCGGAGCATCATGTCCTCAGGGTGGCTTTGAGCTGATATTTTCATCCCAAGAGCTCCAGTTCCGCCCGTTCCAATCGATTGTACTAATAAAGTGTTCTTGGAGCATGAACCCCTCATTCTTGGAAAGCCCGGACTGCCTTCCTTCTACCTAAGAAGGTTAAAAGATGAGCTGCTTCCAGGTTGTGAGGCTTGAAAGGATTGGACAGAGTCGTCCAATTATTTAGCAAAAGGGCAGTCTTTCACAAGGAGCCTTCAAAAAAGTTCCTGGGGAAAATGCTGCGTTAACTTTCATTCCATTTCCCCGCGAACTTTGCGTAAACCAGTCCGTAGTAACATTACGTGGGGAGCCCTGGTGGTGTGACGGTCACACATTGGGTTGTGGTCAGCAAGGTCAGCAGCTTGAGACTACCAGGCGCTCAGAGGGAGAGTGATGGGGCTTTCTACTCCCGTGAAGAGTTACCGTCTCAGAACTCATGCAGGCAGCTCGACCCTGCGCTCTAGGGTCGCTGTTGATGGCATTCACTCAGTGGCAGTGAGTTTGTTGTTGTTGTTGTTGTTGGGGGTGGGTATCACATAGTCTACATAGTTATCCACCAGTCCAGGAGAATTGCAAAACTCGAATGAAAAGTCTATTCATGGCGTCCTTAGACGTATAATACACGTGGCAGAATCAGATATCGGCTTTAGAATTAACATGCTGCCTTTCCTTCTCATCCTAACAACATTTCATCTTCTCTCAACTCAGCATGTGTTGGACAAGCACAGCTAATGTCTTCCTTTTCCTGACTTTATCCTTACCTAGCAGAGGAATCGCACACCAGAGCAGTTACCAAAATCACCCTGGGCTCAGACACTAAAGGTATCAAAACACTCAAAGGGTCACAAGTTAAAAGGACTCAAGAAGTCAAAAGCGAATCATCAAAGAAAACATCGAGCTTGACCTTCACTTCGTGCCAAAGAACGCAGGGAACCGGAAAACCTGGAGTCAAGTCTCCTGGAAAAGCAGCAGAGGGAGAGAAGCGTGAGGACATCATGGGGGCCCGTCCCCAACCATGAAGCTGCCCCGAGATGACTGTGTCTGAAGACAGTGCCTGTCCCCAGTGTCGTAAAAGCCACTCGGAGTTGAAGAGCCTTTGTTTTGTTCCTTTATATACAACTAGTATTTTTATAGTTTGGAGCTTTGAAATAGGATTTAAATAAAAGGACTGCTTAGTAGTATTTACTCTAAATGCTCCATTTTTTAAGGGAAAAGAATTGAGAATAGCTGTCAATTGAAATTAGGGTTAGAGAATGCATGTTCTTTTTTAAAAAAGACTGTCTCTTAGCAATTGTTGAATCCAGAGGACATTAGAAAAAAGGAAAGAATATAACTTCATTTTGTGAACTGCTTTTCTGAATGCATGTTAAAGGCATGGGAAATGATGGAACTAAAAATGGAAAAGTCAGAGAACTTCAAAATAAAAATGTGTTCAAAGCTTTCTGTCAACATTGTTGTATCATGGATTCATTTGGCATGAATGTGTTGGTGCACTTGAGGGTGGGATTTTTGCTCCTATAACTAAGAGAAGAATGTTTAATCCTGTAAATCATGAATCAATGTGGAAAATGGATGCAATCACTAAATCTCTTGTATGTTTTTTTTTTTCATTTTAGCCCCTGAATCAATTATGCACGAGAGGATAGAGCAGCAGATTGAGGTGGAGATGAAAGGTATCGTTAAAATGAATGTGAGACTTGAGTAGAAATTCTGAAGGATTAATAGAATCCTTGAGCGGCCTTTTTTCACTTAGCACTGTTGAGGAAAATGGTATAGATGTACAAATATATCTCTTAGAGTATATATTAGTATGTTGCATGCCCAATTTAGTATGCTGATGGTTACATGCATTTCACCGTAATTTTGTTTTATGGTAATGTAAGATTTAGTATTTAAAATGTATTAGCCATATTCCACTTTAGGGATGCAACCATTTTCAAAAGCCTGTATTAGATAAAGTTGTCATCTTAGTGCATGGAATCCTGAAGTAGAAGTTTGTTGTCAAAATCACAGTGAATTGAATTGAACAACAGACAATCACCTAACTGCCATTCTCCGAATGCAATGTCCCGAATGAATTAAGATTGAAACACTGTTTTTCAGGATGTGTGAAAATGTTACATTCCCATTCACAGTTACACTTCATTCACATTCATCACTTTAACATTGATATGTCTCTTACACTGGCTTGCAGATAGCTGGCTTATGTGATCCAGATTGCCTGCGTTTCTTTGCATAACCATGTGACTCTATATCTGTATTAGTTCGAATAAACGCCTTCTCATTTTATTTTACCTAATTATTTATGATTATGGTTTTTGCATATATTTTAAAATAATTAATTCTCAAAACGATAATAATTTAATCTACAATCAGAAGGATCAAAATGGGCGTTTATTCCACTCTCTGCAAGTCAGGTAAGATTTCCCTCTTTGCCATACAAAAAAACAAAGCTTTCCTGATCTCAAAACAAATGTGCACAGGACCGGGTCATTTTGAAATGCATTTTTGCTTGTTCAAGAAGAAATTTCAACCGTTTGAAGAAAAGACCAGACAACGAACGTTTTCGTGTCAGAATCTTTTAAACAGAGCATGATGTTGCGTTTATTCGAACAAATATGGTGAGTGAATTTTTTACGGATTTGTGAGAATCTGTAGCATGCAAATTATTTTCTTTTCTATTTTGCAATTTCATTTATTTTCAACTTTTTGGAATACTATGGGAAATAGTAAAATGCTTTATACTTTACTCCCCGCAGGCTTATTCTCCAAAGAGGAATCCGAACATTTGGACAGGGACACACGTGATGCCTTTTCAGATTCCGAAGACCTAGACCATGGCTCCATGGCGGCCAAAAGACATGCAAATCGAATATTGTCCACGAGCTCCTGGCCTGAATATTTCAAGCCTTCTTTCACCCAAAAACTTATGTTTACATATGTTTTAGAAGGGGAACCAGCTGTTTTTACATGTCGATTAATTGCCTGTCCCACTCCGGAGATGACTTGGTTTCATAACAATAGGCCCATCCCAACAGGTCTCCGCAGGGTGATAAAAACAGAGAGTGATTTGCATAATCACTGTTCTCGTTTAGAGGTTCAAAGGGTCCAATACAGAGATTCTGGAAGTTATAGATTACTAGCAATGAACAGTGAAGGGTCAGCTGAATCAACTGCATCATTGCATGTTATCCAAAAGGGGCAAGATGGAAAATATGTAGAATTTCTGAAAAGGGCAGAGCAGACGCGTGAAGACCTGGAGGCTTTAGATGAAAGAAGGGAAGAGAAGATAAAGGTTGACCTAAGGTTTACAGGCTCCCCATTTAACAAAAAGCAAGATGTGGAGCAGCAGGGGATGATGCGGACGATACACTTCAAGGCAGTAACTCCTGGCAAGAGAACAGATATTACACTTGATGAAGAATATTTCGAGCGTCAGTCTGATGTCAGAGGGTGGGTTAGTGTAGGCGAAAGCTTCCTGGATGAAGAGACCAAGATGAAATTGCGGCGTTTACGGGAGGCTAGAAGGACGCTAATGGAAAAACGGAAAGTATCTCTCGTGGAGGTGCCCTATAACATAAGCAGAAGAACTTTGAGAACGAATGTGGGGGATAAAGATCTCATATTACCTTGCGAGGAAATAAAAAGCAGATCTATGTGTGATCAAGCTGATCACAGGGGTAAAGGAAATAATGTAACGGAAGGTATTGCCCCGAATGCACAAGCGCTTCCCGATCAAATGAATCAAAATCTAGTATCTGGAGAACCTCCTGCCATCTTTCAAACTCCTGTCGATGAAGACTTTCTCCAGACCCAAATCAGAATGAGCCAGAACATATTTATAAAAGGACATCTGCCGGAAGACCATGTATATAAAAGGACTCTAGAAAATGAAAATGCTCCAGCAAGAGAACAACTTGAAGAAACTGTCACTAAAACGGTAATTGGACAGTCATCTGTGTCCATCACTAATGTACAGAAGAAGGAAGAAATATGCGAGACCCCTGAACAGGGGTCTGAAATGATACCATCTGCCAGAGACTTCTTTGGTACACTTGTCAGTGTTAAAGAAAATCAAGGTGCAGATAGTGAAAATTTGATCAAAAATGAATTGAGAAAATCTACTTCTACAAAAATGGCTGAATTCCAAATGGAACAGGAGGAGAAAAACACAAGAGTTGTTGAACATTCTTTCCAGAGACATCCCCAGCGCTGCCCACCTTCCTTTCTACAAGAGATTGAATCTCAAGAAGTTAATGAAGGAGACAGTTGTAAGTTTGTATGTCATTTCAAAGGCTATCCTCCACCCATCGTGACATGGTATAACAATGACATCCCAATCCCACGAAATCAACGCTTCATCACCCTGCATACCTTGGAAAACTATTCAACATTAACGTTTTCTTCTGTTCTGCCTCAAAATGAAGGTTCTATTACCTGCGTGCTGTTTAACCAATATGGAACCGTAAAAACAACTGGTGTGCTTAAAGTGAAAGTTAAACAAATCTATGATGCCAAACCAGCAAAAGTCCCGGCGTTCCAGGATTATACTGATGAAGAAGAAGAGTTGGCATTGATGTTTGACCAAGCGGAAGACGTGCATCCATCTTTCAGACAAGAAGGCAAGCAACATCGCCCAATTTTAAAAACCAACCCGCCATTTCCTCCCTCTGCAGACACAGAATTGCTTTCCTTTCCTGTGGAAATTCAGATAACAGCAGCTACTCCGACCCCGGACCAGGATAAAGAATCAAGAGAACAATTTCAACCTATTGAGGCGGAGCCTGAAGCAACAGCTCGAGATCGGGCTACTCATTCACCAAAACACAAATTTAAATTTTCGCCTGACATCATTAATGAGCCTCCAAAACTGTTACAAGAAATGCCAAAGCATGCCGTATGTAGAGAAGGAGATTCTATATTACTTGAATGTTTAATATCTGGTGAGCCTCGGCCAGCTGTGGCGTGGTTGCAAAATGGAATCCTTCTAAAGCAGAGTCAGAAATTTCAGTTTGAACAAGTTCATGGTAGTCACAGGTTATATATTAATGATATTCAGTTTCATGATTCTGGAGAATATGTGTGTGTTGCTGAAAACGAGTCAGGAATGGTGGAAAGTGTTTCCAATCTAACGGTGGCCCCCAGGGAATTCAATCAGCCGGACGATCTTTGTGGAACTTACTCGACGTATTCCACCAAAGATCAGCAAGTACACATTCAAAAAGAACCGGAACGGGCTCGTTATTATGATTTTCCAACGAGGCCTTTTCCTCCCCCATTGAATATAAAAGAATATTCTGTAAGGGAGTATTATCAAAGCCTTGAGACAATTGAGCAGATTGACCCGAAAGGTCAGGTGTGTTGCACGTCTTCTAGAGAGAAACTACCAAGGTTGATGCGAGGCATGTCCAGGTCCATAAACAGCCACAAGCTGAGCCGGGCTGAACTTCAACGCCAACGGGGAGGGAAAGAGAAACGAGGAGGTGAACTAAGAAAGTGGCACCAAGGAGGGGGGACTGTTTATCCATTTGATGATGATTTCAGTGAAGCTAAAATTAGGCAAGAAGTAAGAGATGCTTTTGAGAAGTTTGGTGGAGCCGAAAAGGAAAATGTCCAAGAATATGACCAAAGTGACAATGTGCGGAGCACCCACTTTGAGAGCACATCGGATAGTGACACAGCAAAACACACACCTGGTGTTGTAGACGAAGACCCTTTTGGTGAAGAGAGACACTACCCAGGGAAAAAGGTGAAGCATAGAATTATCGCATTTGAAAAGTTACAACGGGTCGAAAAAGGACTTCCAGAAAAAAGACCCACCAAGAAATCCTTTGTTGGCACTCCTCAAAGGACTCTGGATGACAACAACTTCCCGGTAAAGCCGAGAGAATCCTGGCCCAGTGAGCCTTCCTGCGACCTTCGTTTGAAAATGCGTGGGGCACAGAGGGTCTGCTCCAAATCTGAATCAGATTCAGATGACGTTGTGATGAATTTGAAACTGCTTTCCTCTCAAACCTATACAGAATTTGAAGAACAAGAGAAGGAACAGAAAGAAACTGAGTTTATAGATCAATCTGTATGTTTTGAAAGGGCTGCGCTTGAAGCACCTATTACATTTGACCTAAGACAGTTTCACTCTCAAATAGAAAATGCAGATATAAAAGTCCAAGAATTTGCAAGTGAGCAGTCAGAAGCAGCTTATTTTAAGACCCAACATCCTGCCTCTGAGAAAAATGATGCTGAGCACATTGTATTTGATCTCAAACAAATGTATTCTCACATAGGAGATCCCGCCAAGGAGGTCCGACAGGAAGAAACTGAAGCACAGGAGGAAATATATTATGAAGAAGACACCCCTAGGCCCAAAGTGTTACAATCTGAAAATATGCAAACTAACACAAAGAGTAATCAAGTAGTTTATTCCCGCCAGGAGCTTCTAGATAAGAATTTGGTGGAGAGCGAGATTGATGATGATGTCTTCTGTTTGAAAAAAGCAAGCCTGTCTGTACAGGAACAAAAGCGCGACCGTGTGAAAACAGACCCTTCACTTAAATCTTTTCCCGAAGAAACTCAGAGTGAGTCAGATGCCCTCCATCCGCCTTCACCTGCCGGTGTAGGAGAAAACGATCCTTTGGAGACAAGCAGTTCTCTAGAAAATGGAGGTCCAAGTTTCATTTCACAGTTGAAAAGAGCAGCCGGTGAGCGACAGCTACTAGAGGTCTGCAGAACGGAGGATGAAGACACTTCAGAAACAGAGGTCGTAGCATTTCAAGGGCAGGGTGGTGGGACACACGGACATGCTCATGGAATTTTGGATGAACACCGCGATGATGTCCAGGAAGCTGACATGCTCCACAGAAAACACTCCATGGACCAACGCTTCCCATTCCTGATGACTGAACACCTCCAGATTCCAAAGGAAGAAGTCCGTGAAAAAAATGATGGCCCCGGAGAAGAAAAAGGCCCTGACGAGATTCAAGTTCAAAATGAAACTTCTGCCTCCACGTTTGACAAACAGACAGAAACGTCTCTTTCTGAGAGTCTTCCTAAACTGGACGATGGGGGTACAGTTGAAGTCATGGAATCTGGGGGCTCCTTGGCACAATACTTACTTGCTGCTGGAAAGCACGAGGCTCCTGTGACTGAAGACCTTGGAGCCAAGGCCCAGCTTGTCCAGCGTGAATCGATCACTTCGATGGAGGTTGAAGAAGTCACTTTCAACACCGTGTATGAATATTACAACCAACGACAAGAATCGCTTGGGCGACCCATTTCTCCTGAATCTGATGTTTCCATTGATGTGGGAAGTACAAGCAGTGATGACATCTCGGAGTTAGATCAGTTTTATACTCCACCGTCATCGGTTGAACATTTTGAATCTCCAAAATCGCCTGATTCGTATATTACTCCTTCGGATATTACTAAGCAAGCCTCAACTAATTCAGTAGATGAGTCTGTTGAAAGGTACAGCACACCTGTAGAGGAACCTGCTGAACGATACTCAACACCTTCTGAAGGTGAGGGAGCAGAAAGATATGCCACACCCCCAGGGGAGACACTGGAGAGATACTCTACACCCCCAGGGGAGACACTGGAGAGATACTCTACACCCCCAGGGGAGACTCTGGAGAGATACTCTACACCCCCAGGGGAGGCTCTGGAGAGATACTCTACACCCCCAGGGGAGGCTCTGGAGAGGTACTCCACGCCTATAAGTGGAGAAACAGTTGAAAGATACTTTGTTCCTACTGGGGGACCAAACGCCCCTGAAAACTTTAAAGGGCACCCAGCCAAAATGCAAAGGGAAGATAGTTCACCCCATGAGCTTTTCCAAACACCCACAGGGGAGAGAAGTTCGGCGTACGATATATGGCGCTCTGATTCATTTGGCACACCCAATGAAGCCATTGAACCAAAAGACAACGAAATGCCCCCCTCTTTTCTTGAGCCTCTCACAAGAAGGAAGCTATTTGAAAATACCACCTTAGGCTTCATTGTGGAAGTTGAAGGCCTTCCAGTCCCCAATGTGAAGTGGTATCGAAATAAATCTTTGCTAGAGCCAGATGAAAGAATCAAAATGGAAAGGGTGGGTAATGTGTGGTCATTGGAAATTGCTAACATGCAAAAAGGAGACAGGGGAGAGTACATGTGCCATGCTGTCAACATCATCGGGGAATCAAAGAGCTTTGCAATCGTCGACATAATCGCTCAGGAAGAAAGTGCAGTAGCCCTGCCACCTCCGGTCACACATCAGCATGTCATGGAGTTTCACTTGGAAAACACCACCGCATCAAGAACACCTTCTCCCCAAGAAATTGTCCTGGAAGTTGAACTAGGTGAAAAAGACGTTCAGGAATTTGAGAAGCAAGTGAAAATTGTCACGGTTCCTGAATTTACTCCTGATCATAAAAGCATGATCGTGAGTCTCGATGTTCTTCCCTTGAATTTAGCCAATATGGCTTCAAGCAGGGAAGAAGACAGGGATTTAAAAATTGATCTCGAAGCATTTGAAATGCCTCCTCGCTTTATCATGCCCATTTGTGATTTCAGAATTCCGGAAAATGCAGACGCTGTATTCAAATGTTCAGTCATAGGCATCCCAACTCCAGACGTCAAATGGTATAAAGAATATATGTGTATTGAGCCAGATGATGCTAAATATGTGATTCATGAGGAGAAAGGAAGTCACACCCTTAGAATTCGAAACGTGAGTCTTTCAGACAGTGCAACGTATAGATGCCGAGCTGTGAATTCTGTGGGAGAGGCTATTTGCCGAGGATTCCTCACCATGGGAGATTCTGAAATGTTTGCTCTGTCAGCCAGGCAAAGCAAAGTGACTGTAAGCAGTCTGAAGGAAGAATTGCTATTGAGGAGCAAATATACAGGCAGCTTTTTTGAATTTCAGGTGGTGGAAGGGCCTCCCAGGTTCATCAAAGGTATTTCTGACTGCTATGCACCCTTGGGAACGGCAGCCTATTTCCAATGTTTAGTGCGTGGCTCTCCCAGGCCCACAGTGCAGTGGTATAAAGATGGCAAATTGGTCCAAGGGTCGCGGTTCAGTTCTGAGGAAAGTGGGGTAGGCTTCCACAACCTTTTTATAACAAGTATAGTCAAAGGTGACGCGGGCGAGTACAGGTGTGTCGCTAGGAACAAATCAGGAACGGCTGAGAGCTGTGCATCACTTGCTCTAACCTGACCTCCCTGCACCGGTTCTCAAGCCTCGGGGACTTCTAAAATTCAAGTCCTTGCATGTTTTCCAAATGTTAAAGCTCTAATATAAACTCCCCAATACTTCCACTCCACCTAGTGCTTTACATGAAAGACCCCTGGGGAAATCATTGATCTGTAGAAATCGCCTCTTTGTAATACATGTAAATATTCTGTTATTGAAACATCACCACGTCTGTCACTTCTGCTGTGAATCATCCCGAATTATTAAATGTCTCCATGGCGACCCGATTGTTGGCACGTCTCCTTTCTTCTCACTCGCCGTGCACGAGCTGTTTTCCGCAGAGTGTAAAATGGAAGATCATGTCAGATGACCCCACAGGCCGACTGGTAAGAGAAAGTCACTCTGATGATAACCTGCTTAGGGAATTTTAACCTTTTGAGTTCCGACCCAGGCTTTTTGTACTTACGGTCAAAATAAACCAAAAGATCATCATAATAAAAATAAACAAATAAACTAGAACAAGAAAACAAATCCTGCCAATGACCCTAGAATGGTTTGCATTGTCATCTTCATAGGCTCCTTTCAGCTCATTAAAAAAAGTTTTCATTATTCATTTTTGTCTTCCTAAGTGTTTTACGTCTCCCTGATTTTGAAGGGACCCATGATACTGTCCTTATAGACCGAGTTCATCTGCTCATTCACAACGAAAGAGCAGGACATGTTTGCAAATGCCCCAGTGTCTCAAGTTTCTAGATGGTCATCAATTGGAAAACGTAGCATTAATTTGCTATCTACCTCGAGGACAATGAATATGGTATTTACATATTGATTTTAAATTGCCTTTCAATTTCAGGATCTTTAATATTAGGGGAAAGAAGAAGGTCCGACATTTTTAGAATTGAGGTGATAGAGTAATTTTATTGTAGCTTCTTTTTAAATAACAAGATATAATAAGCATTCCTGTCATTTTCAGTAACTTTCATTTTTTAAATGAACAAAAATTGACTGTAATAAATTTTTCTTAAGATTTTTCCACAGTAACTATACTTTTTTTAAATTAAAGTAGTAAATTCACCAAATTATTTGCATTGTGCTAACTTTGTGAACCTAAATCAACTCACATAAAATGTAATAAATGTAGAGAAATTCCATTTTCTTTTCTGAAAGTGAGGGCATTTGACCCAAAAGCCTCACAGGTGATTGCTTACACCTTCTGAGTCTATGTCATCCCAGTGATGGCTTTGTAAAATATAATTGAGAACAAATGTTACTCTTACAAATCAAATATAATGATGAGATGATGGATCATACTTTCTCCAATTAATAGCTGTATTTGTCACCTGAATTGAGTAAAATTTTAGTGCCATGATATTAAATATGTCCATGTTAGTTTTCAACAAAATGAATTCATATATCCTATAGTATTTATTACTATATTTCTTTGATCTATAAATTTTATATTCCCACAGTGGGTATTCCCGAACAACTTTCCAAATTAATAAAGCAGTTGGGAGAGTGTCTTGATTTTAGGCAGTACAGTCAGGCTTATCTGTTACCTCCAATCACCCCCACCTCAAAAAAAGAGGTGCAAAAGCAACATATTTCATCTTGCTATGACAGATACACAGTAATGGGATGATCATTTCTATTTCAACCAGTAAGTGATTGTGTAGGTAGATAATATCAATCAAAATAATAAGAGATAGGATGCAATATATCACACCCTAAATCCCTGAACTAAAACCTAGTTTTATAGCTCAGAGACATAACTCTGAGTCACGTCATGGACGTTTAGGGAAAGAGACACTCAAACATGGTAACCACACTTACCGACATCAGACAGCAGAGCAGCAGCTCAAGCCTGACAGCTGCAAACAAAGACAGGAAAGCAGCAATGCCCCGCTGAATTCACAAAGAGCCAAGCAATACTCGTTTGCTCACTGAGGAAGGGAGATGATTTGATTTTGCACATCAAAATTCTGATAAGTTTCAAATGCACTGAATTTGAGGTTATGCAGAATTAAAATGACTGGATTTTTTTTTTAAAAAGTCTTGCCCACACTTGGCTTACTTATTGTGTACCAAATTAAATGTGTATTTTTTTCAGACTCCATGACACGTAACTTAAAAGTCTCACTATTATTTTTTTTTTATGCTGAACAAAAAACTCATTGTTTACATTATGAAAGTAGAGTTTAGGTATAATTTTAGCTGTTGCTATATGATGTTAACTTACTTTTGATATTTTAGCATTTGAATTTCATTTTGTATCCTTTTATGGCCACTATATGCCATGTTTAGGAGCCCTGATGGCCCTGTGAGGTAAGCTTTAGATTGCTAACCACAATGCCCAAAGTTTAAACCCAACAGTGGCTCCAAGGGAGAAAGATAAAGCTGTCTGCTCTTGTGAACATTCATAGCCTTGAAAACCGCATAAGTTTGCTGTGAATCAGCATCAACTCTATGGCTGTGGGTGTGGCTTATGTGCCATGTTGAAGGAACCCTAGTGGCTCTTGGGGTTAGGTACCTGGATGCTAGCCACAAGGTTGGCAGTTCAAACTGACCAGCTACTTTACAGGGGAAAAATGAGGCTGGCTGCTCTGGTAAAAATGTACAGTCTTGTTAATGCTGTATAAGGTTGGAATTGACTGATGGCAGTGACTTGGGTATAAATCTACCCAATGTGTTTGGAAGCAATTGAAAACAACTGAAATTATTTCAAAACTTAAATGAGTCTGGGTAGTTTAACTATATTCCGATTTAGTCCCTTTACAGATATTGTAAGTGTCTAGGTGAGGGAAAATCTGACATGAGTAATGTAAATCAAATGGGAAGCCATTATTAGTAAATGGAAGTAATCAATCGTTTTAAGGCTTGTGAATTTAAATTATAAGTGAGTCTATATTCTGCATACTGTAACTTTAACCAGAATGCTCATACCCAAAAAAGATTCCCTAATCCTGTCTTCTCTTATACACTAAAATAGGAATTTGGTAGAACACTATTCCATGTATACAAACAGAGTGAAGTAAAAGATTAATGCAACTTTCTGTCTCGATAACTTAGTACAACCACTATTAGCAGAGTTGTACTATATACCTAACAGACTCACTGAAAAAAATTCAGATTTCTTAATATCACATTACGTGATCATTCATTCTTTCATTCATGGTATTATTTTAAGAATAAATGTTATTCACGGCTTTGCTTTTGTCCAATCATGCTGTACAGGTTTTTCTTGTACAATAAAAGACAATCAAATCTGATGTTGTTGTTTTCTCTTCTTTCTGAGTCTCCTATTTTCTTGATTAGCTTGACTAAAAGTGGCCTGATCGTAAGACTTTCATCGAAGTCATAAAGCAGTTCACAGGACAAGCAAATGCCGCATATGCCTAGTAACTGAAACAGGTTCTCTTCCAAATTCAAAGTACACACTTTCTGTAGTTCCTTACTTTTAATAATGGCTTCCATTTAAAGGCAGTAACTAGAGCATACATATTTTATTGGGGCATTAATCAGTCTTTAATTTGACAGTAAAGATATTTTAAACTCAAGGGAATCTGAATGTATATGTATGACACTTCTGGATCTTCACAGAAATTGATTGACATAATCTCAAATTCTTCTACTGTGAGTATTTGGCAAATGATTTCCTAAGCAGTGAAGCCGGAACCATCACAAGGAAAACTCCCACCCTCACACCTGGCGAAAGCGCAGGTGTGCATCCAAGTGGGGGAATTGCCTTTGTACAGGATCTAGGGCTACTTCGTTTTCTCTAACAAGCTCATGCTGCATTTTAGAAATGTGCACTTTGCTAAATTAACCCCAGAAGAATTTTAACAATTTCAGGAAGAAAGCAGATGGCCAACTGATGGGATACAGTTGTTTAACTTCGTTTTTTTGTTGTTGTTAAATGAAATTTTCTGGTAAACTACGAATCATTTTTCCCATACAGAGTTTTCTAGTTCTCTTCTGTCTGCTGAGGATGAAGAACTCCAAACCTATAGTTATGACCTTCAGCTATCCAATAGGAATGAAACACTTGAACTTTTATCTGAGCCTCCAGTTCATTCAACTAAATTCAACAGCAGACACGATGGCAGTGTTCCAGTTTTCATCAAAGAACTGTCCGATGTTGACGTCAGCATTGAGGATGTGGCTAAACTGTCCGTTACTGTCACCGGCATTCCCAAGCCGAAAGTTCAGTGGTTCTTCAATGGGGTACTGTTAACCCCTTCTGCTGACTACAAATTTGTTTACGATGGTAATGATCACAGCCTGATCATACTGCTCACCAAGTCTGAGGATGAGGGCGAGTACACGTGTATTGCCAGTAATGAGTATGGAAAGGCAGGATGTAGTGCCTACCTACAAATCAATCCCAAAGGGGAGGGCCACCAGGCGACAGATACAGAACTAGCAGTGGAGAGCCCACTGGAAACGCTGAAAGATCCCTGTCCTCCGTACTTCCTGAAAACATTAAAACCAATCCAGTGTGTGCAAGGGCGCCCCGCCATTTTTGAGTACACCGTGCTTGGGGTCCCTGCCCCCACTATTTTGTGGTTCAAAGAAAAGGAGCAGCTTTGCACAAATGTTTACTACACCATCATTCATAAGCCCGACGGCTCTGGGACGTTCATTGTCAATGACCCGCAGAGGGAAGATGGTGGCCTCTATGTCTGTAAAGCAGAGAACGCGTGGGGGGAGGCCACGAGCGGGGCAGAGCTGCTTGTCCTGCCAGAAGACACAGACGTGACCGATGCCCCCCACGAAGTGAAGTCCCCACCAGAGGCGCCTGCAGACCAAGGACTTCCACAAGTGGATTTTCCACGGACGTCGTCCTTGGAGGCCCTGCCCCCCGATGCCTTGGGCTCGGAGCAGGAAATTGCACCTTGTGTACAGGATACCATTTGGCAAACAGCTCTAATCGCAGAAGGAAAGTGGCAGCTTTCTTATGAGGATGTAGCTAAAACCGATGAGTGGAGCAGTGAAGCTGTGTTAGAATCACACCAAGTGCGATCCACGGTCACCTTGGGGCAGGATATGCCTGCTCCTGAGGAAAGCCCCAGTGAACTTTCCATTGAGGACACAATGCTCATTCGGCCTCAGAAGGAGCCCCCTTCGACATCACAGCCACCGATTGCCCAGAAGACCCTCCCCAGAGAAGATACGCTCCTGCTTCAAGAGGGATGCTTGGAAAGCGTCCAGCGCCCTGACTTCGTGAACTCTGAGCTCCGGTATGAGCCCCAGGTCCCTTCAGAACACGTGTGCACAGAAGAAGGCGTCGTCGTGTTAGAACGTGCAGGTAGGCTTGCAGGCCCAGGACCAGATTTTGCAGACCAGCTGGAGGAAAGCCAGTCTTTAAAGTTTCCGCTCGTCCTGGAGGAAAAGCAGGTGCTGGTCAAGGAAGAACTTTCTGGTAACTTGACAGTGCCTCCACCCCAAACTGTAGAGTATCAAAAAGAGCCGGGGACAATCAAGCGAGCACAGGAGGTACAGGGAAGGAGCATCCTTTCTAAGGAAAATGTGCTTGCTGGTATTCCAGATGAGCAGAGATCAACCCTGAAGACTCAGATCCGCAGGGCGCTGCAAGCAGCCATGGCCTGTGAGCAGCCGAGTCTGTTCTCCGAGTGGTTACGAGATATTGAAAAGGTGGAGGTCAAGGCCATCAACCTCACCGAGGAGCCCAAACGCCTCCTATGTACCTATCTGATTACCTCAGTGCAGTCTGTAACTGAAGAATTCACCATCGCCATCGAAGGCATCGATCCTCAGATGGCTAACCTGGAAACGGAACTGAAGGACGCGTTGAGCTCCATTGTATGTGAGGAACAACACATCCTAGTAGCCGAGGGCCCCAGAATTCAGAAAGGAGGCCGCGTGGGTTTGCAGGAGGAAATGGACTCTTCTTCAGAGTCACAGAAGGGGGAGGTCCTCACGGAGCCAGGAGTTGAATCTAAATATCTGGTCTCACCGGAAGAGGTCAGCTGCGTGCAGGTGGACAGTCACGTCAAAGCTGCGGGAAGTGAGGCTGTTCGTGATGGCGTTACTGCAACTGCCCTGACTGAGGAAAGGCAAGCTGGCATGCCGATACCACTAGAGGACGAAGAGAAGTCCTCCGACCGTGGTGCCAAGGAGATGGAGAGAGCAAAGGCCCAGGAAGCCCAGGGCAGCTTAGTCACAGAGGACTGCCCTGTTATACAGACACCCTTGCGGGACACCACCGCGGAGGAAGGAGATGCCGTAGGCCTCACAGCCTCCATAACAAACGCTAAAGAGGTGAACTGGTATTTTGAGAATAAACTGGTGCCTTCAGATGGAAAGTTCAAGTGTTCACAAGATCAAAATACATATACTCTAGCAATTGACAGCGTCAACGCAGAAGAGCATCAAGGAGAGTACGCCTGTGAAGGCTCGAATGACCACGGCAGAGCCACCACCTCAGCAAACCTCACTGTAGTGACCCGAGGTCGGCCTCCCAGGATGACACAGCCCCATCTCTAACCCTCACTGGATTGTCGTGGGCTAGGTTCCGTCACTGAGTTTCCACTTACCTTCACTGCCAGACACCACGTGTTTAGAAATAGGATGAAATCAGAGACCTAATCATGGTTATGAGAGTCCCTCCTTTCGCCCCTTACTGCCATTTTGGTAAATTTGTCACCATGTTTGTTAGCCCTTGTTTTAAAAATGAAACGTACATCTCTTTCATAGTCTGAACGAGTATGCTTTGTAGTTGACGTATGAAGGCATTTTAATAACATGTCAGAAAAAGCGCCTTCTCTAAATCACCCATCTCACCCGACTCCAACATAACCATGATTATGGTCCCTTTGCACTGCTGCTTCTTCTCTCTCTCAGGTTTTCACCTTATCGTTTTATTTCGTGTCTCACTTTTCCTTCTTCACAGTTTTTTAGCGTTCCTAGTGAACATGGTATGTGTAAGAATATATCGTGTTATTATTGCACGTAAGCATCACATCTTATGACTTTACATAATTCACTGCAGAGGCATGGTGACACGTGTTGAAAGTTGCTCATGTCCTCCTTTTACCTTCAATGATGTGTTGTTCGTCACTCGAATGGCTGTGACCCATCTCACCAATCTCAGCTGTTCTACTTCATTAACAGCAACGAGCGCTAGACGAGGAAAGAAGGCTTGCTCACGCTAACGGACTCTGCTTCCTTTCCAGCTGCCCCCGTGATCAAGAAGAGAATTGAATCCCTGGAAGTTGCCCTGGGCCACCTTGCCAAATTCACCTGTGAGATCCAGGGTGCCCCCAATGTCCGCTTCCAGTGGTTTAAAGCGGGCAGAGAAATTTACGAGAGTGACAAGTGTTCTATCCGGTCTTCAAATTACATCTCGAGCCTGGAGATCCTGAGAACCCAGGTGGTGGACTGCGGCGAGTACATCTGCAAAGCTTCCAATGAGTACGGCAGCGTCAGCTGCACTGCCACGCTGACTGTGACAGGTAAATGCTGTTCGTTGACGTGAACGTCATGGGCCCCTTTCATTGTGCTACCCATGTTCCCGTTGTACAGGTGCGGAAGGTGTGTCAACTCAAGTCAAGAAGCCAGGAACTGAGATGCTAACTTGGTGGCTAGGGGCTCTGGCGCCTGGGCGCTACCCGGGTGGGAACAGAAATGCTTTCCAGTCTTGTTTCTCACGGCAACTGAAGGAAAATAACTTATTTGGAGAACCATTTTACGGAATCAAATGAGCAAGACGCCTGAAAATGTTTTTGTTTTGTTTTAAGTTGGGCTTTTTGTTTAGGTCTAATTTGGTTTTCTTCCCTTTTTCTTTAATGACTAGCAAGATGAAATGTGTGAGAGAAAAGCCATATTGGTCTTTAATATTTCTTTGAAACATTTCAGAGCAGTCTGGTGCTACTAGAAAATAAATAATAATATCTCGGTTTATTTAAGAGTTTAGAAACCGGCTAACCAGTTTAAAACAGAAGTACAAACTGAAAATAGTCAGAGTATTAGATACAAAATAAACCAATCCCAATGTGAGACCAGGAGCTCGTACAGAACTACAAACCAGGACTCTTGCCCTAGACTTTATTACTAATTTAAGAATAAAGAACAACGCGAATATTCTGTACTTAGTTTTCCAATGGACACACTCATTCCATGCTTGAATTTCCTCATAGACAAAAAAGATTAGAGTCTCTCTCTCTCTCTCTCTCTCTCTCTCTCTCTCTCCTTTCCTCCCTCCTTTTCTCTCCCGAGGTAAAGTGTGAGTGTGAGTGTGATGTGGTTTGGAGAAGTCATGCAGGAACGCTGAGGGCACTTCCTGGTGCTTGTTTGCAATGAGAGCATCCAGGGAGAAGAGAAGGAACCACACCTTTAACTATAACACTCTCAGCACTACAACCCTTTTCCCGAGAAACCTTGCCTACGGTAGCCCAATCCGTGATCTCCCACTTTCTGACATTGTTTCTAATAGTTTGGGGACTTGATTGGCCCACATTAGGCTAATACACGAATGAGACTGATACATGAGCTTTTAGAAAGGGAGTGAAAAGGTCAGGGCTGACATTTTAAATATTGGAGAAGTTCAAAGTGCAGAATGGAAATGGGAAACTATTGTTATTACATACTTTTACAAACAGAATAATGGCCGGAGGGATGCATTCCAAGTCACACCAGTTGAGGATTTGCTGGAGGCTGATATCTGGGTTAAAGCAACTTTTTCACACTTAATAATCCTCTTATCACTTAATATCCCTAGTCTATAGAAGAGTCAAGTACATCTTCTTTACCATTCTTACAACAGTCTTCTAACGCATAAAATTAAAGTATGAGCTGAAATTCTTACTAATTAATTCAAATAATCAGTGACTAAAAGGAACCAAAAATTAATAATGGTCAATCAATATTGCTCCGTGCAGGAACACGTTCTTTTCTATGATGGTGATAGGAGCTGTTTGAGTTGGTTTCTTGTGATATATATATATTGAAAGTGATATCGTGCTCTTCCACTAAAGAACACTCAGCCTTTTCTTTGCAAGTTGTCTCGTTCTTGTTAATGCATTATCCGATTTCACATTCTGTCTTGTGTCTCTCTCAAGACATAACTCCTCCTTTGTCTCTCCTGGAATAGAGAATGACAACAATCGCTTTGGTGGGGGCAAAAGGTAATGTTGAGACCATTTCTTTTGCAGAGGCATATCCGCCGATCTTTCGCTCAAGACCTAAATCCATTACAACTTTTGTGGGCAAGGCTGCCAAATTCCTTTGCACCGTGTCAGGGACCCCGGTGATCGAAACCATCTGGCAGAAAGATGGGGCTGCACTGTCCCCTTCCCCAAACCGCAGGATGTCAGATGCCGAAAACAAACACATTTTAGAACTCTCAAATCTGACGACTCAAGATAGAGGAGTTTATTCCTGTAAGGCTTCTAACAAGTTTGGCGCTGACATGTGCCAAGCTGAGTTGATCGTGATCGACAAGCCGCGCTTCATCAAAGAATTAGAGCCTGCGCAAACGGCGATCAACAAGAAGATACGCCTGGAGTGCCAAGTCGACGAAGATAGAAAGGTCACGGTGGCGTGGAACAAAGATGGGCACAAGCTGCCCCCTGGGAAAGATTATAAGATCTATTTTGAAGATAAAATAGCATCCCTTGAGATTCCTCTGGCCAAACTAAAAGATTCAGGTACTTATATCTGCACGGCTTCCAATGAGGCTGGCAGCAGCTCCTCTTCGGCAACGGTAACTGTCAGAGGTAAGAAATGTGAGAATGCGGTTTTCACTTCCTTCTAGTAAAGGACGCTTGACTAGAGTGTACCTTGTTCTCAAAATTATTTCATTTAAGCGAGCATGTTGGTCTGGGGGAATCTTGGCTCTGTTTTATTTTGTTCATCTTCACTATTTACTTATTTTTGTTCTTTTCCAACTGTCTGCCATTAACACAACGTGCTTTGAAATTTCTTCTAAGGCCATCGAGTGTCTAGGCAATCCTTTAATATCTTCTTTTATACAGTTGGTCTTTGTGTAAGTATAGTAAGTATAGTTGGGGGGTGGGGATTGTTTTGTTTTTCGCTTTATTCAATCAAGAGTCCAGGGAATTGTCACTGAAAGCTATAGAGCGCACCCCGGTTTTGCAGGGTGTGTGTGTGTGTAGCCATTTCATGTGTGTTGTGTCTTTTTGTTGCACACATCTGTTTCTTCTGTGCAGGTTAGGCTCAACTATCTTCTCCTTTGTCTTTTTTTGTAAACTTCATGTAGAGCCGCCCTCCTTTGTGAAGAAGGTGGATCCCTCTTACTTAATGCTCCCAGGTGAATCAGCTCGCCTCCACTGTAAGGTCAAAGGCTCACCTGTGATGCAGATTACTTGGTTTAAAAATAACAAGGAACTCCAGGAAAGTAACACCGTCCGAATGTCTTTCGTCAATTCGGAAGCTGTCCTCGATATCACGGACGTGAAAGTTGAAGACAGTGGGAATTATTCGTGTGAAGCCGTGAATGACGTTGGCAGCGACAGCTGCAGTACTGAAATAGTTATCAAAGGTTTGTCTCCTCCCAGTCAGCGTCCGTGGTTTCTCGGAGAAAACATCGTTTCTCTCAGCTGCCTGCACCACGTTATTTATCATGTTCTCCTGCTTTTCTAGAGCCGCCTTCTTTCGTGAGGACTCTGGAGCCTGCAGACGTAGTCAGAGGGACCAACGCCCTACTTCAGTGCGAAATCTCGGGCACGGGACCGTTTGAAATTAGCTGGTTCAAAGACAAGAAGCAAATTCGAAGTAGTAAAAAGTACAGGTTGTTTTCTCAGAAGGCTCTGGTGTCTCTGGAGATCTTCTCTTTCAATAGTGCAGATGTTGGCGAATACGAATGCGTGGTCGCTAACGAAGTCGGGAAGTGTGGCTGCAGTGCCACTCACTTACTCAAAGGTGAGTGCGGGGACCTACCTGTCTTCTCTTTAGTAACTGGGCCAAATAGCTTTCTTAGCCGGGGAAGGAAAGCGGGCACCTTCAGGGCCTATCTTTTGAAAATATGGTGTCTCTTGGGTTGACTCGGGAACTGGGGGATAAAGCTGATGGCTTTATCTCGGCATGAGTCTAAATATTTAGTCGCTGGTCACAAAGGAAATGTCATACTAAGTAATTTATGGCCTAAATCTGGTATCTTCGTCGCCGACCCTTTGAAAATTTGGTTTCTCTTGGGTTAACTTGGGAACTTGGAGATAAATTTGATGACGTTCTCTGGACATGAGTGTAAATATTTAGTCCTGGTCTCAAAGGAAATTTCATAACACGTAATCTCTGACCTATAGCCAATGACCATATATCTTCTATGCTTATGTCTCTTGCATGGGATTGCAACTCTTCTTCAATTGTGCTTCTTCTAATTAACCTACACCATGATTGGACCAGATACACGTCACCTAGCTCAAACGCTGAAGTCCATAGGGCGCTGAACCTGCTTGGTAATTGGTTAATTTCGTGTGCTCTTTTTCTTCACTAGAACCGCCAACCTTTGTAAAGAAAGTAGATGATTTTACCGCCCTGGCGGGACAAACTGTTACCTTACAAGCTGCTGTGAGAGGGTCAGAACCCATTTTTGTCACATGGATGAAAGGACAAGAGACCATTCGAGACGATGAAAAACTCAAAATGAGTTTTTCCAATGGTGTTGCCGTCTTGGTCATCCCTGATGTACAGATTCACTTAGGTGGCAAATACACTTGCCTGGCTGAAAATGAAGCAGGAAGTCAAACGTCTGTCGGGGAATTGATAGTTAAAGGTTTGTGGGGGAACATTTTAACTTTGAGTCCATACTTCCATTTTTAGTGACACCCTAGCACATACTTAGGGATCCTAACTCTCTACTACCATTGTAGAACCTGCCAAAATCATTGAGAGAGCAGAACTGATCCAAGTGACAGCGGGAGACCCCGCCACGCTGGAGTACACAGTCGCAGGCACCCCAGAACTCAAACCCAAGTGGTACAAAGATGGGAGACCCTTGGTTGCCAGCAAAAAGTACAGAATAAGCTTTAAAAACAATGTGGCCCAGCTCAAATTCTATTCGGCTGAACTTCACGACAGTGGTCAGTACACGTTTGAGATCTCCAATGAAGTGGGCACGAGCTCCTGCGAGACCACCTTCACTGTCCTAGGTTAGTAGCTGAGAACCCTGGAAAGGATGCACCCCAACAAAGACCCAGAGTAAGTCATTCATTGATCGCTTTCTCCCTTTCTTGTGCCACAAACAGATCGGGACATTGCTCCGTTTTTCACCAAACCCTTACGCAACGTGGATTGCATTGTCAGCGGTACCTGCAGGCTAGACTGTAAAATCGCTGGCTCCCTCCCAATGAGGGTGGCCTGGTTTAAAGACAGTAACGAAATAGCCTCTTCTGACAAATTCAAAATAGCCTTTGTGGAAGGCACGGCCTCTTTGGAGATAAGCAGAGTAGACATGAGCGACGCAGGGAACTTCACCTGTCGGGCCACGAACTCGGTGGGAAGCAAAGACAGCAGCGGAGCCCTGATTGTGCAAGGTTGGCTGGAGGCTTTGCCTTTCCTTCTTCCTACAAACTCTGTTCAAATTAAGGCTTCCTCCCTTAACTGTGCCTCTTAATTCTTTGAAATTCTTTCTTATACCCCTTCTTCAGAACCACCCAGTTTTGTAACTAAACCCAGATCAAAGGATGTTCTGCCTGGCTCGGCAGTTTGCCTGAAGAGCACTTTCC
Source organism: Echinops telfairi (assembly GCF_000313985.2). Taxonomy (NCBI): domain Eukaryota; kingdom Metazoa; phylum Chordata; class Mammalia; order Afrosoricida; family Tenrecidae; genus Echinops; species Echinops telfairi. The sequence continues at coordinate 4,545,970 of NW_022103899.1, read as the reverse complement.
AAGGGTCCACCCCGCTCACCATCAGGTGGTTTAAAGGTGACAAAGAGCTGGTTTCTGGTGGAAGCTGCTACATTACCAAAGAAGCTCTAGAGAGTTCTCTGGAGCTATATGCAGTCAACATCTCTGACTCAGGCACATATACCTGTAAAGTCAGCAACATCGCGGGAAGCGTGGAGTGCAGCGCAAACTTGTTTGTGAAAGGTTTGCTTTGCTTTCTTGACATCTTCGTGTCTTTGCTGGGATAAGCTCTCTCCTCTTCCTTGCATTTCTTACTAACATCCTTCCTTCCACAGGACCCGCCACGTTTGTTGAAAAGTTAGAACCGTCACAACTGTTAAAGAAGGGAGACTCCATGCAGCTAACCTGCAAAGTAACCGGCACCCCTCCGATTAAGATAACGTGGTTCATAAATGATAGAGAAATTAAGGAGAGCAGCAAGCACAGAATGTCCTTTGTGGAGTCGACCGCGGTTCTCAGGCTTACGGATGTTGCCACTGAAGACAGCGGCGAGTACATGTGTGAGGCTCAAAATGAGGCTGGCAGTGACCACTGCAGTAGCATTGTCATCGTGAAAGGTTGGTGACCACCTTGTTCTTTGCTTTACCAAAATTGGGACCCGTAGCACAGATCCTTCCCCCGTTAACGCAACGTAAAATTATTTTCTACTGTAGAGTCACCTTACTTTACCAAAGAATTTAGGCCAATTGAAGTGTTGAAGGAATATGATGTCATGCTGCTGGCCGAGGTGGCAGGCACGCCTCCGTTTGAGATCACTTGGTTCAAGGACCACACAACTCTGCGAAGCGGTAGGAAGTACAAAACCTTCATGCAGGATCAGCTGGTCAGCCTGCAGATCCTCAAGTTTGGGGCTGCCGATGCTGGCGAGTACCAGTGCAGGGTGACCAATGAGGTGGGGAGCAGCACCTGCAGCGCCAGGGTGACTTTAAGAGGTTAGTGTTGGTTCAAAGTATGGGCTGACTCTCTGTCGAGTCAATTCTTTGCAGAGAATTGCAAAAGAAACCCAAAAAAAGCCAGCTTTGCTATAGATCGATCTGGTCTTGATAGAGAATTCGTTCTTCTATTAGAACCCCCGTCCTTTGTAAAGAAGATCGAGACCACCAGCTCACTGCGAGGAGGCACAGCCGCCTTCCAGGCCACCCTGAAGGGCTCCTTACCCATCACAGTCACTTGGCTAAAAGACAACGAGGAAATCACAGAAGACGACAATATAAGAATGACCTTTGAGAACAACGTGGCCAGCCTGTATTTCAGTGGCATCGAAGTAAAGCACGATGGGAAATATGTCTGTCAGGCCAAAAATGATGCGGGGCTGCAGAGATGTTCTGCCTTACTCTCTGTGAAAGGTTGGTTCCGAAATGTTTCTTTGGGCTCGAGGAAGAAAGGAAGATGTAAGCCTTTCAGCAGAGCGATTCGCAACCTGCATCTGTTCTTCTATTTCCTACAGAACCGGCAACCATCACTGATGAGGCTGTGTCTATAGATGTCACCCAAGGAGACCCAGCTACTCTGCAGGTTAAATTTTCAGGGACTAAGGAGATTACAGCCAAATGGTTTAAAGACGGCCAAGAACTGACCCTGGGCCCCAAATACAAAATCAGTGTCACCGACACCGTCTCCATACTGAAGATTATTACAACAGAAAAGAAAGATAGTGGGGAATACACTTTTGAGGTCCAAAATGATGTTGGGAGGAGCAGCTGCAAGGCTCGAATTAATGTATTAGGTTGGTATCGCTTCCCTACGGCCAGCAATCAGGCTCTGGCACACTCTGTTATCTCTTACAAGTTCAGAGAATGTACACATAGATAGATTGACCTAATACTTACTTCTGCTTTTCTGTTGGCTAGATCTGATCATTCCTCCCTCGTTCACCAAAAAGCTGAAGAAAATGGATAGCATCAAAGGGTCTTTCATTGACTTAGAATGCATAGTGGCTGGGTCCCATCCCATAAGCATCCAATGGTTCAAGGACGACCAAGAAATCTCAGCCAGTGAAAAGTACAAATTCTCTTTCCATGACAATACTGCCTTCTTGGAAATCAGCCAACTGGAAGGCACCGACAGTGGGACATACACGTGTTCTGCCACCAACAAGGCAGGCCACAACCAGTGCAGTGGCTACCTCACTGTCAAAGGTTGGCAACTTTCTCTCCACCTAGCAAGGGCTTATTGCATTTTCCTTTCTTGATTCTAAACCTGATTGCTCAGGCTCTAAAGCGAATCTCCCTCTCCCTCTTTCTTTCACCCAGAACCCCCTTACTTTGTGGAAAAGCCACAGTCACAGGATGTTAATCCTCACACGAGAGTTCAACTCAAGGCTCTCGTGGGCGGGACTGCGCCCCTGACAATCAAGTGGTTTAAGGACAACAAAGAGTTGCACTCAGGAGCAGCTCGGTCGCTCTGGAAGGATGACACCTCCACTGTGTTAGAACTCTTTTCAGCCAAAGCTACTGATTCTGGAACCTACATTTGCCAGCTAACCAATGATGTTGGCACGGCAACCAGCAAAACCACTCTCTTTGTCAAAGGTCTGGTATCGACACCTTTTCCCTTCCTGGCTTCTCTTGGAATTTCTAGGGGGAAAGGGTTGGGCTGGGAAAGCAATGTTGCTCAATGGCCTTTGTTGTTTTAAAAATGCTCAAAAAATTTGTGTTTTCACATTTAGAGCCTCCTCAATTCATTAAGAAGCCCAGCCCTGTCTTAGTGCTGAGGAACGGACAGTCAACATCATTTGAATGCCAAGTAACTGGCACTCCTGAAATCAAGGTGTCTTGGTATCTGGATGGAAATGAGATAACAGCCATTGAGAAGCATGGCATTTCCTTCATTGAGGGCGTAGCCACTTTCCAAATTTCTGGGGCCAGGGTAGAGAACAGCGGCACGTACGTCTGCGAAGCTCGAAACGACGCCGGCACAGCGAGCTGTAGCGTCGAACTGAAAGTGAAAGGTTTGTTACTGGAATCTGCTTCCCATTCTGGCAGGGCTGCCGGGCAGGCAGGTCTTCCCTTGAGTAAGCGAGTGTCTGTCTTCCTTTTGAATCTCTAGAACCTCCCACCTTTGTCAGGGAGCTGAAGCCTGTGGAAGCAGTGCATGACAGCGAGGTGGAGCTGGAGTGTGAGGTCAAAGGGACAGCTCCCTTTGAAGTCACTTGGTTGAAGAATAACAAGGAAATTCGAAGCAGCAAAAAATACACCCTGACTGACAGAGTGTCGGTGTTTAACCTCCACATAAGCAGGTGTGACCCTGCAGACACTGGGGACTATCAGTGTATCGTAGCCAACGAAGGAGGCAGCTGCTCATGTAGTACGAAAGTCTCCCTCAAAGGTCAGTTGTCCACACAAGAAATAGGCTGTCAAACAAAATTCCGCTTCTGCTTTTGAATTTTACGCTTAGGGAGGTCTCAACTAAGCTGCATCTCTTCTTTCCACAATGTCTTATTCAACCGCAGAACCTCCGTCGTTCACTAAGAAGATAGAAAATGCCACCGCTGTTTTGAAAAGTCCCGCCACCTTCCAGGCCACCGTGGCGGGTTCACCCCCTATCTCGATAAATTGGCTCAAAGACGATCAGATTCTTGATGAAGATGATAATGTCCACATTTCGTTCGTGAACAACGTGGCCGTTCTTCAAATTAGAGCCGTGGATAATGGGCACAGTGGACGGTACACCTGTCAGGCCAAGAATGAGTCTGGGGTTGAGAAGTGCTATGCTTTCCTTCTGGTGCAAGGTTTGTAAGCTGTCCGCCTTTTACATGCCGTTTCTGGAGTCAGTGGAGTCCGCACCGCTTGTCTCCAGGGGGACTCTCCGTGGAATTCACCCATGTTTTAATTCTCACTGCAGAACCTGCTCAAATCACAGAGAAGGCAAAATCAGTGGACGTGACAGAAAAAGACCCGGTGACCCTGGAATGCGTGGTGGCTGGGACGCCAGAACTCAAGGTCAAATGGCTCAAAGATGGGAAACAAATCGTGCCCAGTAGATACTTTTCCATGAGTTTGGAAAATAACGTGGCCAGTTTTAGGATTCAGTCGGTAATGAAGCAAGACAGCGGTCAGTATACTTTCAAGGTGGAAAATGACTTTGGGAGCAGTAGCTGTGATGCCTACCTGAGAGTTCTAGGTTTGTATCTTTGCCCCAGTCTGCTGCTCTTACTTATGCAATGCCCTTCGTGAATGAAAGGCAGCCCACTGATAACTGTGTTTTACTCTCCTCAATGGACAGATCAAAATATCCCTCCATCATTCACCAAAAGACTCACCAAAATGGACAAAGTTCTGGGCGCTTCAATTCATATGGAGTGCAAGGTCTCTGGCTCACTTCCCATTAGTGCTCAGTGGTTTAAGGATGGAAAAGAAGTATCTACGAGTGCAAAATATAGACTTGTGTGCCATGAGAACACCGTGTCCCTGGAAGTCAATAATCTGGAATTAGAAGATACTGCGAATTATACGTGCAAAGTATCCAATGTAGCTGGGGATGATGCATGCAGTGCCATCTTAACCGTCAAAGGTTAGAATTTCTTTGCTTCTTCTTGATCCTTCCTTGTGAATGCTTTAAAACTTGATCAATCTTACCATCGTACTCTTTAGACCCACAATATCAATAATTCTGTTTCTTTACATACAGAGTCATTGAACTTGAGACCTATTCAGTGATTATCTCTTTTCAGTATCTTAGATGTCCGAGAAACTGTCGACATGATTCAACTGTAAGGCATGTCATTAAATCTGTTTTTCTTCAAATCTATAGAGCCGCCAAGCTTCTTAGTGAAACCTGAGCGACAACAAGCCATCCCTGATTCGACCGTGGAATTTAAAGCAGTACTAAAAGGAACACCGCCATTTAAAATTAAGTGGTTTAAGGATGATGTGGAACTTGCCTCTGGACCGAAGTGTTTCATTGGTTTAGAAGGCTCAACTAGCTTCTTAAGTCTCTACTCAGTGGATGCTTCCAAAACCGGACAATACACTTGCCAAGTTGCCAATGATGTTGGTAGCGACTCTTGTACTACAATGTTGCTTGTGACAGGTGTGCCAATTTGACTGTTTCCTGTTTCTGTCTGACCTGTGTTTCTGTCATTTGTCATGGTGCGTCTTGCCAATCAAAAACACACCATTCGTTGTGACACAGTAGGCTGTATTTGCCAGACAATGTTCGTCTTTATCTCTTTCCTACACACTTTTGTTACTTCTGTCTGTTCCCTCAGAATCTCCTCTTTCCTTCACTCCCTAGAACCACCCAAGTTTGTAAAGAAACTAGAAGCATCTAAAATCATGAAAGCAGGCGATTCGGCACGGCTTGAATGCAAGATAACTGGATCTCCAGAAATCAGGGTTGGGTGGTACAGAAATGAACACGAAATCTCCACCAGTGAGAAATACAGGATGGCCTTCCTAGACTCCGTGGCAGTCCTGCAGCTGAACCAGCTCAGTACCGAGGACAGCGGGGACTTCATCTGCGAGGCCCGGAATCCTGCTGGCGGCACAAGCTGCAGCACTAAGCTTATAGTAAAAGGTAGAAATGTCTTGTGTTTCATATTAACCAAAATCCAACTGCTTCTTCCCGGGCTACCATAGCTCTTAATTATTTTACCATCATTTTAGTTTTCATTTGAGCTTATGAATATTTTTCCAACCTACTATTTCCGTTTTCAGGTAATGTATCACTTTCAGCTGTACAAATCATTCTGTAATACATTTCTTATTATTCCAATGCGATAATTCTGATCACCTCAACTCATGCTGTTCAAATCTGATGTTTCAAAATGCAGGAAACCCCAAAGTTAAAAAAGTATTTTGCCCTCAGTCAATGTTTAGATACAGTATCATCCTCACTATAAAAATTTCATCATTCGTAACAAAGTATGGTGATTACATATAGGCAAGGTACAAACAGATTTAACCCAATAATTAAACCGGATGATTGTAATTGTTCTCATTCATGAGAATCAGTTCCTAGCTTTCAAAAATTATACTACTGCTTCTTGGTATAAGTAATGCCAAGTGTTCTCTGCTACCATCTCTGGCGTTTTTTGTCATAGAGCCCTACTCTCATGTTGAGAGGCAATTATGGCAATACCAATTTATTGAACTTGAAGGCTCATCACAGATAGTGTGAGGACTTTCAGCTATGGAGCACAGGCAAAACTTTTCTCTCTGAAGTCAAGATTCTATATTTCACACAAGTCTAATTAATCAATGTGCTTGTTCTCTTAAAAATCCTCTCTCCCTCTTTGTAATCCATCCATGGCTTAAGTAAGGTGGTAAAGGCAGAAGACTCAACTGCTGAGTACAAACATCTTATCTGAGTTCTTCAACCGCAACTGCTGAGTACAAACGTCTTACCTGAGTTCTTCAACCGTCTTCTTGAGTTGTTTTATCCAACCGTGTCTCTGAGTGACAGTGCCGCACCCTACTTAGCCTGCATGGTCACTAGAACCTTCCTTCTAATTTAAAACAAAGGAAAAAAAGCCTCTTGTTCTATCAAGTTAAATAGTCCAATTCATGAGCATTTATTTTATTTTATTTTATTTTATTTTACAGAACCACCCGTTTTTAGCAGTGTCCCTCCTGTAGTAGAAACCCTTAAAAACACCGAAGTTAGTCTAGAATGTGAACTTTCAGGAACACCACCGTTCGAGGTGGTGTGGTTTAAAGACAAGCGTCAACTCCGAAGCAGCAAGAAATACAAGATCTCATCCAAAAACTTCCACGCGAGCATTCACATTTTAAATGTTGACACCTCCGACATTGGTGAATACCACTGCAGAGCACAGAATGAAGTGGGAAGTGATACTTGCATCTGTACTGTCAGATTAAAAGGTAAGTGGATTTCCAGCATGAAGCAGAAACAAGGGGAAGGTCCCAAAATGGTTCTTTGTCTTCTTCGTTTCTTTTCTCTTTCATTATCTGGATAATCTCCTCAACGATCTCCATTCTTCTCTTCCTACTCAGAACCGCCCAGATTTGTCTCCAAACTCAACAGCCTCACTGTTGTAGCTGGCGAACCAGCTGAGCTACAAGCATCCATAGAAGGCGCCCAGCCTATTTCTGTTCAGTGGCTTAAAGAGAAGGAAGAAGTGATTAGAGAAAGTGAAAACATCAGAATTACATTTGTGGAAAATGTTGCGACTCTGCAGTTTGCAAAAGCAGAACCAGCCAATGCTGGAAAGTATATCTGCCAAGTGAAGAACGATGGTGGCTCGAGGGAGAGTCTGGCTACCCTGACTGTTCTAGGTTGGTGCACTAGACCCCTGATGGCAAATGGTACGAGGTTTTAGGATGCGTTACGGAGAAGGGCAGGCAGAGTCTCTTTGGACTTTCTTAAAGAACAGTATTCATCCTCACCTATTTAGAAAGCTGGGGCAAAGGACCTAATTGATCTTTCAAGCGCCACTCTTTCTGTGATTCTAACAAAATTCAATGGCTTACTTACTATCTTTCTTGATGGATTAGCAAATATAATAGTGCCCATACTTTGCTTGTTCAATTGGAGACTGCTAACCAAAAGGTTGGCAGTCAAACACCACAGCCTCTCTGTGAGAGAAAGGCGAGGCTGTCCATGGCTATAAAGATTACAGCCTAGGAACCCTGTTCTGAGGCAGTTCTGCTCCATCTAGAGGGGTAGCTATGAGTTGGATTTGACTCAACAGCAGTGGGTTATCTTTTGCTGAGGTCTGAAACAGTTAGGAACCAGCATGGACCCCAAGGAAATGTTGTTTTCCAAGCACTACTTGTTAAAGTTCACTCCCGTCAAAGATCCAAGCTTGATAGGAAATGTGAACTTTCATTTGGGGGATAGGTCACATTTCAATTTAGAAAATGTTTGGATAAGGACTTCCAAAAAGTTCAACACCTTAAAATAAAGCAAAACCACAAACCATAGAAAGCTGAAGTTGTTCACAATAAAATGTAGCCTTGGCTCAAAAGAGGCTCAGGTTCAAATCATTACGCACTTGTCCATTGTACACGGTCTTCATTGTTCTGGACGTGGACTGGGACAGATATATACACTTCTTAATCATAACCCCTTTAATCTTATGGCAATATATAGTTATGCACTCACATTTCAAAACCTAGCAAGAGAGTCCTAGCATACCCCTCTCCTTGGAAGGAACAAGCTTAGGGAATGTGCAAGAGACTGACAGACGGATATCATGTCTTATTGCAGAGCCAGCAGTCATTGTGGAGAAGGCAGGACCAATGACGGTGACCGTGGGAGACACATGTGCTATGGAATGTAAGGTGGCGGGCACTCCTGAACTGTCCGTTGAATGGTACAAGGATGGGAAACTGCTGACCAGCAGCCCAAAACACAAATTTAGCTTCTACAACAAAGTCTCTTCTTTAAAGATTCTCTCCATTGAAAAGCAAGATGCAGGAACATACACCTTCCAGGTTCAAAACCATGTCGGGAAAAGCAGCTGCACAGCTGTGCTTGACGTTTCAGGTTAGTTCCATGACTCTTCCTGGATCCCTTGCAAATGCCTTGTACAGCTTTCCTTCTCTCTGGTGTCTGCTCTTCTCTCCCATCATCCTGAGCTGCTTGCCTTTTCTCACGCAGACCAAATGGTTCCTCCCTCTTTCACACGGAGACTGAGAGACACCGGTGGGGTGCTGGGAGCCTCCTGCATCTTGGAGTGCAGAGTAGCTGGATCATCACCCATCTCGGTCGCCTGGTTTCACGAGAAAACGAAGATCGTCAGTGGAGCCAAGTACCAGACCACATTTTCAGATACTGTCTGCACGTTGCAGCTGAATTCTCTGGACTCCTCCGACACGGGCCATTACACGTGCGTGGCAGCCAACGTGGCGGGGTCCGACGAGTGTCGCGCAGTGCTGACTGTGCAAGGTCAGTGTCAGACAGTCAAAACCTTACCAAACACTTCCAAATTCTCTCGAGTCCGCACCCAAGTAGACACAGAGTTCTCCGTTTTTTTAATTCAAAACCACGAGTAGAGGTGAAGTTGATAGGACCTTTCCCTTTCCTCCTTGTCCGTGCAGAACCACCCTCGTTTGTGAAGGAGCCCGAGCCATCAGAAGTCCTACCAGGCAGAAACGTCACCTTCACGAGTGTGATTCGAGGGACGCCTCCGTTCAAAGTTGGCTGGTTCAGAGGTGCCAGAGAACTAGTGAAAGGAGACAAGTGCAACATCTATTTTGAAGACACGGTGGCAGAGCTAGAATTATTTAATGTTGACCTGTCTCAGAGTGGGGAGTATACCTGCGTGGTTTCTAACAAGGCTGGCCAAACATCCTGCACCACTCGCCTCTTTGTCAAAGGTGGGCGCAATGCATTTTCTCTTCCAGCTTTGTGTATACTGGCAGTGTCGTCTCTTCGCTGTGCGTAACCACTGGCCTCTGTCGCTCCCCAGAACCAGCTGTCTTTGTGAAGAAATTAAGTGACCACGCTGTAGAGCCGGGGAAATCTATCGTTCTAGAGAGCACCTACACTGGGACGCTTCCGATTTCAGTCACCTGGAAAAAGAATGGTATAAGCATCATGCAGTCTGAGAAATGCAGCATCATCACGACAGAGAAAAGTTGCATCCTGGAAATTCTCAGTAGCACCAAAGGGGACGCAGGCCAGTACTCCTGTGAGATTGAAAATGAGGCCGGAAGGGATGTTTGCACGGCTCTCGTGTCGACACTAGGTGTGTTGCCCTTAGGCTTCCCGGAAGGGCTCCTGTTCTTCTCATGTGATTTTCTGTGCTTTTCTTTCATTCCAATTGCTAATTGTGAGTCTTCTCCTCTAGAACCTCCTTACTTTGTGACTGAACTGGAACCTCTGGAGGCGTCCATTGGAGACTCCGTGTCTCTGCAATGCCAAGTTGCAGGGACACCAGAAATTACAGTGTTTTGGTACAAAGGGGACACCAAGTTGCGTCCAACTCCGGAATACAGAACCTACTTTACAAACAACGTGGCCACGCTCGTCTTCAATAAAGTGACTATCGGTGACAGTGGGGAGTACACATGTGTGGCCGAAAATAGCATAGGCACTGCCACTTCTAAGACGGTCTTCAGAATTCAAGGTGATGATGTTATTTTAGAAATCAACATATTTCTTTTTTCTTACTTTGACTCTTATCTTTCTTAAGGAAGCTAGTGTTTCAGGTAATCCTCTTTTTTCCTACAGAGCGTCAACTCCCACCTTCCTTTGCGAGACAACTAAAGGACATTGAGCAAATGGTGGGGTTGCCAGTCACGTTCACCTGTCGGCTAAATGGCTCCGCACCCATTCAAGTGTGCTGGTACAGAGACGGGCTGCTTGTGCGAGACGACGAGAACCTGCAGACATCGTTTGTAGATAACGTGGCCACTTTAAAAATTTTGCAAGCTGACTTGAGTCACTCTGGCCAGTACTCTTGCTCAGCTTCCAATCCACTTGGGACAGCATCATCTAGTGCTCGACTGACAGCCAGAGGTTTGTTTGCATGTCAATCTTTCTCTTTGAAACCCAGGGCGTCCTGCTGTGTTGTAGAAATAGCCAATGAGAAAAGCAAAACCTACACTCATCCCCTCTTCCTCTGTCTTCCAGAACCTAAGAAATCTCCCTTCTTTGACATCAAGCCTGTATCTATAGATGTTATTGCTGGAGAAAGTGCTGATTTTGAATGCCATGTTACTGGTGCCCAACCAATGCGAATCACTTGGTCAAAAGATAACAAGGAGATTCGTCCTGGAGGAAACTATACAATCACGTGTGTGGGAAACACTCCCCACTTGAGAATTCTTAAAGTAGGCAAAGGAGACTCTGGTCAATATACCTGCCAAGCAACTAATGATGTGGGCAAAGACATGTGCTCGGCTCAGCTCAGTGTCAAAGGTATCACTGCATAGCACTTGTGCTCTCCCCCATCTGTGGCATCGTCTACATGTCTCTTTAGAATGATCTTTTAGTAAAAATGAATGTCTCTAATTTTTAAGTGCTTGGAACAAACCAACTGGATCGTGTTAGCATTTGTCCATTATCAATGTTGGGGGTAACAGCCCTGCTTTGTTTATATATAGTTCCATTTAAGTTCGTGTATCTGTCTGTGTAACCTACTGGTGAATGTGGTTGTGTTGAAATGTGCTAAATGTTCTCTCAGCTCTTCACTCTTTTTTAAATCCTGTTCCTGTTCTGTGACATTCTGATTTATCACTTCTAAATGTCGATCAAATGTAGCTATAATAACTGACTTGTGTGCGCTACGCTCATAGAGCCAAACTACACAGATAAATATATCGACCAAGTTTTCTACTAAAACAAACAAACAAAAAAGGTGGCTTGATAGAAAACATATTTTACCACAGAATCTTTGGAAAAAGTACAGTCTTGATACTAACCCAGTTTAAAGAAACACTTACGGAAACCTCGGCCACAAGAAGCAATTTTAATCTATAGATATTCCTTCATGACCTTTTTTTCCTTTGGTTTACCAGAACCACCAAAATTTGTTAAGAAATTAGAAGCTTCAAAAGTGGCAAAGCAGGGAGAACCCATTCAACTGGAATGCAAGATAAGCGGTTCCCCAGAAATCAAAGTTCTGTGGTTCCGCAACGACAGCGAACTCCACGAAAGCTGGAAATACAACATGTCATTCGTTAATTCCGTGGCCCTGCTTACCATCAACGAAGCCAGCACCGAGGACAGCGGAGACTACATCTGTGAGGCTCATAATGGTGTTGGTGAAGCAAGCTGCAGCACGGCACTGACAGTAAAAGGTTAGACCACCCAAAGCTGCTTCCCTTCTTCCTCTCCACCTACTTGGATTTCTTCTCAGTTAGCAATGCCATAACTTCAAACAAACAACGACTAATCCATCAAGGTCATTTGACATAACCTTAGAATGCATGTGTTTATCTTTTGGCACATCACATATCATACTGTTTAATCATTTAAATATTTTAAAAACTCATTTTCTTGGGGCTCACACAACTCATATCACAATCCACACATACATCAATTGTGTAAAGCAACCTTAGACATTTGTTGCCCTCATCATTCTCAAAACTCACTTTCCGCTTGGGTTCCTGGAATCAGCTCCTCATTTTCCTTTTGCCCCTCCCTCTCCTCCCCACTCCCCTTTCCCTCATGAACTCTTGATAATTTATAAATTATTCTTTTATCTTACACTGCCCGGTGTCTCCCTTCACCCACTTTTCTGTTGACCATCCCCCAGGGATGAGGTTATATGTAGATCCCTGTGATTGGTTCCCCCTTCCCACCACCCCTCCCTCCACCCTCCCGGTATCGCCACTCTCACCGCTGGTCCTGGGGGGTTCATCTGTCCTAGATTCCCTGTGTTTCCAGTTCCCATCTGTACCGCTGTGCATCCTCTGGTCTAACCAGGTTTTCAGGGTAGAATTGGGATCATGATAGTTGGGGGGAGGAAGCATTTAAGAACTAGAGGAAGGTTGTGAGTTTCATCATTGCTATATTGAACCCTGAGTGACTCATCTCCTCCCCACTACCCCTCTGCAAGAGATGTCCAGTATTTTAAGAAGATTTGTGCAGTCATCACCACAATCCATTTCAGAACACTTTCTTCTAGTGCTCATGGTTATTGGCCCCCCATGTCTGCTTACCTTTCCCTGCCATGCCCCAAGGTACTTATTAATCCAGTGACTGTCTCTGTAGTTTTGCCTACCCATATTTCATATATAGAAAACCACACAAAACACAATGACAAAACCTCAATCGAAGAGAAAGCAGAAAATAGTTAAAACTGAAAGAACTTTAAAATGAGTCAACAGGAACATCAAATGATAAGGTGTTGCATTTTAACCTAACTATCTCTGCCCTAATAGACTTTACAATACAGTCTAACTGATAGCAAGGCTATTCACATCCCTGGACTGTGGTCAGAGGGAATTCTCCAGAGGCTTCATCCATGTGGGGACCCTGTAAATGGATTTGGGGCTTCCACGTCATCCATAGCCTTCTACGAACTAGAACTTCAGAATTTAAGTTCTGATAAATTTCCCTCATTCGGATTTGGATTTTGTTATTTACAGTCCCTGAACCACACAGGCTGGTGTGCCTTTTCCTTGTGGTACTCTTAGAATTCTTACAGTCCTTTTCTATGAATTGTCATTTATTCTGTTGGCATATTATCATAGGATTGCACCAGTCATTCTTAATGGTTCTTTTTCCTTTTAAGTATGCAAGTGTTCTTATCTTTTTTCTATTTTTTTCTCTCTCTGGTAGCTCCTCCTCTTTTCAGTCAGAAGCCTTCTCCAATAGGAGCCCTGAAAGGGTCCGATGTTATTTTGCAATGTGAAATTTCCGGAACTCCCCCGTTTGAAGTGGTGTGGGTTAAAGACCGGAAACAAGTTCGAAGCAGCAAGAAATTTAAAATTACTTCGAAAAACTTTGCGACTAGTCTTCACATCCTTAGCCTTGATGCCGCTGATATAGGAGAATATCACTGCAAAGCTACTAACGAGGTGGGAAGTGACACGTGTGTTTGCACTGTCAAATTCAAAGGTGTGTATGCGTGGGCACAAACAATATGCCTCTCCTTTATATCTTTTCTTAGTTAACTCGTAATGCATGTGACGACGCGCCTTACCTTTTTTTCCTCCATCCACTAATTTCTTCCATTAGAACCTCCACGATTTGTGAAAAAACTAAGTGACACCTCAACGCTCGTGGGAGAGGCCGTGGAATTGCGGGCTGTCGTGGAAGGCTTCCAGCCCATCACTGTGGTCTGGCTGAAGGATAAGGGCGATGTCATCCGAGACAGTGAAAACACCAGAATTTCATTTGTGGATAATGTTGCCACCCTCCAGCTGGGAAGCCCAGAAGCATCTCAGTCTGGAAAATACGTGTGCCAGATCAACAATGACGCTGGAATGAGAGAATGTTCGGCAGCCTTGACCGTACTAGGTTAGTAGCCAAGCCCACCGCTGAAAAAAAAGAAGCTTGCCTGATCCACGATCACGTTCTGCAAATATTACTCTTATCCAAGAAAATATCACTGGCATGCTTAATGTTTTCAGGGGGGAGGAGTGACTTCATTTTCAATGCCATGTGCTTCTTGTTCTAGAACCAGCCAGAATCATAGAGAAACCAGAACCCATGACTGTCACAACTGGGAATCCTTTTGCCTTAGAATGTGTAGTGGTTGGAACACCGGAACTGTCAGCCAAGTGGTTCAAAGATGGGAGAGAATTAGCAGCAGACAGCAAACATCACATCACATTCATCAACAAAGTGGCCTCACTCAGGATCCCCTCTGCAGAAATGCGTGACAAGGGGTTATATAGCTTTGAAGTGAAAAACAGCGTGGGGAAAAGTACCTGCACTGTTTCGGTCCATGTTTCTGGTGAGTAGTATAAGACTTGCTCTAAAGATAGTTTTCTCGGACAATAAGATCAGCGGGTCTTTAAACAAAAACCTACCCTTCTTCACATAGATCGAGTTGTGCCTCCTTCTTTCATCCGCAAGCTGAAAGACCTGAGCGCTGTCCTGGGAGCCTCGGCTGCTTTGGAGTGTCGAGTGTCTGGCTCGGCCCCAATTTCAGTGGGCTGGTTTCTGGATGGAAATGAAATCGTTAGCGGGCCCAAGTGTCAGTCCAGCTTTTTGGAAAATGTCTGTACCTTGAACCTGAGCTTGTTAGAGCCCTCTGACACAGGGACGTACACCTGTGTGGCTGCCAACGTAGCGGGTTCTGAAGAATGCTCGGCTGTTCTGACAGTCCAAGGTCAGTGAGAAGGATCGGGCCACTGTTCCCTAACACCTCTTCTGTGTGGCTTCAGGCCTGCCTAGCATGAAACATATTTCCTCTTCGTTTAGTGCCTTGTTGTTGTTGTTGTTGTTGTTGTTGTTTTCAAGTAGCAGAAGCACTTCTTACTTGGATTTCTTTTCTCTCTTCATCTTGTGCCTGCCCCTCCCTGGGATATGTAGAACCACCCTCTTTTGTACAAACCCCGGATTCTGTGGAAGTTTTACCTGGAACGAGCCTCACGTTCTCCTGCGTCATTAGGGGCACTCCTCCTTTCAAAGTCAAATGGTTTAAAGGGACCCGGGAACTGGTCTCCGGGGAGACGTGCACCATCTCCCTCGAAGACTTTGTCACAGAACTGGAGTTGCTGGAGGTGGAGCCACCGCAGAGTGGAGACTATTCCTGCCTCGTTACTAACGATGCTGGCAGTGCTTCCTGTACCACGCACCTGTTTGTGAAAGGTTGGTTCCCCAACCCAAGGGTCATGTTCTTATGTTTTTCTCAGTCTTCTCTGTGAGATGGGCCTTTGACCCTCGTGTGTTCTCCTTATAGAACCAGCCACCTTTGTGAAGAGACTGGTTGATTTCAGCGTCGAGTCAGGCAGCCCTATAGTTCTCGAGGCCACGTATTCGGGCACGCCGCCCATCTCCGTAAGCTGGATGAAGAATGAGTTTCCCCTGTCACAGTCTCAGAACTGCAGCATGACCATGACCGAGAAGTCCACAATTCTGGAGATCCTTGAGAGCACAGTGGAGGACTATGCACAGTACAGTTGCCTGATAGAAAATGAGGCTGGTCAAGACAGTTGTGAAGCGCTGGTGTCGGTCTTAGGTGTGTGGTGGGGAACCTCTTTCCCTTACTCTCTTTCGCTCCTTCTTGAAGCATCTTCTTGTCATTGGCGTGACTGACCGATTGCCTTCCCTTTTGCTATAGAACCACCGTATTTCATTGAACCCCTGGAACACATGGAAGCGGCCGTCGGAGAGTCGGCGACTTTACGGTGTAAGGTGGATGGAACCCCAGAAATTAGAATTTCTTGGTATAAAGAACACACGAAGCTACGATCAGCCCCTGCATATAAAATGCAATTCAAAAACAACGTGGCCTCCTTAGTCATCAACAAAGTCGATCACAGCGATGTGGGAGAGTATTCGTGCAAGGCAGAGAACAGCGTGGGGGCCGTCGCGTCTTCCGCGGTGCTTGTTATCAAAGGTGACGGTGCTTTTGTGGAATTCCTCTTTCTGGGTGTTGACAGTTTCACTTCATTTCTTATAAGAAATCCAAGTTTGACTAGATCAAAACATGTCTTCTCCTGTAAATAAGGGCTATCTCTCACTTCTTTACAGAGCGCAAGCTTCCACCTTCCTTTGCAAGAAAACTGAAAGATGTTCAGGAGACACTTGGCTTCCCGGTTGCCTTTGAATGTCGCATCAACGGCTCCGAACCTCTTCAAGTGTCTTGGTACAAGGACGGGGTCCTTTTGAAAGATGATGCTAATTTGCAAACCTCTTTTGTTCATAATGTAGCAACTCTTCAGATTTTGCAAACTGACCAGAGCCATGTTGGTCAGTACAATTGTTCAGCTTCTAATCCTCTCGGGACGGCTTCGTCCAGTGCCAAGCTCATTCTCTCAGGTGAGTAGGTCGGCGTCCCCTCTGTAGTGTACGCCAGCGTCAGCGCTCTGCGCCACCAAAGGACTGGGGCCACTGCGTGTCTGCCTGCGAGCTTGGAAACTCAAGTCCCCGTGTTGGTCTTCCTTCTTTGCAGAGCATGAAGTGCCTCCTTTCTTTGATCTAAAGCCCGTCTCAGTAGATCTTGCTCTTGGAGAAAGTGGGTCTTTTAAATGCCACGTGACAGGGACGGCTCCAATCAAAGTCACCTGGGCCAAAGATAACCGAGAGATTCGCCCGGGAGGCAACTACAAGATGACGCTGGTCGAAAACATGGCCACTCTGACCGTGCTCAGAGTGGGCAAAGGCGATGCTGGGCAGTACACGTGCTACGCAAGTAATGTCGCCGGAAAGGACTCTTGTTTTGCTCGCCTGGGTGTCCAAGGTACATCTTCGAGTACAATAGCGTGTTTCCGCTTTTCTCGTTTCCAGATTTTAAAGTAGAAGAGGGTGGATGTGCTTGAAAGTTACATTTAAAAGAAGGACCATGTGCTAAACAGATCGAGGGTCTTTCCAAACAGGGTTAATTCTAAAAACGTTTTAAATTTAAAAGAAGGAAGACAAATACTATGAGGGGGTGTTTTCAGTGGCTAAAAATACAAAGGAGAGAGTAAATATATAAGCTTTTTGTGTAATTCTAAGAAAATTCAAGTGTGAAAGGAGTCATATTAGGACAAACAAATGACTCTTTTTGAAAAGGGGGTACTAAATGAGTGGGTTCTGTCCCTCTAAGGACTAGCAGACGGACCCGTGGTGGTGCTGTCAGGTACCACTGGGTAGCTAACCACAGCTCAATGGTTCAAGTGCAACAACTGCTCCATGAGATAAAGATGAGCTCACCGATTCCCTTAAAGATAGTTTTTTTAATTAAAAGCTCATTTTTGGGGGGCTCGTACAGCTCTCTTCTAACAAGTCACACACCAATCGTATCAAGCATATGTGTACCTATGTTGCCATCATTATTTTCTAAACATTTACTTTCTGTTGGAGCCCTGGGTATCAGCTCCTCTTTTCCCTTGAAGATAAGTAGGCGCGGAGGCTCTGTGGAGGGCAGTTGTGAATTGGAATTGACTCAACGGCAAGGGGTGGTAAGGGTTAACAGGCTCAAGCTATCAAGCCCTCCAAGAAAAATGCAGATCAGTATGGGGTCATCTTCTTGTACGCTACTAGCCTTACTCAAGTAATAATGGAAGGTAGGAGCCTGGAGAAGAGTATATCAATACTTTCTCTGAAGCTCACATTATGGGAAACAGCCTCATCTTTCTAGCATGTTTGTGGCTGCTGTTATAAGAAAGTGAATCTAAGTTCAAGGAACGAGCTGGTCGAATCTTCTCACCCACTTCAGAGGGAAATTATGAAGGTTGAAGAAATGCATATTCAAGGGCTGTATGCGAAAACATCGTCCTCTGGCCCAATTTTGCTATTTCAGCTCTTCCTATAGCTTCCCTTTGCAACCATAGAAATTGTGTCCTAGTAGCTGACAGATAGGACAATACTCAAATGCTGTCATTTTCCGTGGACGCCCAGAAGGCTACACTATGTCTTGGCACCAGAGGTAGATGTGTGGATGGATGGTGGGTTTACTCTCTGGGTTTCTATTCATCTTTAAAATGGAATCAAATGAATTTATTTCCCTTGTCACACTCTCTTAGCCAGACATTCCTTTTTTCACCTTTCCTTAAGTTATAGGTATTTTTTCTGCTCTTTAACCTGTGTTTTTTCTCTCGGTTCCATAGAGCCACCCAGATTCATTAAGAAGCTAGAACCTTCCAGAATTGTGAAGCAGGCTGAATACACCAGATATGAATGCAAAATAGGCGGGTCTCCAGAAATTAAAGTCTTATGGTACAAGGATGAGACGGAGCTTCGGGAGAGCAGTGAAGTGAGAATGTCCTTTGTTGACTCGGTGGCGGTGTTAGAAATGCACCATCTCCGCGTCGAAGACAGCGGAGACTATACCTGTGAGGCCCGCAACGCAGCGGGCAGTGCAAGCAGCAGCACCTCCCTAAAGGTTAAAGGTCAGTCACATCTTCCTCTCCCCCTGTGCTTTTCACGTTAGCCTCCGCTCTCATTTCCCCTTGGGCTCTCCATTGGTCTTTTTAAATTGTTAAAGGATACAATTTGTCCAACATTGAAAGTAATGCTACCCCCGCCCCCATGGCAGAATGGAAATTGATTCTTACTTATAATAAATGTTTTTTGTTCTTTCCATGATGGATGGAAAATAGACTGTTACTTGTATACTTACAGAATACATCCAAGTGCTCCTTTTTTTCACTAAGTTTCCTTGCAATTGTAGAACCACCCGTTTTCCGCAAAAAGCCTCATCCAGTTGAGACGCTGAAAGGAGCTGATGTCCACCTTGAATGTGAGCTTCAGGGGACTCCTCCATTTCAAGTTTCTTGGTATAAAGACAAGCGAGAGCTTAGAAGTGGCAAGAAGTACAAGATCATGTCTGAGAATTTCCTGACGAGCATTCACATCTTGAATGTTGATGCTGCAGACATTGGGGAATATCAGTGTAAAGCCACAAACGACGTGGGGAGTGACACTTGCCTGGGTGCCATCACCCTCAAAGGTTAGATGGACTCTGTGCTCATTCTTCCTCCTCACCGTGTAGCAGTTGATTGCCCCGTTGGCTGGGGCTCCATCCCCTGTAACAACCCGTCTCTTCTCTTTTGCTTCCTTCCTTTCTATCTTTCTTTACTTTTGGATTTAGTGCGTTTCCTATTTTACCTCATAGCCCACCAACTGCCCTCTTAGGCAGTTGTGCCCCTAGATTTTGATTGGCTGATGACAGCTGGAGTTAACATCCTGCTTCATATGAGCCCTACTGTGCCCCTACACCATGCAAGGACAGTGCCTTCATGATGTACCGTCACTAGTTAATTCTTAGCATTTGTGATTTGAGGGAACTACTAAGAATGCCACATTTTAAACTCCGGTTGTGCCTGTTTTTCATCAGCACCCCCCAGGTTTGTGAAGACACTCAGTGACATTTCTACCATCATTGGAAATGAAGTTCAGCTGCAGGCTACTCTCGAAGGCCCAGAGCCAATTTCAGTGACATGGTTCAAAGATAAGGGGGAGATCGTTAGAGAAGGTGACAACATCTGGATTTCTTATTCCGAGAACACTGCAACCGTACAGTTCTCAAGAGCAGAGCCGGCCAATGCAGGGAGATACACTTGTCAGATCAAAAATGATGCCGGGTCGCAAGAGTGCTCCGCCATGCTCTCTGTCCTCGGTGAGTACAAAAGCCACGTTACCGTGGACGAGATGCGCGTACTTCATCGAGCCTGTGTTCCTCGATGTTTCCATGTGATTTAAAAACGTGATGTCATTCTCACCTCCTGGCAGAGCCTGCAGCTATTGTGGAAAAGCCAGAATCCATCAAAGTGACCACGGGAGATACCTGCACCTTGGAGTGTACGGTCACTGGGACACCGGAGCTCAGCGCTAAGTGGCTTAAGGATGGGAAGGAACTGACGAGTGACAGCAAATACAAAATAAGCTTCTTCAACAAAGTGTCAGGCCTGAAGATTATCAACGTGACCCCGAATGACAGTGGGGTGTACAGTTTTGAGGTGCAGAACCCTGTTGGCAAAGACAGCTGCACGGCCTCTGTTCAAGTTTCAGGTGGGTTTGCTTGGGCTTTTCCTTCATCGTCAGCCCAACATACTTCCTGCTTGGCACATATGTGTAAGGGAAACTCCATCTCCTAGAGCCTCACCTGAGAAAGGCAAGTTTAAAGGGTTTGTTTGCCTTATCTTTTGGAAGACTCCCCACAAGTCAGGGTGGTAAGAATACAACTTACCATAAGTCCTGGATAAGGTGGTCATTTGGGGTTTTCTAACATCGCTTATGCTGTAGGAATTCACCATGTATTGGGTCCCAGCAAAAGAAAGCCAAATCCCTAACTAAACAACTAGCACATCCTGCCTAAGCTCTAGCTTCAACTGTGTGAGCCCACAGAGGATTCTTGCAAAGGAGCCAAACAATTCCCTCAACAAGATCTTCGTTCTCTTTACGAGCCATTTAGTAACGGTGTAACCCCATGTGTTTGCTTTTTGTCACCTCCAGACCGCATTGTGCCTCCTTCGTTCACAAGAAAACTGAAAGAGACAAATGGTCTTTCTGGGTCCTCGGTGGTCATGGAGTGCAAAGTCTATGGGTCACCTCCCATCTCCGTGTCCTGGTTCCACGAAGGGAATGAGATCAGCAGTGGACGGAAATACCAGACCACCTTGACAGACAACACTTGTGCTTTAACAGTGAACATGCTGGAAGAATTAGATGCTGGCGACTACACGTGTGTCGCTTCCAACGTGGCTGGTTCTGACGAATGCAGTGCACCGTTGACTGTGAGAGGTCAGCTACGCGCCTAGATAAGAAAAGTGCATTCCGTAGTCGAGGAAGCCTTTGATTTTCCCAGTGCACCAATACTAAGCTCAGTCTCGTCTGTGCTTTTGTGTTTAGAACCACCGTCTTTCGTTCAGAAACCAGAGTCCATGGATGTTTTAACTGGGGCAAATGTCACTTTCACCAGCATCGTAAAAGGCACGCCTCCATTCAGTGTCAGCTGGTTCAAGGGCAGCAGTGAACTAGTACCTGGAGACAGGTGCAACGTGTCTTTGGAGGAGTCGGTTGCTGAGCTGGAGTTGTTTGGTGTGGACACGTCACACAGTGGAGAGTACACCTGCATAGTCAGCAACGAAGCTGGCAAGGTGTCTTGTACCACACATCTCTACGTAAAAGGTATGTCTGGATTGCTTCCAAGTGTTGATGATGTGTACACATATGCTAATCCATGTGTCTGTAACTGGGCGTTTGTATTGCTGAGTTCATGCTTCCTGTGTGTTTTGTACAGCCCCAGCCAAGTTTGTCAAGAGGCTCAATGATTACAGCATCGAGAAAGGAAAGTCCTTGATCCTAGAAGGCACGTACACTGGAACTCCGCCGATTTCAGTCACGTGGAAGAAAAACGGCATAAAAGTAAGCCCTTCTCAGAGATGCAATATCACCACGACGGAAAAATCTGCCATCCTAGAGATTCCAAGTAGCATGATAGAGGATGCGGGACAATATAACTGCTACATTGAAAACGCTTCTGGAAAAGACTCCTGTTCAGCACAAATACTCATCCTAGGTTTGTCATGCATGCACAGTCATAGCTTTTGATACAAGTAGTCCTACTGGGACACCCCTTTGATTAACGATGACCTCTTTTGGTGCTACAGAACCACCATATTTTGTCAAGCAGTTGGAGCCTCTTAAGGTGACCGTTGGAGATTCTGCCTCCCTCCAGTGCCAACTTGCTGGGACCCCTGAAATTGCAGTCTCCTGGTACAAAGGAGACACAAAACTGAGACCCACTGCTACCTACAAGATGCACTTTAGGAACAATGTGGCCACCCTGGTTTTCAACCAAGTTGATACCAATGACAGTGGAGAATATATCTGCAGAGCTGAAAACAGCGTGGGAGAAGTTTCTTCATCCACTTTCCTTACTGTTCAAGGTGATTACTGATTTGTTAAGTGAATGCATTTGTGTTGCTTGCGAACTAGATATAAAGCATCAGTAAGGCCCTTCTTCGGGGGGAAATCTGTCCAAACGCTCAATAGTCTTCTTCAATTATGACATCTGTTCTTAGCTTCTTATCCTTTGTGACAGTCAGTACCGTGAGAGAAGTAAGACGGCTGATACTTCTGTTGGAAAGATTCTTAATCATTGGTCTCTGTCATGAAGGCTTTAAGAAAAATAAGTGACCTACGATTCTTTTAAATTCCACTCCACGAGTATCTCCCCAAGTTGTTTTTAAATTGCTCTTTTAAATCTGCCTTTAAAAGCAAGAGAATGACTGCATGCAAGGAGATAAACCTCCATTTCTCTAATGGCCTACAGTTTTGTACTTTCGCTCCAGTATGGTGGCCTCACTTTTGCTCTCAGAGTCTATATGATTTGCTTTGTCTCCAAGTGAATCCAAGAGATGTTAATAGATGAGGATATTTAGATAGAAGTGCTAATACCTGTAGGACAACCAAGGTGAGAATAGTTAGTACATGTTAAATGTTCCAGATTTCTTATTATTGTTCTTGTCCCTTCAGAGAAAAAGCTTCCACCATCCTTTTCTCGGCAATTGAGAGATGTTCAGGAAACAGTTGGGTTACCGGTTGTCTTTGAATGTGCCGTAAGCGGATCCCAGCCGATCTCAGTGTCTTGGTTCAAAGATGGCAAGCCCTTGAAAGATGGCCCCAGTGTACAGACATCATTTTTAGATAACGTGGCCACTCTCAATATTTTTCAAACAGATCGGAGCCTTGCAGGCCAGTATTCTTGCACAGCTACCAATCCTATAGGCTCTGCTTCTTCTAGTGCCAAACTCATTCTCACAGGTTTGTGGATTCTTAAATCTCCTTCCTACTTCTGTCGTTCATTAAAAGTGTCATACTCAAGTAACAAACTGAGTTAGAAAATACCACAATTTCCATCAGGTGGGTGGCTCCAGAGTATCAAGGCTGACAATGTGTGTGTCTGTTCTACTCTTAGAGGGGAAGAACCCACCTTTCTTTGACATCCCCCTGGCCCCTGCGGATGCCGTGGTGGGGGAAAGTGCTGACTTTGAGTGCCACGTCACTGGAACACAGCCGATCAAAGTCAGCTGGGCCAAAGATAACAGAGAGATACGAAGTGGTGGAAACTACCAAATTAGTTACCTGGAAAACACCGCCCACTTGACAATCCTCAAGGTTGACAAAGGAGACTCTGGACAATATACCTGTCACGCTGTGAACGAAGTAGGAAAGGACGCCTGCACAGCTCCGCTGCATATAAAAGGTATCGTTGATTTTGCGTGTCATACAACAAAATGTAATCGTCTTATGTTGTATCCTAGATATGCAATTTCTATCATGGCAAGTGAACTCTTAAGGCAAATTTTTTAAAAATGTCAAACATATTTCAGTATTTACAATGAAGCAAGTTAATAATTTTCCTAGTTTCCTCCTGTGATTTTTGGAAATGTTATATGGGCATTCCCATGTGTGGTTCCAGAGCCCTGCAGAGAAAGCAATGCAATCAAATGAATGTCACAGGGAAGCAAATGACACGCAGGTTTTGGGTTCCCAGTGCAAGGGAGGCAGTGCTTACTGTTGTCTGTCAGTGTGCAATAGGAGTCCAAACAAAGTTGAAATGCCGTGAGAATAATCAGATGTGTTGCTCAGACGTGCTGTTGGAAAAGTAGCGCCCGTTGATCAGTGCAGAGCTGGCACACTCCTTCCATTGTTTTTTTAAAAAAAGCACTATTTGTAGCATACAATAAAGTGAAGTTCTGTAAAAGGAAGCATGCCTGTATGTGTATCACACCGAACTCTAAAGCCGGGACCCCCCTCTGCAAACTTCTGCTTCTATAACCAGTCTTAAATTATTCCTATGATTCACTCAAAAGCCAGAGAATGGTTTCAAAGTTTGTGGAAGGGCCTAGAATCTTCTGGAACAGACACTAACCAACTGTGTTGGATTGATTAGCATTGGCTTTTAACAACAATCATAAAAAGACTTTTTTTTTGCTCAAAAAGCTTCATATTAACATTTTTCTAGATTCCGCTTCATCTATCTTTGTAATTTCTTACAGAGCGGCTAATCCCACCAAGTTTCACTAAAAAACTCTCCGAAACAGTAGAAGAAACAGAAGGGAATTCTTTCAAGCTTGAGGGCCGTGTAGCCGGTTCACAACCTATAACTGTTGCTTGGTACAAAAATAATATGGAGCTACATCCGACTTCCAACTGTGAAATAACTTTCAAGAACAATGCATTGCTGCTCCAAGTAAAGAGAGCTGGCATGGCCGATGCTGGTTTGTACACCTGCAAAGCGTCCAATGATGCAGGCTCTGCTCTGTGCACATCTTCAATTGTCATCAAAGGTTAGTTAGCGTCACAGACACCAGCCTGCTCTGTGTCGCTTCAATGCCTACTAACGAGGCATGTCCATTTCTTGTTACATTTGGACTAAGGAAGTTACTAAAGTTGTTATATATTCTTTAAGTACCTAACATTGGAGTCTCTATCTATAGTCATTTTATGACAGCCCAGCAAAGTAGTTATCACTTAATAAAATGGACTAATCTTACCTTCCAAGTTGTATCGTAAAATTCTCTTAGGTAGTTAGAAATCTAAGCCTACTTTAAACTGCATGCATATATTTTGCTTAAAATGCACATTTGTTTGGAAACTGTTTTAAATTGGTCATTGTTGAGTATTGTGTGAACTTTACTTATTAGTTATATAATATGCTTTGGTCACTATTTACCTCAAGAATAAGTATGAAATGTGAATCTCAAGCCAAAAACAGAGACTAAAGTTTGCTCAGAAGAAATAAGATGTTGCACATAATTATACAAGATGTATTAACATAGTTAGGCAAATGGAGGCCAAGAAGTCAAGGGTGCTGTTTAAGGAGACCTCGACTTGATTCTCTAAGCACAATGGCTTCAGCCAGATAATTATGCAGATGCATCAAAATCACTTGATAGAGCAACCTGCTGGAGCAGTTTGGAATTAAATGATCTACTCTGATGATCCACTTGGCCACCTCAGACTGCAACGATATGACCAAGAGATTAGTACCACTGAGGGTTTTGTTGTTGTTGTTGTTGTTGTTGTTGTTGTTGTTTTAAACTTAAATTACGATCTTTATCACTCATTTAATTTAGATGAGCTTCATTTAAAAAAAAACACCGCTGAAGTTTTTTTTAACTTAAACTAAAATCTTTATCACTCATTTAATTTAATTTAGATGACCTTCATTTTTAAAAAGCATTTGAACAATATAGATGAACAACATGTGCTCAGCAACGACTTCAAGTTGTGCTTTTCAGTCATGGTGGTTTTGCTATTGAATAGATATCTATTCAATATCAAAATGTTTGGTTGTTATTCAACTATTTCAGGAGGTAGCATATGATCAGGAACCAATCATGTTTAAGGAAGAAGTCTAAGCTATACTGAAGGCATTGGTAGGAAAAAAATACTCCATGAATTGATGGAATACAAATTGAGATGTTTCAGTAGATGGATGCAATACTGGAAGTGTTCACGCATCGATGCCAAGAATTTGGAATAACAGCTACCCGACCACCTGACTGGAAGAGACCCATATTTGTGTCCCTTCCAAACAAGGTGGTCCAACCAAAGTAGAAATTTTCCAACAATATCACCAGTGCCACACAAGGCAAAATTTTGCTGAAGATTATTGAAAATGTTTACCGCAGTACATCAGCAGGGACAGAGAGCTATCAAAAAGTCAAGCCAGAACCAGAGAAGGACATGCATCAAGGGGGATCACTGCTGATATCACGTAGATCTTGGCTGCAGGCAGGGGATATCAGGAAGAAATTTAGCTGTGTTTTATGAACTATGCAAAGGCATCCAGCTGTGTGGACCATAGCAAATGATGGGTAACATTGCATAGAATGAGAATTCCTGGTGACATAAATGTGTAACCTGTGCATAGACCAAGAGTCAGTTGTTCAGACACAAAGCAGCGAAACCGCAGGGTTTAAAATCAGGAGTTGTGTATCCTTTCATTGTGCTCAGTCAATCTATATGCTGAGTAAGTGACCGAAGAAGCTGGGCGATCAGAAGAAGAGAACAGCATGAGGATTGGAGAAAGGCTAATTCACAGCTTGCTACGTATCAGAGGTACCGCCTTGCTTATGAAAGAGAAGAACTGAAGCAATTCCTGATAAAGATAAGATTAACAGCTTTTAGAATGCATCACACCTCAACATAAAATAAAAATCCTCACAGTTGCATGAATACGCCACACCATGATAAACGAAGAAAAGACTTTACGGCGTTCACTTTACTGGGACCCACCATCAGTGCCCATGGAAGTAGCCATCAAGAAACCAAAAACATATTACACTAGGCAAATCTGCTGCAATAGAGCTCTTTGAAGTGTTAAAAAGCAAAAATGATACACTGAGGACTAAGTTGTGACTGACCCAAGCCCTGGAGTTTTTAATCACCTCCTATGTCCATGAACGCTGAACAGTGAATAAGGAAATTTGCTGCACTTGAATTAGGGTCTTGGTGAAGAGTATTGAAAGAACCATGGGCTGCCCAAAGAGCGAAACAACCCCGTCTTGGAAGCAGGGCTGACGTGCTCCTTAGAAGCTAGCATGGCGAGACTTCATCTCACATAGTTGGACATTCTGTCCGGACAGACCAATTGCTGGAAAAGGGCATCATGCTGGGTAACGTGGAGGTTAGCAGAACAGAAGAAAGCTCCTTCGCAGGACAGACTGACACAATGACTGCAATCGTGGACTGGAGCATCAGCATGATTCTAAGGATAGCGCAGGAAAGGGCAGCATTTTGTTCTCTTATCAGAGAACTCGGGGTGGCTAGGAGTCGGGAATGATTGACAACACCGGACAACATCGTGCAGGTTGGCGAGTGTCAGCCATGCTCCGTGTGGCACAGCAGTTTATGGTCACTGCCAGTGCCATGCTGGCAGTGCTCAACCGGGACACAGACGCCTGGTGATCTGTGAACACAATGGCATCAGTTTAGAACTTGTTTTTAAGTATATATATAAATTATTACTTGATATATATTCATATTCTAACAAATGTAACTATTGTCTTCAGAGCATAATAACCCAGGGACCTCATTGTACTCCACTACAGCCACAAATGTTACTGGTTCTAGGAAAAACTGTTAGATGTGTGCTCTAATTTTATAGTTTTTGCTTTATTAACAATATCTTTTCAATCCCAGAACCTAAGAAGCCTCCAGTGTTTGATCAGCACCTCACTCCAGTAACAGCAAGTGAAGGAGAATTCGTGCAGCTCGGCTGCCACGTCCAGGGTTCTGAGCCCATTAGGATCCAGTGGTTGAAGGCTGGCAGGGAAATAAAGCCTTCAGACAGATGCAGCTTCAGCTTTTCCAGCCAAACGGCCGTGCTGGAACTCAAGGACGTGACCAAGGCAGACGCGGGAGAGTACATGTGCAAAGCTTCCAACGTGGCTGGCAGTGACACTTCCAAATCAAAAGTGACCATCAAAGGTACGACACCTGAAGCATTTTTCAGACCTAGCCAACACTGCATGCTTCTGTTCATTATCATGTAAATAAGAATGGGATGCAACTTTCTGAAACATCAGTTAGTGCTCATTTTCAATACGTTGCCTTATTTTCATTATATTAAGATAATTTACTGAGAAGAAAATCAATACAAGTTATTTAAATTTGCCACACATCATTCGTAATTGGATTTAGTGAATCTCTTTTCTTTGATCTTATGATTAGTGAAGTTTCAGAAGTGATGCTGTAATCGATATAAAAAAATTTTTTAATCATTTTATTAGGGGCTCCTACAACTCTTATCACAATCCATACATACATCAATTGTGTAAAGCACATTTGTACATTAATTGCCCTCATCATTCTCAGAACATTTCCTCTCCACTTAAGCCCCCAGCATTAGATCCTCATTTCCCCCCTCCCCACTCCTCCCTCCGTCATGAGCCCTTGATAATTTATAAATTATTTTGTCATATCTTGCCCTGTCCGACGTCTCCCTTCACCCACTTTTCTGTTGTCCATCCCCCATGGAAGAGGTCACATATAGTTCCTTGTAATCGGTTCCCTCTTTCCAACCCATTCTCCCTCTACCCTCCCATTGTTAGCGAGTCAATTCTGACTCATATTGACCCCGTAGGATAGAGCAGAACTGACTGGCCCTGTGAGTTTCTGAGACTGTAAGTCTTGGGTGGGTAGAATAGCTCATCTTTCTCTTTAAGCACAGCTGGTGGTTTTGAACTGTTGACCTTGCAATTAGTAGTCCAGTGGGTAACCCAGGATGCCCTCAGGGCTCTTCAACGTGATATAGGTAGCCTGATACTTCCCTGTAGGAAACTTAAACTACGTCTAGAAATAGAAGATTGGATACTACTAATATGATTATAAGGAGCCCTGGCAGTAATGTGGGTTAGGTCAATACCTAACTGTCAACCTCAAGGTTGATAGTCCCACCCCACCCACCCCTCAGAGAAAGGTGAGGCTGTCTGCCCCTGTAGTAATCATTTGTTGTCTCAGAAGCCCTATACTGAGCCTCTATGAGTCAGAATCAGCTCCATGGCATGGGTTTGGTGGTTTAAGTGGCTCTTTGGGTAGATTCTGCTTTGTTTTACTATGATGATAGCTCAAACTATTACAGCAGCCACTAGTGTCAAGTTCTAGGAAGCGGCTTGTCTTCCATAATCAACCCTGATCGGGAGTCCTAGATTGCACCCTATGAGTGATGCTGGCAAATTACTCCGGCATTTTGTAAATAAGGAAAAGGGGAGCATGATCACAGTTTTGAGGTCACTGTAATCACAGATCGTGTTAACGTGTTTGTTTGTCCCTTGTCAGACAAGCCAGCTGCAGTCCCTGTGGCCAAGAAAGCAGCGGTCGATGGGAAACTCTTCTTTGTGTCAGAGCCCCAGAGTATCCGAGTTGTGGAAAGTGAGTACTCCCCCAAGCACGGGCTTCCAGTTGGAGCATTTCACGGATTTAATTTCAGAAGAACTGGTGTTGAAAAAGAATTGACGTTGTGTGTGTACATGTGTGTAACGCTCGTCTCTTCCTTCGCAGAAACCACCGCGACTTTCATTGCCAAAGTCGGAGGTGACCCCATCCCCAATGTGAAGTGGACAAAGGGGAAATGGAGACAACTCAACCAAGGGGGTCGCATTTTCCTCCACCAGAAAGGGGATGAAGCCAAGCTGGAGATTAGGGACACCACAAAAACGGACTCTGGGCTATACCGATGTGTGGCATCTAACAAGCACGGCGAAATTGAAAGTAATGTTAACCTACAGGTGGATGAGAGGAAGAAACAAGAGAAAATCGAAGGAGATCTTAGAGCAATGCTGAAAAAGTAAGTAATTGTTTTAAGTAACTTTTCATGCAAGCAGGACATCTGTCTAAAAACAAAGACTTCCATTAGAGCGTCCCTCCAAGATTCCCGATTATTGAATCGATCTACATGTAATTTTCCTCATCTGTTCTAGGACATATGATATTTATCTCTTACTAACATTTTCCATGAGTGTTACTATTTAGTATAATTCTTTCACTGGGCCCTCTGGCTGAAAAGTTTTCCAAAATGTTCCTATTTTTCTTTCTTATTTATATATTTTTATTGCATACTTTATTATTATGTCTGTAACTTTATTTTATTTCTTTTCTTTCTTATGGTCAAATTTTTACACTTTGGGACCAGGGTCCAGTCTTCACTCCATCTCAAACTCCATTTTTTTTTTTTTTTTGTATTTTCTTCAGCGGTATGGCAAAGTACATTTTGCTTGAGTAAGGAACACAGAACTGCTTCCTCAGGAGGGGTTAAAAAAAAAGCTTCATGACATTGGTCAATGTTAAATGGTGACGGTGGCAGATAGTCCCGAATAAGTGGCAGACCCGTGATTTATGCTCATCTCTTCCCACTCAGGACTCCAGCCTTAAAGAAAGGTTCTGGGGAAGAAGAAGAAATCGATATCCTTGAGCTTCTCAAAAACGTTGACCCTAAAGAATATGAAAAATACGCCCGCATGTATGGAATCACGGACTTCCGGGGCCTTCTTCAGGCCTTTGAGCTGCTCAAGCAGAGCCAAGAAGAAGTAACCCACAGATTGGTAAGCTCTGCGGACTCACCTTTGAAACCGGTGACACACGCCCTTCGAGCGGCCGACCCCTGCAGTTGTTTGGTGATATTATGCCCCCTCGCTCAGCCTCAAGGCGGGACCTTGAACCTTGTCATGCATCCTCTCACTCAGCATGCACTCACAGGTTTTACTTTCTTCTCCCCAGGAAATTGAGGAGATCGAGAAGTCAGAGAAGGAAGAAAAGGAGTTTGAAGAGCTTGTGTCGTTCATTCAGCAAAGGCTCTCACAGACGGAGGTACGTGAACTGTGCCCAGAGCCGCACGAGCATGTGGTGATCAGAAACGGGAAGGGAATGAGCGGTGAGCCTGGGCTTTTTGAATTACCGTGGTTATTTTTCATTCTTCTAGCCTGTCACTCTGATCAAGGATATCGAAAACCAGACAGTTCTAAAAGATAACGATGCTGTCTTCGAAATCGACATTAAGATCAACTATCCAGAAATCAAACTCTCGTGGTACAAAGGGACGGAGAAACTGGAGCCCAGTGATAAATTTGAAATACGGATTGATGGTGACCGACACACACTCAGAGTGAAAGGCTGCCAGCTTAAAGACCAGGGCAATTACAGACTGGTGTGCGGCCCCCACATCGCTAGTGCTAAACTCACTGTCATCGGTAAGTTTCAAGGAGATGTAGAAAAAGCCCCTGAGGCTCCTTTCCTGTGGAACACCTGCCTGTGACGCTGACCCCACTGTGTATTGTCTCCTGTGAGCAGAACCCACTTGGGAACGGCATCTTCAGGATGTGTCCTTGAAAGAAGGCCAGACCTGCACCATGACTTGCCAGTTTTCTGTGCCGAATGTGAAATCGGAATGGTTCAGAAATGGAAGAATCCTTAAACCCCAAGGAAGGCATAAAACAGAAGTGGAACACAAAGTCCACAAACTGACCATCGCTGATGTCCGAGCGGAAGACCAGGGTCAGTACACCTGCAAATATGAAGACTTAGAGACTTCGGCCGAGCTGAGAATTGAAGGTAGGTGAAAGGGTGGCACAGAATCTCTCCAGTGCGGCCTTCAAACACATCCCAACGTGCCGGGCAGGGGTCCTCAAACTACGGCCCACGGGCCACATGCAGCCCACCAAGGACATTTATCCAGCCCGCTGGGTGTTTTTGCCCCATTTTGTTTTTCACTTCAAAATAAGATATGTGCAGTGTGCATAGGAATTTGTTCATAATTTTTTTTAAAACTATTGTCCAGCCCTCCAACGGGTCTGAGGGACAGTGAACAGGCCCCCTGTTTAAAAAGTTTAAGGACCCCTGTGCCAGATGTTCTCATTTCCCAACACACGAGCTGAGAGAGTCCTCTCACATCTCCCAAGTCCATTTTTAAAAGTCTAAAAGAAAAGCATTCTAATAAGTGCTGATTCTCTGGCATCGTTCTTTTGGCCCAAGAACCTAGTGAAATCCAGATGAAGGCATAACTTTCTAAATGTCATTTCCACTTGAAGTCTAAATTCCGTACTTCTCACCCCTGTGGGGCAAATCTAGGCAGTGTTTTGTTCTGTTGTGCTTAGGGTCTCAGTAGACAACACCTGAGAACTACCATCTATAAGGCTGAGCCCTAGAGAGAAATCTTGGAAGGACCAGATATTAAAGTGATCAATCTAAAGAATTGGGGCTAGGAGTTGTTATTTCATTTATAGGATTAATCTGATTCTATCTACGTTAAATTTTGTGAATAAAATCAACGACATATGTACATATATGACCTTAAAAAATTATACCATTGGAGTATCGTCTTCCAACTTTCCGAATCTTTGAAGTAAACCGAAATGTGGGAATTTAGAAGCAACAATTTTCTAATCATTGGACTACATGCATTTTCTGGATATCTCCTTGGACCAATTCGACCAATTAAGCAAAATTCTGGCTATAATGATAGCATCCACCTCCAGCTGTCAGTCTCGACTTTTAGTTTTTGAAACAGAAATATACAACTTCTTAAATACATAGCATTTCAACCTCCCCAGGTTACTTTACATTGAGTATCAATGCCTGCTCCTAATATAAAGCCCATACTTTAAAACATCTTAAAATTGTTTTCCAATTCTAAATGATCTAATGGAGCATGCTAGTCATTTTAAAATAAATACTGATGCTAGCATGACTCTTCTGAACCAAAGCTCATCCACATACATGTGATTCTAAGATGTTCGTGATGCTGCTACACACTGAATTCCAGATGTACAAAATTTTGCATAAGCTCTCCTGCAACCACAGTGGGTTGTCCCCTTCATGAGTGCCCACAGGTGCCTGAGAGCAGCTTTCAGGACCCTTCAAATGAATCGCTGATGTTTAGAAGGAGAGGTTTCCAATAGAATTTGAAATTAATTGACAGGGAAAGTTATGTACACATCGAATGCTAAACTATTCTAGATCCTGACTAGCAAAATGATTTCACTGCAGGAAAAAAAATGGGGAGGGGAGAATAAAATTGGAGGTTAAAATTAAATTTACATTTCCTTTATTATGAACCCTTATTTCATTAACTTGTTTTTGAAATTTAATTTGACCTTTGTGTGATAAACGCTGTTTGATATTACCTTCATCTAAGTATCTTAAGAATTCTCTGGGGTTCTTG
Source organism: Echinops telfairi (assembly GCF_000313985.2). Lineage (NCBI taxonomy): Eukaryota > Metazoa > Chordata > Mammalia > Afrosoricida > Tenrecidae > Echinops > Echinops telfairi. The sequence continues at coordinate 4,513,266 of NW_022103899.1, read as the reverse complement.
CACATTTTCCTACATTGGTCCTATGGAAGTACAGGATAATATTGGGAGGAGTTTTGTTGGGGTTTTAATTTTAGTTTGTGAATAGTTTTATTGGCATATACTTCACATCCTACAACTTAATCATTCCATCATATTAAGAAGGGCTGCACAATCATCACCGCATTCCGTCTAGGGACATTTTCTTCTTGTCCTCGTTAGCTCCCCATCTCTCCCGCCAGGCCCCTAGACAATTATTAATCCAGCTATAGATTTACTTATCCTGGATTTCTTATACAGAAAATAACCCAAAACACAAAGAGAAAGCAGACAAACAAAAAACCATCAACAATGACTACACAAAACATAGTCAAACCTCCATCAAAAAGAAAGGGAGAAATACTAAAAACTGAAGCAACTTAAAACTGGGTCAGTGAGTGATCAAATGATAAGCTTTGACATTTTAGCCTGACGACATCTGCCGTAAAAGAGATAACCGCGTCTGATAGCAAGGCTATTCACATGAGATGAGTTGTTGTTACTGAGGCAAGGAAAAGTGTGTTCTCTTGGTTGTGCATGTTTTACATTTTTATTTGTTAGTCACTTGGGTGAATGCTGAGGAATTTCAGTGTCTGAGGGGAAAGCCCCACGGAAGAAATGTCGCTTTGCACATTCCTGAACTTTCTTGGTATTTGAACAGCGGAACCAATTCAGTTCACGAAGCGCATACAGAACATCGTGGTGAGCGAGCACCAGTCTGCCACCTTCGAGTGTGAAGTGTCTTTTGATGACGCCATTGTAACGTGGTACAAAGGACCCACCGAGCTGATCGAGAGCCAGAAATACAACTTTAGGAATGATGGTCGCTGCCATTACATGACCATCCACAACGTGACCCCAGACGATGAAGGTAACTTACTGAAAAGATAATTTGCCCTTCATCTGTTTCTTATACTTCTACTCCTACTGGTAATTCCATATAGACGATTTTTCTGGGAAAGAGACATGTACACATGCACATGCATACGTGTCAACAGGGAAATGGTGTGTGCAAGCAGATCCCAAACCAAAGGTCCTGTGATGCTCTCCCTTAGGTGTCTACTCCGTGATTGCTCGACTGGAGCCCAGGGGCGAGGCGAGGAGCACCGCGGAGCTGTACTTAACGACGAAAGGTTCGAAAACTCCCAGTTAAAACCACATTGCACCCTTTGAAACAAAGTAGCCTGGCCAGACAAATTCTAAATACAAAAATATCACTTTTTCTCCTTTTGCAGAAATCAAACTTGAACTGAAACCTCCTGGTGAGTCTTAAAAAAGAAAATTAAATAAACCCTTGCTTAGACTACAGTGTAAAGTCCCGGCAGTGTAGTGGGTACATGTTGGGCTGGGATCTGAAAGGCCCGCAGGTCAAAACCAATAGTCTCTCCCTGGGAGAAAGAGGGCCCTTTATACTCCCAGGGAGAGTCTCCGAAACACCCTGTCCTATTGGGGCTCTCTGAGTCAGCACGGCCTCCTGGGCAGTGAGTTTGGATTGGTATCTACTGCAGAGCAATCTTGAGAATAACAGAAATCCAAACCAATGTTTTAGAAAGGTCTAGTTTCTAGCCCATAAAATTGTATTGAGTAAAAATACTATTCAGTAAAGTTATTTTCAGTAAAATAACAACAAAAACTTGACTTTGTGAGATTGGGAAATTAGAGATAGTCTCACTCAGCAAATTCCTAGGGTTAGACCGAAAATGCTGTGGTCTTAGAAATTTGATCAGGAAATACACCTGTTTATGCTGTTGCAAACCAGATAATCCTAAGAGCTTTGTGTCCGCATATGAGATGTTGTTAGAAATACCTAATGATCAAACACAACTTAATTCCCTAATAGATGTCTGTATTCTCAGACTTTTTGTGCTTATTATTCTCTATCTCTTTCCAGATATTCCGGACTCCAGAGTCCCCATCCCAACCATGCCTATCAGAGCAGTGCCCCCAGAAGGTAGGAACAGCACCAGGGCCCTGGGCTTGGAGAAGCCAGCTTCTGTCCCCGGGAAATGACCAGAGCCCAAACACAGCAGGATGCAGAATAGGCCTTTTTGTGTTACATTCTTCACTGGGTCATTTAAAGGATGGAAACAGAAAAGTAGTCACAGTTCCTAATCAGGTCACCCTTGTTTGTTCTGATGTGTCAGTACAATAGCACCTTTGAAATGCGGAAAGAAATGCAGGGGTCTTTCTCAGCAGTCCATAAAATTGGAAACTAAGACACATTACTGATAATGGCATTGGTTTTCTTCAGAAATCCCTCCTGCGGTTGCTGTACCGATCCCGCTCTTACTTCCCTTACCTGAAGAAAAGAAGCCACCGCCCAAGCCAATGGAAGGTATTCCGTGTTATCAAACTGTCAATGACACAGTAAACCCCGCAGACTTTACGGACGCAATGCATGCTCCCTCCAGTGGTCATAAGTTGAATTGCCTTTCCAAATGCAAATTCATGTTAATGCTTAACTAAATGTGTGACACATATGCTTAAAACTCTGAAAACCATCAAGTAAATCGCATGCTTCCTATTAAAACGTTTTATTGTAATGGGATCATTTAAACATTAATGGCAAATCGACTTCATATTTTGCATCTCCCTAACTGCTAGACATGACAATAAAAGCACTATCAATTTCTAATACAGCTTATTGAAATCCACCATGTTAGCTTATATTCAAATTGAAAATGATAGTTCATGGATTTTTCGTAGTTCAAATGTTAACTGTCTGATAAAATCCACTGTTTCATTACAAGACCTGTGTTATAACATCCTTGAAACATCTGGCTTTGTGTTTGGTTTTGAGGCTGAGGCACAAATGTACCAATAAAGGACTCATATGTGACAGAAGAGAGTCTTGGTGGTGCAGAGATTAAAGCCCTCAGCTGCTAACTGGAAGGCTGGTAGCTCTAACCCACCAGTTTCACTGTAAGACAAAGCCGTGGCTTTCCTAAAGATCCACGGACGTAAGAGATAATCCACCGTGGGTCCACTCTGCCCTGTGGGCCTTTAAGTGTCAGAAAACATTAGAGGCCTTGCTTTTGTTTTTATTTTCTTTTAATATACCGGAAACATCGGGAACTAAGTAATTTGTGTCCTCAAATTTTCCTATCGAAAATTTATTCTTTCTGAGCCCTAAATCTGGTCCACTAAATTAGCCAACCCTCTGGAATTCTACAAGCTGTCAGAATTTTGCCAGCATGTCCTGTTAAAAATTTCCACATGCCCAAGTTATGTTTCCCCAAGTCAGTGCTCCTGCACAGGTTCATGGGCTTAACATGCTAGTCCCTAATGCCCACTGCAATGCCCACTGAAACATTTTCACAAGGCTGTCTCGGTGCTGGAAATGATGTTCATTAATGACATCTGACATCTCTTTGTTGTAGTGAGCAAGAAGGCTTTGAAAAAAGACACCAAGAAGGTCGTCACCAAGCCCAAAGAAGAGAAACCCATAGGTATGATGACTAGTCAGCAAACAGTTGGGGTTTTGTCCCCGAAATTGTGGGGGGAATGCTTGTGAAATGTCAGGACAGGGCACCTCTCCCTTCACTCACTCTTACCCGCTTCTCTGGGTCTCTCTTCTCACCTTCCTTCTTGATCCTCTCTCCTGACATCCTCTGCCTGTGGCGCCCAGTGACAATTCCTGCAGTTCCTCTCGTCTGCATGGCTCCTGCTCTCCCCATTGGGTATCAAAATTCATGGGGGGGAGGGGGTATTCAACCACATTAATGTTTATTACAAGAATATCTTAGAGAGGTTTTAGGAAGAAGATTGGGTCATGAAATGTAAACATGTTTAAAGAGTGTGATGGACCACAGCCTGGAGGTGAGCCCAGCCCCAGAGACCAACTCTCAGTCACATCCTCTAAAACGAACGAGACCCCCAGAGAGGGACGTTCCCCTCAGGGCAGGAGACCAAAAGGGCCGAATCTGCCCCAACACAAAGCTCCGGGGCAGGAAGTGGCAGGAGAAAGGGCGAATGGAAGCAGGGACCCACATTGAAGGGCTTGCAGTTCATGCCACAACTTAAAATGTGTGTGCCTCGTTCAGTGGAAGAGGGATTCTCTCTGTAAACGTTCCCTCACGTTACAATTTAAAAAATTAAAACGGAGCACAGAACCTCCTACAAGAAAGAACAAGCCAGCAGTGCGCATTCATGAAACACCAGAGAATAAGACGAAACGCCAAAAGCATGACAATTTCACGAACTTTACCATTAATACCAGGAAAAAACGAATATATATGTTAGAATTAGACCTACAGATGATTTGATCTGTTGAAATGAGTTTAAATCTACCAAAACTAAAACCTGGCATTTTAGTTAGTAGGCACTGCACAGCATCTCTGGTGCCCTGAATCTGGGATGACCAGAGCCTTAGGGGGGCCCTGGGTAGGGAGAGGTGATGGTGCTTCGGAACCACTCCAGGTCACCAGCTGACTCCGTGCTGCAGAGGGATAGGGTGCGTTGGACACGTCGGCATAAGCTGAAAGTAAGCACGTCTTCTTTGTTTCTGCAGCCCCAGAGGTCATCGAGAAGCCCCCACCTCCTACGATCTTGGTCCCAGCAAAAGGTAAACGCAAAGAAATGATGAAATATACTGACTGCATGTCTTCCTGAAGTCTGCATTTCTGCAGTTCCTTCTCGTTTGGGGATCTTGGGTCCCGAGCCGATACAAAGCTGCAGGGTTTCCTCCACGTTACCAAAAGCGGCATTGGCTGTGATGGGGCACGTGCTCTTAGCCCCGAAGGGAAACCCAGGCCAAGTTCAGGGAAAGAAGGGGTGAGGGTTAGACAAGGAGGACCTCTCCCTTTTATCTCCTTCCAGCATCATGAACACAAACGTTTAAGGAGAACATAAATAAAGTTTTGGTGATGAAATCAATGAAGTGATTTGGTTACATAATTGTATTTTCTTTATTCAACTGACAAAAGAACTGTAAAAAAATTCATTGCCATCAAGTTGGTTCTGGCTCATAGCAACTCCATCTGGCAAGGTGGAATTGGCCCTCGGGGTTTCTGAGATGGTGCCTTGTTATGGAAGCAGAAAGCCTCTTCTGCCTCCCACAGAAGGCTGGGGGTTTCCGTTTGCTGACCTTGTGGTCATCAGCCCCACATGCAGCCGTTACATCAAACTAGTTCAAAGGTCGTAGTCAACAGTCTAAAATGTAGGCTTGCAATTTTTAAAAATGTGTTTGAAAGAATCATTGTGAGCAAAAAATAAATGCGGAAACATTAGGATAAATCCCCTCAAATTATCACATGTTAAAATATCTCTTGGGAAGAAATCTAGGGTTCTACAAACTGGAGCTCCCATAGACCACAGCAAGCAATGTCCCCTGAACGATATTTACTGATGCCGCATTGTCCAACTCAGAAAAGCCTCAAAGTCTTTCAAAGTCTTTTTAAAAAGACTTTATTGTGCTCTGTGGTCAACAAATAGTTAAATGGAATAAGTCAATGAAAACTATAAGAAAATATAAATACGTATATAGGTTTATAGGTTTTAGCTTTCTCTAGTCTTACTGTAAGTTGGAATCCAGTCAAAGAAGAATAATTCGATGGTTTTGCACTAAAGCAAGTAATAGAGGAGTGGTAAGGCTACACCCTGCCGAAGGCAGAACACTTTCTAGACCCAGGAAAACAAAGCAGATTTGTCAAGTTCTGACTGTCAGAGGTTTTACTATATGATACCTTGACCACATAGACTTTCCTTTAGGGCGCACACTCTGGGAAACACTAGTGAAATAACTTTGTGAACACAATCCGTATGTTAATGTTATCCTTCTCCTTATCTATTTCTCTAGCTCCTGAAATCATTGATGTCTCCTCCAAGGCTGAGGAAGTCAAGATCATGACCATAACTAGGAAGAAAGAGGTTCACAAAGAGGAAACCATCTATGAGAAAAAGCAAGCAGTCTATGAGAAGAAGGAGGTGCACATAGAAGCGTACGAGGAACCCTACGATGAACTGGAAATGGAACCTTACACCGAGCCCTTCGAAGAACCATACTACGAAGAACCAGACGAAGACTATGAAACCAAGGTCGAAGCCAAAAAGGACGTGCATGAGGAATGGGAAGAGGATTTTGAAGAAGGGCAAGAATACTATGAAAGAGAAGAAGGTTACGAGGAAGGCGATGACGACTGGGAGCGAACTTACCCAGAGAAAGAAGTAATTCAAGTTCAAAAGGAGGTTTACGAAGGTACGTGCACAGTGGATGGTTTTTTCCTCTCTCTCTTTTCTGAACCTTTGCCCAGTTTGTTGTCTTTCAATCTTATTGACTATTTGGAACAGAGATAAATGAAGTAGATGAAATTATCACACTAGATTGTGTCAGGTTAAAAATCTTTAAAAACCGAATCATTAATAGTCATGTTCTTCAGAGTAACGTTTCCGTTTTGATGTCGTAAGATGAAACGTTTAGTCCTGTGACAGACAGAATTCTAAATACTACCTTGCTCAAATTTGATTTTCACTGCCTCATTACATGTGGTTAAGCCAATCAAAACCCGGTGCTAAGAATCCTGTCTGCAGCGCTGTTGCTGGGGTCTGGGAGTAACCCCAGGTGAGAGAGAGGAACCCGCCCCGAGGGGCTTCACAGGCTGTCACGTGTATGGGAGCAGAGTGCCAGATCTGTCTGCTGCAGGACTGCTCATGGTTTGAACCATTGACCTTCAGTTAGCAGACAAACACTTAACTGTTACATCAAGTCCCCCACGGTAGCCAGGCCCAAACAAAATCACCCATTGATGGGGAGTGATTCGGATGCATGCAACCCTCTCATCTAAGAAGAACTGCGCTGTTATAGGTTCCACAGCTGTAATCTGCACTGAAGCAGGTGGCTTCACCTGTCGCCCACAGAGTGGCTGTGGGTTGGACCAACCTTTCAACCGACTGAGCTCGTCAGCCCCTGGGACCCTGCAATACTGACCGCAACTCCTCATGTGCAATTCCTGTAACCGCTCAAAACTTACCTATCCAAACATCTCTTCTTTCTTCTGTGTTTTTATCACAGAAATACATGAGAGGAAAATTCCAGCAAAAGTCCCTGCAAAGAAAGAAGCTCCACCTCCTAAAGGTATATGCACCTGGGCCAGCAGCTACCTCATTATCACGGCTTGTTTAGCTGAGATGTATAAACCATCAATCCAATCCAATAGGCACAACTTCTCTAAGCATTATTGTATCAATAATCTTTAGGCTTAAGAATTTCTATATGCTTCAGTTAATGCAAAAAAAAGAAGGTGATTATAAATTTTTTAAACTATTAAGGACATTTAAAATGAAAATGCAACCAAAATAAGTACAGAAACCTATGCTTAAAGTCAGACCCCTAAACTTGTCTCTTTAAAATAAATGAAGAGGAGGCTTTTAAGAGAAATTCTAAAACTACTGCAATCTCTTTATAACGCTTGCAGTTGTTAAGAAGCCAGTAGTTGAAAAAGTTGAAAAGACTTCCCGAAGAGTGGAAGAAGAAAAGGTTGAAGTCATCCAAGGTATTCTCCGTTCAACCTTCCTCCTGCCGCGCGCACCAGTAACCTGCTTACCGAGCTGCACCGCGTGTGGCTTAGATGCCATCTAAACTAAGGTTTTTAACAACTTTTTGATCAAAACAATATTCTTTGCAATACAAATATATGTGTACCTGTTTTTTAAGTGCCCCAAGTTTCAAAGAAGATTGCTCCACCAAAGCCTCCCCGGACTCCTGTACACGAAGAAGCTATTGAAGTGAAAGGTACACTTCTTTGTCTTTTCAGCCGCCACTTTTAACCATTTTCATTTATGGATATGAATATGTATATATATTTTGCTAAATACAGCACAAATCTGAAACCACCTAAAGAAGACATTTTATGCCATTTGCGTATTACATATTTTTAAAGTAACAATAGCATATCTGATTCTCGTGGGTAGTTTCCTAACTTTACCAGGCAATGAATGCCATTGCACGGGCTATTCCCCACCTTCTCATTTATTCGAATAGCCCCTACCAGATCTTGGAAAGCACCGCGTTGTATGTGAAGAAGTTGTGACTATTTGATTCCCATTTAATTACATTTAGTAAAGGCTGCATGGGTTGTTTGTTGCTATAGATCAGCACAGGATCTGTTTTCTTGTCAAGGCTGAATTTGTTATTAACCCACTCTGTCTAAAGACTTAAATATCATGTGCTATCTATTATTAAACGTCCCAGAAATGCTCATGTGAAATCCTTCTCTTTTAAAGTACCGGCTGTGCATACAAAGAAGATGGTTGTTTCAGAAGAAAAGATGTTCTTTGCGTCCCACACTGAGGAAGAGGTGTCCGTCACAGGTATGATGCAAATTGGAACTTGGGGGCTCACAGGGAAGGACCTGGGATGGATTTTCATCTCTCTCTCTCTCTCTCTCTCTCTCTCTCTCTCTCTCTCTCTTTCTGACCTTATTTGTCATCCTGTGGACATTTTGTCCTTCTGTATTTCTCTGTCATCTCTTCCTTTCACATTTGTGTCTGCTTGCATTTCATTTCAGCATTCTTTCTACGTTATGAACGCCACCCACCGTGTGGCACATCAGTCATTAAAACATACCCTCTTTGTTTTGTTTTGTTAAGTCCCTGAGGTCCAAAAGAAAACTGTTACCGAAGAGAAAGTTCACGTTGCTGTTACCAAAAAGATTGAGCCTCCGCCGAAAGGTATGAGTCAATCATTCGAAGATTAAACATTGGTATAAATTCCTAAGTGAACAACGGGGTATGTTACCATGGAATATCAGATGCAGTTTGCACAGTCGACCTGTGCAAGTGCCTTCTGGTGAGGGCAGCGGGAGCATCATGGCTGAGGCACGGGAGACAGGAAGGAGAAGCCGTGCTCTCTTCAACACAGCAGGGAACTTACGATGCAGTGAGCAGCTATTTGGATATAGAAGGGACTGAAGCCAGGTCATACCAGCTTACAAAAGCTGGTTGTTATATTTTCAGGAATGTCACAAGCAACAGTGGGGTTAGCATGGCCTTTATGTAAAAATTAAACTGTCAAGTGAAACGCAAGGCCATCTTGACTCATAGCAACCCTTAGGACAGGTAGCACCAGCCGCTGTGGATTTCCTCGTCTTTCTCCTGCAGATGATAACTATTTAGAATTAAATGAAGTATGTTTAAAACCAGGGTGATAACTACTCGCGATGTGTCCCTTCCTATTTGACTGTCATGTATTCTGATTTATGCTTCTGAGATTCTTTACATCTGCTGGGCCCAGGTGGGGGGAATGTTGCCAGGGTGGCTGACAGTGACGTCAGTCCTGATTCATGGTGACCCCAGTGCTACTTAGTAGAGCCGCTTCATGCGCTTTCTTGGCTATGATTTCACTGGAAGGGGCTTCCCAGACCGTTTCATCTGCAGTACCGCTGGGTGGGCTTAAACCACACACACACACACACACACACACACACACACACACACACACACACAACCTACCTGCCCCTTAGCTTAGCAAACTGTCGGCACTTCGCCACTGCCCAGAAATAAACGTATCATCCTGGACTAAGACACATCTCTGTGTCAATCACATCACACCGGTAACCACAGTGCCGTTGCCACCACAGCAATGGGCCAGCTCTAGCTCAGGAAGCCAGGACCGTGTCCAGCCAATTGGGCAAATATTAAGGTCATCCATGAAAACATTTTTGGAAATGTATTTCAAATCATCTGACAAAATTACCTCCTAAGAGTAAAATTTCTGAAAGGTATCTTCAAAGCAAGTGACATTCATTAAAAATTTAAAAATCAAGTCAAAGCTGGTCTGAGAAACAGGCAGTGCTCCCGCCCCTACAAGGGAAAGTCAAGCACAGTCGGCCTGCCCCCACGAACCAGTCAGCCATCTGCCTTACTGTGGTTTCCGCCCTTCCACTGCTCTACAAGGCCTGCCCCCACGAACCAGTCAGCCATCTGCCTTACTGTGGTTTCCGCCCTTCCACTGCTCTACAATGGGAATGTCTGCCCTTCCTGTACATTCTAAATTTTGCACCAGATGCCTTGTTTTCAAAATGCTCACTGTCGCGAATCTGACACCTTTCTTTTTTTTTTTTTTAAGTCTCTGAGCCGCCTAAGAAGCCTGTCCCAGAAGAAGTGGTCCCTGTCCCCATTCCCAAGAAGGCAGGGCCTCCAGCAGCCCAAGGTAGACTAATAATTTGGGGGGTTGGGAGATCTTAGTGTCTGTCTTCCTGCTGGATTTGGTTCGTTTTGTTGAGTGGAGTCTGCGAATGAGCGAAATACCATCTGTGAGCCATTGTGATGGATTCTGTTTATGATGACTTCCAGGGACTGGCAGGATTACGTTGCACACCCATCAGTACCACTCTTAGACTCCCAGTCATGCTAAGTAGGCTATTGTCTGCTCGTGTAATTCCTGTCATGTTTATATGTATTGATTTATTCAGCAATGTTTCTATTACAAAGAGAGTATATTAAAGATCCAAATGCCTGTTTCTTGATTCTTACCCTCTTCCTAAAAAAGTAGGCTTTTGTGTGATCTTAAGTGTCTTGGCAGGAGGGTAGAATGCTCAAACTTCTTTCCACAATGCTCTCTTTAAAGAGCCTGCAGTTCCCAAGAAACCTGTCCCTGAGGAGAAAAAGCCCCTGCCCGCCCCCAAGAAGGAAGTGGCTGTTGCTCCAAAAGGTACAGCAGGACGGGCCGTGAGGCCGCTGGATGCCCGCTGTCTGCCCTCGTCACGCACACGCCTCCTCCCGCTTTGTCACTTTTACATGCTCCTTGTGTTTTTAATGTGCTTGCCTCTTTCACAGACGTGTTCTTGACATACATTCTCTATGATGCTTACCAGTCCTAAGACACCGCCCCCCCCCAAAGTATTTATAAAACAACTGTGGTAAACCACTATTTTTGATAACTTGCCTGTGCTCGAGACGTAAGAAACGTTTGTGAAACACAACATATTCTTCTACAGACATATTCCAACAGGAAACTCTTTCGCTGCTCAGACATGTTACTTTTTCTTGATGAATCCACTCTGAAGAGTAGAAATTGGCAATGATGACTGCAGTTTAACAAAATGGAATGTTAGCGAAATAAAAGAATACATGACGCTCCCAGAAACTGCCCCTCTTCTGAAAGGTCAATACTGGCAGGTCTTGCAAACAATAATTGAGAAAAAAAAACCACCTTTTTTCCCACACACTTACTTGCTGTGAAAGAGCCCTGGTGGTGTTGTGGTTGCACATTGGGCTTCTAACCACAAGGGGCAGCAGTTTGAACCCAGCAGCTGCTCTGCAGAAGAAAGACCAGGCTTTCTAGTCCCGTGAAGAGTTGCCTCTCAGAAATCCACGGGCACTTCTACCTGGTCCTATAGTGGAACTCAGGGTGGGAATTGACTCGAGAGCAGTGAGTTTGAGTTTATCAGCTGTGAGCGTTGTAATTACCTAATTAGCTAGTTAACATAGATTTCGTTTAGGTATGTTTGGATTCAAATGTGCCCCTGTAGAAGGACAACAACAAAAATCTCACTACCCTCCCGTCTAGTCTGACTCATAGTGGCCCCACAGAGGGTTCCCGAGGCTGTAAATCACTACAGGACAGAGTCTCGCCTGTCTCCCATGGAGGGCTTGGCTTGAATCGCCAACCGTGCCGTTCGCCTGACCCACAGCACCACCAGATGCTTTCCTTAGAAATACAAACCTTCCCAGCACTTACTTGTTGTAGCAAGAACTCTCAGGCAGCAAGATCATCATGACTGTAACAAATTCACAAGCCCTCGTCTTCCAGCCACAGAAAGACACTACTGTTTTAAAATAGGTAATAAACTTCAACAGCTGGCCAATGATAGGAAGATTCAACCTAAAGCGATCCAAACCCCCTGCCACTGAGTCGATGTTGACTCATCGTGAACCTGTAGGACTGGGTAGACCTGCCCTGTGAATGTCTGAGGCTACAGCTCCTTACGGAAAAGAAAGTCCCATCTTTCTCTTGAGGAGTGGCTAGTGTTTTTGAACTACTGACCTTATCATTAGCAGCCCAACACATAACCACTAGGCCACCAAGCCTCCTTAGCAAGAGACCAGCATCATTCTCTTCAGGATAAACTAGGCTTAATAAATTTATATACTTCAAATATAATTTTTTTTTGCTTCTTAATGTTTCTATTTGCTTCCTAAGTCAAATCTGAAATCCCTGGCTCATTTAGAATTATGGGTGCTTTATATCTGTATAATCAAAGGGAACTAAATCTTTTCTGACTTACCCAGCCATTAAAATGTGGAAATCAAGTTTCCTAAAACCAATACTAACACCAAAGTCACCTGAACAGTCCTGAAGGAGAAGCATGTCTGATTGATCCACAAACAAACCAATATTAAATATACCTACTAATATGTATATATGTCTAATTAGGCACATGTATATATAACAACATGAACATGTACAAATATATGTATAATTACTTCGAGATAGAGCTGTAGGTATTACAAACTCGGGGACATAAGGGTTCACGAAAGCTATCCAAATTAAAGTAGCCATAATGCAATGATGCATGTTGTTGATATTTATCATCCAATTCTGTCATTGACAGTGAGAATAAATTCAACCCATTCTAAACATTTTGGGCGCACAGGTCCTGTGGGAACAAAACACTAAGAGAAAACTCACATCTGCACATGCTTACAAAATCTTGCATCCCCACCTCCCCAGAGCTATTGACCCTCTTGAATGGTAGCCTTTCCCAATCGTTTTAAGACATTGCAGTCACGCTAGAAATATCAGAAGAGAAATGTAAAAGAAATTAGTAATAGGAAGGGGTTTCAGAAAATTCATGGAAAAATAGAATTAAGAAATAATGGAATTTCCCCCACAAACTTTTGAAAGCCCCCTTATACAGACTCAGCCATTCTAAAAACTTAAATTTTGACATTACAGATTGCATTAATGAGCACAAAACATAAAGGGATTTGTCAGTATACTAAACCCACACTCTCTATTGTATAATCACTGTCTGGTCTGTTTGTATCAAAAGCATATCCTTCTGTAAAGAAAGGATGGATCCAACATACCGTATATACTCGTGTATAAGCTGAGTTTTTCAGCACATTTTTAATGCACTTTTTGTGGTAAAATTAGGTGCCTCGGCTGATATTTAGGTCAACTTATCCTCGAGTATATACAGTACATCCTTTTGAGCACATACTCTCATTTTAACTAAGTACCTTTATAGCATTACTTGTCAGTTCTATCTGACTTCCAGTAAGTCTGTATTCTTGAAAGCCAGATAGACTTTACAAATAATATTTGTTGAAATAGCAGTATTGAAAGTAAAATAGACTTTACAAACATAGGTATGCCTACTGCTATCGCGTCCATTCCAACTAACCCACACTGACCGACAGGACCCAGTGGAACTCCTTCCACAGGGTTTGCCAGGCTGTCAAGCTCACAGAAGCAGTCTGTTCCAGTCCCACCCTGGAACAAACAGTGGGCTTGAACCATTGGTCTTTCAGTTAGCAGCCAAGCACTGGAAGCATAGGGCCACCCAGGCTCCTTATCCATGTTTCCAGGAGCGACAATGACATCAATGAGCCATGTAAAGATTTGTGCATGTGCATGTCCATCCAAATACAGGCTGTGTCTGCACTAACATTCTGTTTTAAAACTTTAAGTTCCGGAGGTGCCTAAGAAACCCCCGCCTGAAGAGAAGATCCCTGTTCCTGTGGCAAAGAAAAAGGAAGCCCCCCCAGCTAAAGGTACAGGCTGTGCTCAGGAAAGAAGTTCCTTTTCATGTGTTGAGTGTGAAATTTTTTTTTTTGTATCTAATTATCTGTTGGTGGAGTTCATTGAATTCATAATGACGTCGTCGCTGGTGTGAGTAGTCAATGGGAGTGTCAGTCCGCCTGTTGACTTTCTTACACCAACTAATTTGGAAAAGATAAAGTCAATCTTTTTTTTTAAATTCATTTTATTGGGGGCTTGTACAACTCTTATCACAATCCATCCATCCATCCATTGTGCCAAGGACATTTGTACATTTGTTGCCATCATCATTCTCAAAACATTTTCTTTCTACTTGAGCACTTGGTATGTGCTCCTCATTTTTCCCCCTCCCTCTCCTATGAACCCTTGATAATTTATCATTTTTTTCATGTCTTACACTGAGCAATGTCTCCCTTCACCCACTTTTCCATCCCCCAGGGAGGGGGTTGTATGTAGATCATTGTGATTGGTTCCTCCTTTCTCCACCACCTTGCCCTTACCATCCTGGTATCACTACTCTCATTATTG
>NW_022103899.1:4471166-4498110 GCF_000313985.2 Echinops telfairi | reverse complement strand
ACTTGTTGTTCCCTTGTCCCTGGGTTTGTTAACACCACTTCCTTTCCCCCACCTCTTCCTCTCCCATGTCCCGCTGGAACCGTGGGTCCCAGTTTTCTCCTCCAGATTGTTTATCCTGCCTATCTTATCTAGGTAGACCTGCAGAGATAATAATATGCACAAAAACAAGACAGAGCAAAACAAAACAATGAAAGAAAACAAACAACAATAAAAAACCAATGACAAAAAAAGAAAAGCCTCTAATTAGTTCAAGATCTGTTTTGTTGACCTTTAGGAGTATTTTCCAGTCGTGTCTGATGGGGTGCCACACCCTGGCCCCAAAGTCTATTTTTGGTATTCTCTGGGGACTTTGTCTCTCTGTTCCCCTTGCTGTTCTGTTGCACACCCTTAGAGTTTCGCCTCAGTGTGGTGGGGTCAGATCGGGCGCAATTCCCGCGCTGTGTCTCCAGTGTTGTCCTGCATAGCACTATGGGTCAGTGAGGGATGTCGTGTCTTGTTGTGGGGCTGGACCTATGGTCCTCTCTGTGCTTTGTCTGCTCTAAGTGGGAATATCGTCCTCAGGGGTTGGTGAGCCAGGATGTGCTCTACTCTCTCTTCCTCCCCCTTCATTTGCTCCCAGGTGCTCTGATCAGACATGTCCCTCTCCCTGAGCTGCAGCTTCAGTGCTGTCCTCTGACGTGAATTCTTCTGTGGGGAGGGGGGCGCTGTCCACGTAGATGGGATTGGGATAAAGTCAATAAAACGTAATGTCTTTTCAAGTTCCTGAAGTACAGAAGAGAATTGTGACTGAAGAGAAAATAACCATTGTTACTCAGCGAGAGGAATCTCCACCCCCAGCAGGTACTTGACCCTGACTCGGCAAAATAACCGTGTCCTTCTCCCGGCTTCCTCCAGTGCATGTCTCCTTAACGGGCCTGCGGGGTCTCTGTTGTCCCTTCCTCTGGCCTTTCTGGGAATTTTAAAATCAAATTACCGTCCTTTACGTGCCAGAAATACCAAAGAAAGTTCCAGAACCCAAACGACCTGTTCTTCGGAAAGAAGAAGAAGCTCCGCCGCCCAAAGGTATGATCTCGTCCTCTTTCCAAGAGCCTTCTTTCTAGTAGGTTCCAAGGCTGGTGGCGGTTTTGTGATTTTTGTGACGTGAGTGCGTTGTGGATGTGTGTCCGTGATGTGTGCGGGTCTTCCGGGAGGAAGGTTGGAGTTCTCAATGTGTGTCGTGTTTCCAAAGTGCCAGCTCTCCCGAAGAAACCAGTCCCAGAGGAGAAGGTCCCAGTGCCTCTTCCTGTGGCAAAGAAAGCTCCTCCTCCTCCCCGAGGTAGGGTCTGTCTCCGGGCCTAGGCCCAGAACCCGTTGGCCGGGAATTCTTGTTTTTTGTGTGCGCCCCTCTTCCTTCACTGCCTCTTCACCTGGTTCACAAACTGGGGATATGTTGTGTGTGGTTTTGCTAGTGAAACGGGGGTAGCTGTATAACTCTTGACCGAAACGTGGAGAGAGACATGTTAACGTTCTTGATTTTTAAACTTCCACCTTCGTGCTTTCTTGAAGCCGAAGTTTCTAAGAAGATGGTCGTAGAAGAAAAAAGAGTTCTTGCCGAAGAGAAACTATCCACTGCAGTTCCTCACAGACTGGAAGTCATGCACCACGAAGGTACCTGCTGGGGTGTAGAGGTGGAACAGAGAGGAGAATGGGTTTGTGTGTGTTCTGGACATTGTTTCTTCTTTCCACGTGTGATTGGTTCACGTCAAAGTCATCCTCGTTGGCTGTTTCCTTCTCGTGTTCGTATCACAATGTGTCTACCGTTTGGAACCGAGTCATTTCTGTCTATCTTGGCCCCGAATCTAAGAAAGTGAAATTGGGTGCCAAAAATGTGCCAAGTGTGACGAGACTACCTGTGGACCTCATTTGACTAGCTTCTCAGTCTTGGGCTGCACTGGGCCCTCATCTTAAATCAACTCTCTCCTTCTTGTAAGGAGACAGTGCTGGGAAGCCATTCCCTCCGGAATCCGATCGAAGAACCACAAGACCTCTGTAGTGAATGCCTGTTTGAGGAGGTCGATTTAAACTCAATCTTCTCTTTTAAAGTATCCACAGAGGAGCAATGGAGCTATGAAGAAGAAGAACGAGTTTCCTTTTCGGTGTACAGAGAAGAGGAAAGAGAAGAGGAAGAGGAGGAAGTGGAGGTCACAGAATATGAAGGTAAATGCTACAGTAACTAGACATGAAATGGAATGTCGGTTTCCTTTTACCGCTTGCTCATCAGATCATGAAAAGGGGGCACAAGTTCAGAAAGCAACTATTGGCTTCAAGGCCAATAGTTTATATATATATATATAATTTTATATATACATATATATACATACATACATACATACATACACATATATATATAAAGTCGCTGTCAAGTTGAATCCAACTCATGGCAGCGCCATGCATACCGGGGGTAAACCGTGTTCCCTAGAAGGCGTTCGGGCCTGGAGTTTTCAGAAGTAGGCAATCAGCAGCCTTTCTTCTTGGACTCCCCCAGGTGGAGCTGAACTGCCAATCTTTCCACAGCTGGGGCTTAACTACTAGTGCCACCCAGACTTCACTAGCTGTGTCTTTGGTCCAAAACAATATTTGCAGCGCATTACTTAGAAGCACAGTGGCTTGACATTGGGCTGCTAACCACACGGTCAGCGCATCAACCTTACCAGCTGCTCTGGAAAAGATGGGGATTTCTGCTCCCATAAGGATGTACTCCCTTGGAAGCCCATTCTGTTCTGTAGGATCACAGTGAGTCAGAATTGACTCAGTGGCAGTGAGTTTGGTGTGGGCTTTAAAGTAAATATACTGATGTACTCCTAATCCACTCCCTTGTTTTTTTATAAGTGGGGAGGGGGGGAGGATTCAATAATTATCATTTATACCTTAATTTGAGGGTATACATCTAATCATGTACATATATGCTTTTTATTAAGTGACCTATTGAACAGGCATCCACTTACCATTAATAATTTATGTCTAAAACCTGAGTAATATTCTGTAGCTCGATAGGAGTAGAAAGCCACGTCCATGTCCTGAAAAATGAACTGGACATTCTATTACCCTATCAGAGGCAGAAAGAAAGGTCAGGCTTATGAGCCTGAAACCCTGAGTGCATAGATCTTTCCTCCATGTCATGAATGGAGGAAACAACTACATACCGTCTGTGGTCTGAAAGACTTGTCATTCAGATGTGTCCACACTTACACTGGCAGTTCTTTGTGGTTCCTTAGGGATCGAACAACAAGCTCTAGCTCAGCATCGGGAGACATTTTTAATGAGTTAGGGGATTGACACATTTCTTGTTAAAATCCAACATCCTGGTTAATATGATACTGTCTACCCAAAAGAACTTCCCTAGGAAAGCCCTAAGGTAGCTCTGCTGACAAGGGACAGCAAAAGTTCTTTACCAAAGTAACTTCCTACAACTATGTACATGCTCCCATCTAGTCTAGATTGGGAAGCAGCACTGGGGTCATGTACATAGGTTTAACAAGAGATAAATCTCACAACACATGGGACCCAGGAACAGGAGCGGGAATAGAGATACCAAAAGAGGGAAAGGGGGAGAGGTGGGAGGGAGGGGGCACCGATCACAATGAACGGCACAGAACCCCACACCCGCATCCAGAGAGAAGAACAGAAACCAGAGGGGAAGGAAGACAGTGGCCCGAGATCTGAAAATAATGAACAATCTACAATCTATCAAGGGGCCACAAGGGTTGGGGGCGGGGGGAGGGGAAAAAAAGAAGAGCTGATCCCAAGGTTTCAATGGAAAGTAAATGTCTAGAAAAGAACGATGGAATATATGTCAGATACAATTGATGTATGGATTGTAACAAGGGTTGTAAGAGCCCCCAATAAAATGAGTATATATTAAAAACAAAAATAAATTAACTTCCTTCTCGGTGAAAAGCTGAGTAGGATTGTAGTTCCCCTGAGATATCTTCCAGTACATCTTTGGTTCATAGCAGGTGGGTTTTTTCCCCCTTGTTCTCACTTGGGAGAAAAGTCTATGTGAAATGCAAGATGCACTGTATGACAGATGGCTAGTAAGAGAGCAATATTAAACAGAGCTCCCAAGAGGAAGCTCAGCAGCTCTGTTGGAGTTCTCGGGAAAGCCACGAGGTGAGGCGGCCTTCAAGAACCTGATGGATCTGAAGAAGAGCCTCCATCCCTTCCAGGAATGCTGGGAACACAAAACATTACATGCACACGGGAACGTTTACTTTGTATGGGTCCTTTTCCAGTTTCAGACAGTATCCATTATCCATTTCCTTCACTATGTACAAAGATCACAACTCTATGATAGTCTTGTGTTTTCAGTAAGCCCAAGAGTCATGAAAATAGGGGTGGCCTGAGAAGTTTACTTTTGATAGAAAGAGCAGATGTGCTTTTATTCTATAATTAACTTTAGACGCAGAAGCTCAACAATCACATAAAGATGCCTGCATTTTCTATCATACCTGTCCTTAATAAATGGGGAGAGGGGTGTCATATTTTTTCCAAGTCATGCACATGTCTCTTCTTTCTCATAAACGCATTTATGATTCCTCAAGTGCCATTGTGCCTTGCAGCCTTCAACTCTAGAGGGCTCTGTTATCACAGAAACTTGTTTCCGCTGCCAATGTCCTTGCTAATTTTGCTGCTAGAGGTTGTACATGTGGGGTGGGGTATGTGTTGTTGTTCTGTCTTGTACTTGTCCTGTTCTTCTTGCAAATATCATCATTATTATGATGATAAATTTGAAAATTAAATGGATGACAAAGATTTCTGATACTCTTTCAAGACATCCACTTTGATTCAAGCGGTCTTCTTCGGGTTTCTTAAATGGAAGCCATAGGGATTCGGCAAGTGTAAAATTTCTGCTGTCTGACAGGGTACAGCTGAAACAAAGATGAAAAGCACAATAATTGATCTTCTTTAAAATTGATTTCTTTAAAGTGATGGAAGAGCCTGAAGAATATGCTGTAGAAGAAGAGCTGCACATTATTTCCAAGAAAGTGGAAATGAAACCATCTGAAGGTATATCCATGGTTATTATATTCATTTTATCCTCTGTGTTAGGTTTCTCCCAGTTTTTACGTTCTCTTGACATTAGCTTATTGCTTGCATTCCACTCTTTGTAAATACCAAGCCTCAGAAAAGATACTTCTCATTTTTTATTAAAAATAAATCTGAACACTTATACAAGTATATTTCATAATCTTTTTAAGTGCCTGAAGAGCCCCGGAAAATTGCACCGAAACCAAAAGTCCTTGCAAAAGAAGTAGCAGCTCCACCAGCTAAAGGTACCATTGTCGCTGAAACACCTGCACGAACCCCTGCCCTCGCTGATGGGCTAGCACCTTTACTCTGCAGAACTGCCCCCCTTTTGTCAGCGCCCATGTATCCTAGCTGAGTACAGTCGTCCGTGTTTGTGATCATCTGTGGTTTTCGAAAGGGCCAGTTCTAAGCCCTCAACCTATGTGACTTCTTACGGAATGCAAACTAATATTCTTAAACTGATTCTTTCTAAAGTTCCTGAAGCACTTAAGAAAACTGTGCCAGAGAAGAAAATTCCTGCTCCAGTTCCCAAAAAGGAAAAGGTGCCACCTGCTAAAGGTACATTAGATTTTACTTTATTCTTGAATAAGATTTTATACGTATTGAATTCATCAAATGAGAGCGTTAGCAAGAACCTATGTGTTGGGTGTCTTACGTGTTGCATGTTTGACTGCACTGCCTGATGTCTCTTTAAGTACCCGAAGAGCCAAAGAAACCAGTTCCGGAAAGAAAGGCTCCTCCCAAAGTGGTTAAGACAGAAGAACCTCCCGCCACCAAAGGTAAATCCAATCCCCGGCCACCAAGATACGAGGAGGTGTCTCATCTTTTCTGTTCCTGCTTTGGGTCTCACACCTTGATTTAGATGTGGGTGATGTGTCTGCTGGTGGCAACGATGTCTTATTGCCTTGTCTTTGGGTGGAGGCCTCCTTATCTGGTGCGCCGTTTATTTGTGTGTCCCTTGTATATTTCTTACATGCTAAAATCACAGTACTTTGTGGAAATCAATGTCTTAGTTCCACTTTAAGTAATAGATACTCCCTAATCCTGGAATTATCGTTTAAGTGACTGAGAGGCACAAGCAAATTACCCAGGAAGAAAAAGTGCATGTGGTGGTAACTAAGGAAGAAGAGCCTCCAAGAACAAGAGGTACATCAGCCCTTCCACTGCGCAGAACGCGACACGGGCCTGTTTTCTTGACCGCATACGCCCTGGCTACGGGTTGGGGGTTGTTTGTGTTTGTGTTTTGTGGTGGTGGTGTCACAGCGGTTGTTTCATGTCTGACATGACGAAACGTCCCGTCTCCTGTGTTCGGTTTACTCTTATGCTCTCTGTGGTCTGAATGAGGGAACAAGTCTTGAAGTGAAATCTGTTTTTAAAGCGCTGGAGGAACCGAAGCGAGCTGCCCCAGAAGAGAAAGTCCCCAAACTGAAGCCCAGAAAGGAAGAGGCGCCGCCAGCGAAAGGTAGCCCCACTCTTTACACTCTCAAACTAAGCAATGAGGTATCAGAATGGCTCTATTAGGAAAATGCATGAGTGAAATACATATTTTAAGGTGAGGAATGAATACATGATATTTTTCATCACCTCTGAACTACACGTTTCTGATACGAGAAAGTACTGTTTCTCTTTTTTCTGAAGAAAAACAAAAAAAGAAGAAGTAAAGCTGATGTCAAACATGGGAAGTCTGTGTTCTGATGTGTTTTGTTGTTGGTGGTGGTGGTGCTGTTTATACTTACTTGTCCAATACTTGTTTCATGTGGCAGTCTTTGGGAAATTTTTTTAATTTCTCCAATCCTGAATTTTCTATCCTATCCCAGTAGTTGTCAGGTGCTCCGATTCCAACCCATAGTGGCCCCGAGCACAACAGAACACAACACGGCCCGCCCTGCGCCATCCTCACAATTGTTATGTTTGAGCTTATTGCTGCAGCCACTGTGTCCGTCTGTCCTGGCAAGGGGCTTCCTCTTTTTCACTGCCCCTCTACTTTACCATGCATGATGCCCTTTTCCGGGGGCTGGTCTCTCCTGACAACATGTCCAAAGTACTTGACACGATGTCTTGCCATCCTCACTTCTAAGGGGCACTCTGGTTGCCTTCTTCCAAGACAGATCTGTTTGTCCTTGTAGCAGTCCACGGTGCTTTCAATATTCTTCTCCAGCACTGCAATTCAAATACATCAATTCTTATTCGATCCTCCTCATTCGATGTGATGGTCAACATTCACATGCATATGAGGCGATTGAAATGACCATGGCTTAGTACTCAAAGTGACATCATTGCTCTTCAAACTGTACACAAAGAGGAGGAACCGTAGTTGGAAAGGATGGCCTTGGTGAAAAACGAAGCTGTGCCTGAAGAGCCTCTGAGAATCCCTTAGAATCGAGGTGGAGAACCCAGGTGTGGAACCCATCTATCTGTCTAATGTCTTTCACTTTGTGGGACAGTCATTGTTTCTGCTGTCTTCTGTTCGGTTTCATGTCTTTAAAAAATACGACTTGAGCTCCCTGAAGTTTTTCAATGTTCTCAACCATCAGAGATGGTATCAGGAGCATTCCGGAGTGTGTGAGACCATGTTTCTTTCCAGGTCTGCTGCTTTTTCTGGCCACGTAGATGGGCATTGCTATAGCTGTCTTTGGCTTGGATAGTGCATAATTAGTCCTAACTCATAGATTTTCAGAAGCTTGCAATTCACGTTTCACAATTGCTCTTTTTCAAGTGACTGCAATCAAAAAACAAGCTGTTAAAGAAGAAAGGATCTCTGTGGAAATCCCAAAAAGGGAACCTCGTCACGCTCAAGGTATATTTGTGCTTCAATTAAAGGATGAACCAAAGCATGCAGTCATATGGCTCTCTGCCTGCTAGTCCCCTTTTGACTCCTATACCTTCTTGGTTTATTATTGACTAAAGGCAGGGAACCTAACATTTCGAATCACAACTAGCAAATGTGCTCTGATACCTTGACCCACACAGGCAGTCAAGGTCTCCCATAACCAGTGCATGAGACCCCGAGACCGTTACAGAACAAGGAGATCAGAGCACAGTGCTACTATTCTAAGTAGACTCCAGTAGAAAGCCGCCTGTTGTCAATATTATTCCAGAAGTAACTATAACAGAAGAGAAACAGTGGTCTTACAGCCGAGAAGAAGAAACAATTTCAGTACACCGGGAAGAGGAGTATGAGGAACACGAAGACTATGGTTATGAAGAATATGAGGTGTACGAGCCGACCGACTACGCCGACTATGAGGAATATGGGAAGCGCGCACTGGAGCACTACGCAGCACATGAAGAGTACATCACAGGTATGAGGCCAGGGCTGTGCTGTAGACGAAGGGTACTTGCGTTGCTTTATGCCATTTACCCAATATTTCTGATGTGTGTTCAAAACCCTAATATTATGTACCTTACGTGTACTTTTAAAGAACCTGAGAAACCTATCCCAGTAAAACCTGTCGATGAAGAACCAGTTCCCACAAAGCCAAAGGCTCCACCTGCTAAAGGTAGCGTGAGAAAAACATGTTCAAATTACGAGACGTTTGTGCTCCGTCTATGTCTGTGCTGCTGTGAGACACGTATTGAAGTGTCGGTGTTCAAGGTGCACTCGGGGTGGGGGGTGGGGTGTACGTGTGTGTATGCGTGTGTGCTTATGTGTGTGGATAGTGGCAATTGGTATTTTATATGCGATGTCATCTTTGTTAGCTTTTTTTACCTTATCACTCTTGAGAAATCTAGTTCTGGTGTTGAAATCTCTTCATATTGATATTTTAAAGTGCTGAAGAAAGCTGTCCCTGAAGAAAAAGTACCAGTGCCCATTACTAAGAAACTCAAACCACCTCCGCCCAAAGGTACCTTACAAAGACATAACTACCACAAAGCATCTCTGTTGGTTCTTTTCTGTAAGTGTGTCCTAGTGCCTTGTCTGATGGCCTGGGGTTTTACTCCGTGGGTTGTTCTGGTCTTGATTCTAACATTCCACAATTTGTCCCGTGTCTGTTTTGCACTGTATTCGTGTGGTTGGTTTTTAATGCTCTTTCATAATTACTCTTTAAAGTGCCTGAGGAATCAAAGAAAGTTGTTGAGGAAAAAGTACACATTTCAATTACCAAACGTGAGAAAACACAGGTGACTGAGCCAGCTGCCAAAGGTATAATCATTTCCTTTCTAGAAGCAAATGCTTTATAATGTCTTTTTAAATTGGTAGTAAAATAAATTTTACTTGTGCTAAGTGCTAAGTGGGGACAAAAGGAAAATCTATTTAAAAAGATATCCATAGCCCCTCCTACAATGGCTGTGCCCTGTCAGAAGGACACAATGCACATATAATAGAATGTTTGCCTTCTATTTTTTTGATGTTGGATGACTATTTGACATGTGTATTCTTTATCTAAACAGATATGACAATATTCACAAGTTTGATAAATGTTCATTCTTTCTAACATCATTTTGAATATTAAAATTTTTGTCCTTTTTTTCTGATTTATACTGTGCATGAAGTAATTTCCCTATTTTTTTAAATGTACTTACCCAGATATAAATGTTGCTTTTTCGTAAATGTTTCTTACCAGTAAAGGTACAGTAAACGTCATTTCACATTTGAGCTCTGCTATTTCAGACTTAGTCGGTGTACTTTATGTGGTTTTATTCTTATGAGGTTCAGAACCCTTTACAAGTAAAATATAAATTTCCTTATAGATAAAAAAACAATATGTCACATTAGAGGGAACTAGAAAAGCATTTTATCTACTTAGAGTACAACAAAACAAGTATTGGCTGATTGCCTGTTTCTGACAATAAAATATCCTTGTATTGAACATTTCAAGTGCCCACGAAGCTCAAGAGAGTTGTCCCCGAAGAAAAAGTGTCTGTCACTAAAAAAGAAGTAGTGATACCTGTCCCTAAAAAGGAAGCCCCTGCCAGAGGTACCGAAAAACCCCTCAATGTAATGTGCTGTTAATGCTCTGTGGTGTTCAATTCATGTGCAGTTCTATGTGTGAAGCTCTTTTGTGGGAGGGTAAGGCTCGTTTTCCCTGCTGCAACAAATGGGCTTTTGTTCTTAAGCTGCTTGATTTTGTTGAATCATGGAAAAATGACCAACTTAAGATGCTATCTTTAAAATGGCAGAAGTGTCTAAAAGACAAGAGCCAGAAGAGCCTGCCCTTGAAGAGGAAGTTGTAACCGAAAGAGAGGAATATCTTGTTGAAGAAGAAGAAGAAGAGTACATCCGTGAAGAAGAATACGTCCGTGAAGAAGAATACGTCCGTGAAGAAGAGTACGTCCGTGAAGAAGAGTACGTCCGTGAAGAAGAGTACATTCACGAGGAAGAGTACATTCATGAGGAAGAGGAGCTTGTAACTGAGGAAGAAGTGGTCCCAGTGATTCCAGTCAAAGGTAGATTATTTCTCCTGCATAGAGAGATAGCTGCATCATTTGGGGTGTGGTTGTGTGATTCGGTCAGATCCTGGGTTTGTTAATACCCATGGCCACTTCTGCTGCTTTTAGAAACAGAATTGTACATGCTGACGTCTGATTTCTGCGGGTGCTTTTTGTGTTGTATGTCTTGGCTGCAACATAGTCAACATGCTTATTAATGTCTTTAAAGTGCCTGAGGTACCTAAGAAAGCTGTTCCAGCAGAAAAGAAGCCCGTTCCTGTCCCCAAGAAGAAGGAAGCACCACCAGCAAAAGGTATACTGAGTCCCTCACCATTCTTATCACGGTATTTGGAAACTCACTTCTTCCGATCAACAGTCAAATCTCTTTAAGTACCAAACCTTGTTGCTATCTAGTTTTCAAAAGTGTCGATTGTTCTCTGCATGGATGTGCATTTGCTAGCGGTTAGAACATAATGATCAACAATATCTTTAAAGTGCCTGAGGTCCCCAAGAAGCCAGCAGAGAAAGTTCCTGTGCCCACTCCTAAGAAAGAGAAGGCCCCCCCAGCTAAAGGTACAGCTCCTTAAAATCCTCGGGGGAATGATACAATAATTTACCCATGTTGCATAACTTAGTGAGTCGTGTGAGTCCTTTCCCCATGGCAATATTAACAATATTAATACCAAGACAGAGATCGTCCAACTGGTCACCCGGGCATTTCGCCATGGCCTCAGCTCGAAATGCTGTCATCAAGCTAGGTCTGTGCTCCTTGTTTGCTCTTCCTCTTTCAGGGGTGGTTCTTAGTGCGCCCTACCTTCTTGTGGATGCACCAAAGCGTACAGAACACTCCTTGATCAGGCAGCGTGTGGCATATCTTTAGTGTGCATGTGTGTGTGTGTTCATTTTTGAGTAATTTTCTCCATTGTTTGCGTGACTATTATTAGCCTTTTCCATCTTGAAGTTGGAAGATGTTCTGTGATGTTTTAACTAAGCCTTTAAATGACCAGCTCTTTATTTATGTGCAAACAAAATGTGACTCTAATCTGATTTGCTATCTTTAAAGTTCCTGAAGTGCCCAAGAAACCTGCACCAGAGGAGAAAGTGCCAATACCAGTGCCTCAAAAGGTGGAAGCCCCACCAGCCAAAGGTACATGCACTTGCACTGTCACATGAACTGTGTCGTTGATGATTCAGATCTGCCTGTGACTAAGAAATGGAGAGACTCAATCTCACGCTTCTAACAGAGGCAACTCTTTAGTATAACGTCTACAGGGGAGACAAGGCTTGTTTTTAAAAGAAAGAAAGCTTCTTAGAATACCATGGTTATACTGCTAGTTGGAGGGTGCTTCAAAGAGTTGGCAGAAGGCAATGTTCTTAAGGTCTCTAATTTTTCCTCTGAATCATTTTTTTAAAGTGCCAGAGGTTCCCAAGAAGCCTGTGCCCCAGAAGGTGCCGGTTCCTGCTCCTAAGAAAGTAGAAGCCCCGCCCACTAAAGGTACATCAGTTTATCATTTAAAGCATGTGATTTTTTTTTTCAAACTTACATTTTATATACAAGGAAGTCTTCAAAGAATTCATGGGGAAATTCCATTATTTTCCAATTCCAGTTTTACATAACTCTTTGAAGTCCCCTCATACATTCACATGCAAATTCACACTATGGTATGCTTTAAAAAGCGTATGTCTTGTGAGAAACATATAGCAGACATTTCATGGTTTCTTTTTCAAATTCTGATGCTCTAAGACATGTAAATGAATACATTCTTAAAGACAAATCATGTCTTTAAAGTGCCAGAAGTGCCCAAGAAGCTCATTCCAGAAGAAAAGAAACCAACCCCTGCTCGGAAAAAAGTAGAAGCCCCACCAGCCAAAGGTACATTAAATCTCACTTGAAAAAAACCCCCAAACTCACTGATGTCCAGTTGATGACGACTCAGGGTAGAACTGCCCCTGCGGGTTTCTGAGACTGTACATCTTTATGGAATCAGAAAGCCTCGTCTTTCTCCCATAGAGCAACTGGGTGGTTTCGAACTGTTGATCTTGCCCTTAGCAACCCAATGCATAACCACAATGCCACTGGGGTGCATTCTTGAATAGCAACAGGGCCAAAACGGAAGCTGGTGTTATACAGCCTTACTAATGACTACTAATGCTTGATGCTATCTACTTCGATGACAATGACGCTTGAGGATCACAGAGTACGCATGGTCATGCTGCCTCTCTGTTGTAAGTGTTCTGTATATAAGCGACCCTTAGACACTTGAATAAATGTCTTTCAAGTGCCCAAGAAACCAGAAGCTGTGCCAGTGCCAGTTCCTGTGGCTCTGCCCAGGGCAGAGGAGCATCCGCCTGAGGAAGAAATTGCCGCTGAAGAGGAAATCCCACCCGAGGAAGTGGAAGTTCCTTGGGAGGAAGAAGAGCTTCCTCCTGAAGAAGAGGAAGTTCCTCCTGAGGAAGAAGAATTTGTCCCTGAGGAAGAGGAAGTTCCTCCTGAGGAGGAAGAATTTGTCCCTGAAGTTCTTCCGGAAATTAAGCCGAAGGTGCCGATTCCTGCACCAGGTTAGCAGCTCTTAGTGGAATCATCAAGACTTCTGTCTTTGTTTAATTCTGTCTTTGCTCAATCATCAGGATGTCTGTCTTTTCGTCTTTGTGTCTGTCTACAATGTATCCCTAATGCTTTCCTCTCTGTGTTGTCTACCATCGGAGTCTTAGACAATGTTTCAGACGTACGGGCTCTGATCATTGTGTGTCTCTCTATGGTAACGTCTCACTCCGTATGAAGTATGTTTTAGTTATGTGTCGTCTTGTTCTCGTGTCTTCTATGACAAACCCAGCGCTGCACCTATGTTTCATAATGCCTTACAATGAAATGTTTTTAAGTGCCTGAAGTGCCGAAGAAACCTGTGCCAGAGAAGAAAGCCCCTGCGCTTGCTCCTAAAAAAGTGGAACCTCCTCCGGCCGCCAAAGGTACCCTTCCCTGAGTGACAGCACGTACCCAGCGCATCACCAGACAAACGAGGGTGGAAATGCTGAGCAGGAAAAAAGCATACTCACAAAATGCCCACCCCACGGTTTCCTTGCTGCAAAATGTTCAGGGGCACCCATAGCGTTTCTTTGCCGGGCGTACAAGCAGCAGACAAGAGCAAAGACACAGGGCAGAGCCCCACAGCTGCCACGAAAGCTCTGCCTGGTTTCCTAACATTTTCTTAAACATCATACATTTTATATTAACTTGTTGCACAGATACATCAGGGGGGAAATGGCATGGAAAATATAATGAAGAGATCTCCATGTAATCCTCCAAACACATCTAACAGCCTTTATACAGAAGACCGGTGTTACAGGAAGATTCATGTTATTTGTCAAAATACTGAGCAACGGTTTCTATCTTCTGATACATAGAACTAGTAGCCCAACCAATTATGATTTAACCTTGAACTAGGAATTCCTTTCAGCCAACTGAGCTTCTGAGTATTTGTCGGTGAAATGGCGTTACTACCAATAGTCTTGTTGGGCTCAGATGTTACTGTCAAGGTAAAAATAAAGAATCTAAAAGTATTGGATTAGTGAACAAATTGTATCTAACCCCGAAAAGCAAGCCTACTGCCATCGGGCTAATTCCAACTCAGCAACTCTGTAAGACAGAGCAGAACTTCTTCTTAGGGTTTGGAGGCGGCACGTGTTTATGGGAGCAAACTGCCCCCCTCATCTGTCTCCCACAGAGCTAGCTGCTGCTGGAGGATTGCGAGTGCTGGCCTTCGGGTCAGCAGCCCAGTGTGTAACCCTTCATGTCACGGAACCAACCACACTCTCTGTCCCCAAGTCAATTCTGACACACAGCGACCCCTAGAGGACACAGTAGACTGCCCGCTAGGTTTCCAAGGCTGTGACTCTACAGTCTCACCTTTCTCCCTAGGAGCAATTAGTAGTTTCAAACTGGTGACCCTGCAGTTAATGGCCTAACACATTACCCACTATGCCAGCAGGCTCCAGTGAATTATCTCTATCCAATATATTCCATCAGTTCACAGTACATAATGTATTTTTGCCTTCGGGCTCAATGATATTTTGTACAAAAAAATCACAGTATTGCTACTTAAAATAAGCATAACCTTTCTCCCATCAGACATATGATCCAGTACAGTGGCAACATCGATCCTTTATTTGAGCTCAAGGTTATCGATATACTGTGTAATGATTTAATACATGGACGAGGAAAATTGTAATGGATGAAACGGCAGCATCTATCCTTTGATATTCAAATATGTTGCTGAGCCCTTGCTGTACAAAACCTAGTTACATCATAATGTTTGGTCTTCCAACTTGTACTATGCTTTTTTCCTGAGTGGTGTTGAATGTTGGTCTTTCTGTGTGTGGACTTCTTATCTTTTTTGCCCCACAAAATAAATCCTATGAAATGATGTTTTTAAAGTGCCTGTGGTTAAGAAGAAAGTGCCGGAAAAGAAAGTGACCATTCCCAAGAAAGAGGAGGCTCCTCCTGCTACAGGTACTGCTTTCCCCCAACAAATTAGATACTTACGCTGCTCCATTTCTTCCCTTCATCTTAACCGCGAGAGTGTCCCATTTCTTCCCTTCATCTTAACCGCAAGAGTGTCCCATTTCTTTCCATGTTATCCCTTATTGTTGTGTCCATTGTCTCTGGGTTTGTGAAACTGAAACTGTAAAATGAAATAATCTCTTTAAAGTGCCTGTGGTACCAAAGAAACCTGAGCCAGAAAAGAAGGTCCCTCCCGCTGTCCTTAAGAAAGCAGTGCCTCCTCCTGCCAAAGGTACAGCCTCCTCTCAGGGGGATGAGCGGACTGCCATGATGTTGAACTGCAACGTTCAACAGAAATGAGTGTGTTGTAGTGTCTGGCATCTACATTGTCACCTGTGAAGCTGTTGAACTGGTTTGTCTTGGGTCATTTTGTTCCACTTTGTGTTTATGTAGTTCATGTCTACGCTCTATGAATGCTGTGTCTAAAACAAAAACACCATGATCATATCTTTAAAGAGCCAGAAGTAACTATGGAATTGGTCCTTGAAGTACCTATTGCTCTTTCTAAAATAGTAGAAGCTCCAATAGTAAAAGGTAGACTTTATCTTTAAAGGACCCTTCATCTTGAACCACATACTCCTTTCTTCTTGTTTCACTAACTGAATCTGTGGAAATATCAGTGTGCCATCTTGTGCTTATTTCATCTTGTGTTTCATGGTGTGTTCTGAGATGTACTTGCTTGTCATGAAAAACCAGAGCTTGGTCTTTCTGTGCTCTTCTCCGGTTCTTGAATTTTAAGTGCTTAAAACAATATCTTTTAAGTTCCTGAGGTGCCTAAGAAAGTGGAAAAGCAGCGGACTGTGCTCCCTGAAGAAGAGGAAGTCCCGCCAGTTGAAGGTAGATAACTTTCTAAGAAAATAGCATCTCCAAGGTCATCGTTGGCTTGTCCTTGTCGAAGACTTGAAGGAGCTGAATACACATTTCAATTCAGAAAGTAACCATGTCCAGACTCTAGAATACATTCTTGTTTTCCTTGTAGCTATCTGATAGGCAAACTAGAACCTGTTGAGTTACCTTTCTTATATATTGATTTGAGTGTACTTGGTGGTTTATTTGTTGTTTGTTTTCTTTTAATGAGATTCTTTTAAGGGAAAGTGTGTTTTTGCCATAAGAAATTCTTCAAATAAATACCCTGGTCAGAAATTGCAGGTTACGTTTGTCCAAGGAAGATTCCTGCGTGATCCTGAGTAATTGGTGCAGAGAATCTGGTTCCCCCTAGATGGCCACTTGACTTCCAGCAAGCATTTTTTTGTTTTAAGTAATGACTTTAATTCAAGTTTCTCTGAGGCCTGGGAAAGGGCTAGTGTATTGTAAAAATCCTTCAGATTTTTCCCCCAAGGAACAATGAATTTCTATAAACCTTGAAATTTGAACAATGAGTTACTATCTCTGCTCAGACAACCTCAACTTTCTCATATGTAATTTACTCCAATATGCACAGAATTGTAAAATATAATTTGTAAAATAATCTCTTTAAAGTGTTTGAGGAGCCTGAAGAGCCTCTGTTGGAGGAAGAGATCCCAGAAGAGCCTCTGTTGGAGGAAGAGATCCCAGAAGAGCCTCTATTGGAGGAAGAGATCCCAGAAGAGCCTCTGTTGGAGGAAGAGATCCCAGAAGAGCCACCTAGCATTGAGGAGGCGGAGGAGGTGGCCCCGCCCAGAGGTACATCTCATAGAGTCAGATATTTTAAATAGTTCCTGGTCAGATCTTTCTCAGAATAGGTCAAAATCTAATATCAACAGTGCCTTTTTTATTACACATTGTAATGAAAACTTGAATTCATTATCATTTGAACTAGTGCCTTACCTTATTTCCATGGCACTGAGTCTCTTCCGCCAGTACGCATTCTTACACTGTACTTAGAATGAAGAGAAATTATTTTTGTAATTATTTTCTCCGCTCAGACCCTACTGTCATACATTTCCTAGATTCAGTCCTTAATTTTTCCTCAGTGTGAAGGTAGGGGAAAAATCTATCTCGGTAATGAAATCGAAGTCCCTGAGGTGTGCGTATTGTTAACCCAATCAGCTGCTCACCCAAAGGTTGGAGGCCAGGTTCGCCCAGCAGCCCCGAAACAGGGATGGCGTGGTGATCCTACTTCCAAGACCTCAGCCTCTGAACACCTGGTGGAGCACATGCCTCCCCCTAGTGAACTTGGAGTTGGCCCTGAGTCAGTCAACTAAATGACAACTTCTCATTTTTGTTTTACTTTGGTTTTTTTTTTTGGTGGGAGTGGGAGTGAAAGTCTTTACTCTTTAGGGAAATTCTTAACTCATGATTCCCTATTTCCGAAGAATAGCCTTCACACCTCTAGAGTTCTACTCCAATGATGTACTTACTAGATTTTATTGTTAACGTCTTTTTAAAAAATACACCAATGTTTTGATGTTTTGTGGTGTGTTGATCGCATGCCATTTTTCAAATATGCCCATGACATCTCTTTCAAGTGCCTGAAGTAATTAAGAAACCTGTACCTGAAGCACCTGCTCCTGCTCCTAAAACAGTGGAGGCTCCACCCGCGAAAGGTACATCAAATTCCGATACAGAACTTTATATTTACTTTAACATTCTGTTGGCGAAGTACTGCTTCCTAACAGTCATTTAAATAGCAAATTTATCAAACCAGCTTAGAAAACCATTTATGATTGAGAACCAGTAGAAAGTCGATTCATTGCATTTCTTTAGTCTTTTGGGAATGATAAGAATGTATGTGCATGTGTGATATGAAAATGAATCAGGTTTCTTATTATAAATAGGTTGGAATTTTAATACACTGGTACATCTCTCTGTACTTAAAAGACAACAACAAATTTCTCTTCCCCCCATCCCAGGCACAAACTTTATCCCATTACATCAGTAGGGATTTTTCATGTAACTATACTAATGATTTCTACTGTGCTTATTATTTTATAGGGTTTCAATCTGTTCTGAGGTTGGATAATAACTCGTCTAAAGTACTTGTCCAAAATACTTAAGGTTACTATAGAACGTTTACTTCTACTCACTAGCACAGTGGCTGCCAGGAGGGGGCACACCCGTAAGGACCATGTAGATGCAGCCATGTTTCCTTGGATTGAGCACAGGATTGCTGTGAGCCTGAAGCAACTCACACGGGCACCCACCCAGCACCAACAGCTATTACTTCCTAATTAGGTTAAAGATTCAGTTAGCATTCTAATGCTCTCAAAGTATGCTGTCCCTGGTGCAGTCGTAAAAGCACTTGACTGTTAACCAAAAGGTCAGCAGTTCAAACCCAACAGCCACTCCTTAGAAGATGAGGCTAACTGCTTCTGGAAAGATTGATAGCCTTGGCAGCTTCCTGGGGCAGTTCTACTCTGTCAGAGGGTGGCTGTGAGTCTCAATGAACTCAGTGACTATAGATTGGGGCCTTCCCTGGGGCTTAAGCACACTGTGATAGTAATTAGCTTTCAAAAAGAGAGTTCAGTGAAATAGCTATAATAGTAGGCCCCGTATTTGTAACCCTGATGGTGAAAAAAAAAATTAGAATAGCAGGTATTCTTTGCATAAATATTTTCTCCTAAGAGTATGTTTGGTTTAAATGAGTGATTTGGGGAAAACATCTTTATTACCCATAAAACTAGTATCCTGAGGTCTACAGTAACTTTTGGGACCATTGGATTGTTGTAACTCTTTGTTGCAAAATATGATGATATTTCTGATGGTTTTTTTTAAGTTATTTTATTATTGAGCCTTGTCAGATAACTAAAACAGCTAATATCTTTAAAGTGACAAAGAAAGTTCCTGAGGAGAAAATACCTGCTCCTGTTCAGAAGAAAGAGGCGCCTCCAGCCAAAGGTACATTTTTTTGTTAAGCTTGAACTTTCTTACCTTCCTCAGGAAGCTATGCATGCCATCTGTCTTGGTGCCCTGATTGCTTTGCCATCTTTTGTCTGGGAAAACTTGCTCTTCACAATCCTAAATATTAAAAACTATATTTTAAAGTGCCCGAAGTACAAAAGAAAGTCCCAGAAAAGAAAATTCCAGAAAAGAAAGTCCCAGAAAAGAAAATTCCAGAAAAGAAAATCCCAGAAAAGAAAATTCCAGAAAAGAAAGTCCTTGTGCCTAAAAAAGAAGCTAAAGGTATTTTGGGAAAGCATCTTTGATTTTCATGTCTTGTTGCATGCAAGCCTTTCTTCTTTTTTTCTTTATGTTTTGAACTTACATCTTGAAAAATAATCTCTTAAAATAGATACTCTTTCAGAGAGAACAGTCTTCGAAGAAAAAATATCAGTTGCCTTCCACAAAGAGGAAGTAGTGGAAAAAAGACTAGAAATAATAGAAGCAAACGTGGAAGAATTTCTTGAAGAAGAAGAATTCCATGAAGTTCAAGCATACTTTGAAGAAGAAGAGTTCCATGAAGTGGAAAAATTCATCAAAGTAGAAAAACATAGAGTTGGCGAAGGATATGAAGCTGAGGAAGTCCATAAGGAAATAAAATTCCTAGAGGTCGAAGAAGTGTATGAAAAACCCAGCGCTCCACCAAAAGGTACAGGGATCTACCAACTGCTATATCTTATTCTTTCTTTCTTTTAAAAATGTATTTTATATCCGATTTTGACAACTAGAACATCACTTAATTCTACATGATAAAAAGTCATGAAATTCTTTCAGTATGAACTTGAACTACTTAATGCAAAAAATCATGTAGGAATGAGGGGAAGAGGTTATGAATTTGATACCCACCTATTTGTATAAGGAAGTAAATGCATGAATTAGGGGATTCTTTTTTTAAAATGGAACCAGGACTCCTGGGGGCAGAGCAGGTTAGGTGTTGGGCCACTAGCCCCAGGTCTGCAGTTCAAACCACGAGCTGCTCCACGGGAGAAAGATGAGACTTTCTGTTCCTGAAGGAGTTACAGTCTTTGAAATCCACAGGGCAGGTCTCTTCCGAGAGAGCCACTATAAATTGGAATCCACTTGAGAATTCAATGAGAGGAATGATCAATGATCAGTAACAATTAGCAAAATAATTGAGTTGTCATCAATTGCGTGAAAAGTTGTCATCAATCTGACTTACATAGTCATATAAAACCACCATTGTTTTAGTAGGCTTCAACCCATTGTTCCCAAGCTGATACATGTCAAACGTTACCGACATGTTATATTTTCTCTAGAGAAGTCACAGAAAGTCGAGGAAAAGTTGACATGGGCATCTACATGCTACCATATTCTGAGAATAAATAGAGTGCCAGCAAGTTCTGTGTCATATCTTTCCTTTCGTGTCACAAACCTATTGTGAGGGTTTGCTAGAACTAGCCGAGGTGGGCAACCTTGGAAACCCAGTGGAGCAGCTCTGCAGGGTCGGTCCAGGTCAGAGTCACCTGGACGCCTCCATTATTGGCTTTCGGTCATACGAAAGAATGTGTGTGGGGGGCTGAGGACATAGAGTCAGGCTGCACTATAGGTCAGATTAGTCACAATTAAACTTGTTTGGAAGTACACGTGGTATAAATGCAAAAAGAATACCTGAGAAAGCATTTTTGTGGGCACCTCATTGTACTCAGTGACAGAGCCCACAATACTTCAAGAATTCATTCTGACCCAAAATTGCTACTGTCTTTGAAGGGGCTGAGATCACGGAGAAAAGAGTGCCTCTCAAAAAACCGCCCCCTAAGGCTGTTCCTCCAAAAGAACCACCAGCGAAAGGTATTGTGGGGGCAGTGGGCGGGTTCTCTCCTCAGCTTTATGGACCCTCACACCTTGGTCTGTCTGCTAGGTGAAATGTTTCTTGTCTGTTTTGTGCTTGGGGAATTTCCAAAGCAAACTAATACCTTTCAAGTGGCTGAGGAGCCAAAGAGAATTTTCTCCGAAAATGAAATCTTTGTTGCTATACCTCGAACATTCAAAGCACACACTCCCAATAACGAAACCTTGAGCCCACGTGCTTTGTTTTGTCTTTTCCCCTTCTTGGTATTATGTGTTTATAAATTCACTAATGTACTTCCGGATAAACCATGTTTTCTTATTTATTGTCCTACTAACTATAAAAACTGAGTAAATAGGTTTAATGGCTTTGCTTTTTCCATTTTTGTAAACATCTTAAAGTTCACAATAGAAATTTAAAATAGTACCTGAAAAAAATACTTGGATTTTTTTAAAGAGTCTAAAATACATAAGTTTCACTAAAAAAAAGATATTTTTAACCAAAGCAAGGCCAATGGATGATGCATTGTTCATTTTTCTGATCAAGTTCTACCATCCTAACATGGAAAATTCCTGTGGGTTTTTACTTGCTTTTAAAACTCAGCTTCTGTGAAATACTGTAACAGGTTGGACAAACTGATGTTTCGTTTCATTTTGTGTGTACATCCTGTTCTGTGCTTGTATTTTTCTTGTGCTGTTTGTTAAAAATCTTTAGGAATGTTAAAAGGTACAATAAATTCTTCTTATTACCTTTAAAGTACCTGAGGCACCCCAGAAAACCATCACAGAAGACAAAGTTCCAACGGCAAAAGGTATCTACTTTTGCAGATTCGCCACCAACCCACAGTCCCTTTGCCTCAGCGGTTATGTAGACAGAGAGCATTCTCCCTTCCGCGTCACAGTCTGGCTGGCATGAACCCTATGTTTCCATGCTTGTAAACCTTCCTTCTCGTGGTGGCTCGCGGAGAACGAAGGCGTAGGACTGAAAATTGTGGTGTGGAGGAGTCCTTGATTAATCATTTTCTTATTCGGTAATTGATAGAAAAAGCCTTCTCTCACAGAAAACTCTTCAGTTAGAGGTTATCGTCAAGTCCTGGTTATGTGGAAACAACTAAACAAATCAAAAAAGAGGCACAGCCAAAGAGCAAGCCCCTGCAGGGTGCTCTACAAGGTGTTCTAGAGAAAGGCACTGACTTCGTGCTTGGCTAACTTATCAGATCTTGGGCTTTTGGCATGATTGTTGTTAGAGTCCCCTTTTGTTCTCTTGATATCTTATACCCAATGTGCTGTTCTTAAAAATAAGACAAACAAATATCTTTAAAGTGCCTGCAGTACCCAAGAAAACTGTGCCCGAGGACAAAGCTCGTGAGCCTCCTCCCCCAAAGCCTGTGGTTCCACCAGCTAAAGGTATCCACTGACCACAGCATGAAATAGCCCGGGTTTAGTCATTCATGGTTTAGAGGAGTGCGTGTGGTGTTAAAACCCGTACTTTGTTTACATTCTCGTGTTTTATATATTTACTTATAAGAATTAACATACTAATATCTTTTAAGTTCCTGAAGTTCCTAAGAAACACATTCCAGAAGCAAAGCCGCCCACTGTCCCTTCGGAAGATACGGAGATAGACAGTGAGTGTGGGAAATGATTAATTCCCTATGACTCCATGTGTGCTTAATCTACTGTATTTGTCTTCAGAGTCTATAAGTCTCCATCTACTAATATCTTATAAAAAACCCAACAGGCCAAAAGTCATTGGCTCTCCATGCATTTGTGTAGCACTTAACTTCAGATAAGATACATTTTTTTTCTCACCAACTGAGGGGGAAAAAAACCCCAAACCTGTGACATTGCCCAATTTAAGATGTCATTTGTCATTTTCCTAACCTTTCCTGTGTGAAGATAGCTTTTGCTCTGAAGTAGTTTATTTTCTCAATGTGGAAATTCCATTAACTTCATTAAAAAAATTTTTTTTCAACTGAGTTTTGTAAAGTCAAAATATTCCAGCATTTTTTTTATTCTTCGCAGCAATTGTTGAGAATCTTTTGACAGTGTTATTCTTGATCAGTTTAAAAGCCCATTAGACTTCAAAATAATGAATTGGGCTTTTTAAATCATTAAATTTCTGATTAAATAAATTCAGTAGTCAATCATCGAATAGTAAAAACTCTAGTAGTCAAGATATTCTTCCATTTGCTTTTCATCCAAATCTCTCCCCCATTTGTTTAGACTCAATTTGGCAGTCAATCCTTTGTATTAGATAAGAAAAAAAAGATACGATCACATTCTGCTTTTTATTTTTGAGTTTGAGTTACAATTCTCAACCAGCCAGACTCTCTTTCTTGAGCCTGGACACATTATTTTCATTTACCTTAGCTTCCAAATATTTAGTAATTATTATTTTCTCTGATTTGAATCCCTAAATGCTTCTCTCATTCACATTAACAATGGGTTAGTTAGATGTGGTTTGAAAATATGAGATAACTTTCTAGAAAAGGGAAGGACGAGTAGGTCAAACAAAAGAGAAGATTTCTCAGTGTTCAACTCAACATCTACTCTACTCTTCATGCACAAACTCACTTTTCAGAAATTGTAGTATAGGACAATTTTATCAATAACTTTCTATAGGAAAAAAAGGAAGTATTATGTGTTAAGTCCCTAGCCGGTAGATTCCTTCATTTAATTGTAATGATCATAAAGAAATGCTGAGAGTTATATATCAGTAAAGGGAATAACGTGTATTCCTGGTCAGTGTGTTCTTGTCACTAATTCCTGTCTAAGTACTCCTGTTAATTTTGGTGGGCATCACATAGATTGTCTATTAGGTATTTCTTAATACTGTCTGATGTCCACCTTAAAACTCTTCTAATTGTACAAACACTAATATCTTTAAAGTTTATGAAGCATCTGAAGAAACAGTCGTGGAAGAAAAAATACTTGTGTCTCATCCTAAAAAGGCAAAACCTGAACTAGCAAAAGGTATATACACCAATGATCTGATATGAAGAAAAGTTATTTTTAAAAACACATTTCCCATCACCACTTAGAAACATTCTATGCTTATTTCTCTTAAGTACCCGAACCACCCAAGAAAGTTGTCCCAGAAGAGAAAACATATGTGACTATTCCTCAAGAGAAAGAAACACCAGTCATTGAAGGTACATTTCAACCGCTTCAGATTTAGATGAGTATATTTGACTTCAAGACCCACCTGGGGCATGTGATATAATTTATTGGGTTTCCGATTACTACGAGTAAACCTACTAATATCTTTAAAGAACCTGATACGACCCGAGAAGCTCTTCCAGAGACAGAGGGACCTGACGCTATTCCTGAAATTCCAGAGCATCTTCCAGCTGAAGGTATACATCTGGTTATACATAAAAGAATTCTTTTCTCTTCTTCAGTCTGCAAATATGTTTTGAGCCTCACAATCTCCAATGCTAAAATAATAACATCTTTAAAGTACCTGGCATACGCAAGGCAAAGGAGCTTGCCACACCTGGGCCGCTACAAGCCCAGTCCCACTCACATAACATGCAACTACAGATGAACTCTTAGGGGACACCATCTGCAGGTCTACTTTAAAGTCACAGTAAACGGTTTGTTACATAATAAAATAACTTTTATTATGCCATGTCTGCATGTCTCTTTACCTCTTCTCAATAACCAAGTACTAATATCTTTAAAGAATTCGAAGTCACCAAGGAAGACATTTCGGAGGAACAAGGTCCAGTTGTTCAAAGAAGAAAACCACCAGCACCCAAAGGTACAAGGAAGAAGAAAGGCACCTGCCTTACCTCACGTTTTTCAGAGTTACTTTCTTTGTCGTTGCGCGTAAGCCCTGTAAAAGTGCTGACATCTTCAAAGCCCAGATGCTGCCAAGAAACCCATTTCAGAGCATAATTTTCCCCAAATCAGCTCTGTTATACACAAGTCATCCAAGATAAATAGAGGGTGGGGGAATGTGTTTGAATCTTTTAATTTATACACAGGGAAGATGCTTGGCTATAAAGAATCTCCAGAGAAAGAGCTCATAATGTACAGATATGACAGGTAGATTTCTTAATAGAGAAGAGTGATGACTGTCTACCAAGAAAAGAAAAATCAGACTAGCCAGAAAAAAATAAAGGGAACACAACACATAATAGTGTCAGAGGCGACCAATAAAGCAGTGCCTGACAATCAAGCGGTCTTACTGTTACCAAAGAAGCACATTGTGGAGAGCAGTTTTCCAATCTGGATTATCATTGTATATGGAGTTGTTATTGAAACCTTTAAATTTCTGCAAAGCGCCCAAGTGCAATATATTACTATCTTTAAAGTACTTGAATCACCTCAAGGACTTGTCTCATAAAAGGAGACATCCAGGGCTGCTCCCAAGATAATTGAAACACTGCCCACTGAAGGCCTCATTCATTCTAGCATTCCTTCTTTCACTCGTTTAATGGCTTACAGTAGGTGTCTAGTGGCTGCAAGGTGCTAGGGAGCTGGGAAATAGCAAATTCTATTTAGATTCAGTTCCTGTGCTCAAGTTCTTATACCTCACATCAGCTGATTGCGGAAACACCCTGGTAGTCATAACCTTGGTTCAAGTGTGATCAATGTCTCTATTGATCCTCTTAACCTCTGAACACTAATATCTTCAAAGTGCCAAAAGCTACAAGAGAAGTTGCCCCTCAAATGAAAGCATCTGAAGAAGTTCCTGAAGAGCCGGAACCCCCGCCTGGGAAAGGTACATGTCGCACGTGCACAGATGGTGCAGAAGTAACTGCCTCCCACTCTTCCATTTCTGTTGGGTTTTTCTGTGTTGTTGTTGTTTTCTCCTGATGCTTTCCAGGACGCCCAAACAGAAACATGCTGATATATCTTGAAACCATCTGGAGTCCCACCAGAAGTTCCCTATAAAAGAAAAGACTTGTGGCTGTTCCTGCCAAAATGGAAATCACTCCGACTTAAAGTATAGAAATCACCAGTACTTAATAGGAATGTTTGGAGAGCATCCGAGCGAGACGGTGCAAGAGAAGAGAGAGCGCTCTTCCCAACGATTCTACGCAACCTCTTAGACTTAGCTGATGGGCGAAGAGGGCGGGTTTCTAGAAAACGGCAGTTGTGAACTTATTGTGGCTACTGTGTTGTACTGATAACTTTTAACTCCTAAATGTGAAAGACTAAGATCTTTAAAGTGACTGAGGTGCCTCACGAAATTGTTCCAGCAAAGAGAGTTCCTTCCAAGAAAAGAGAACCTCCCTCGGTTACAGGGACAGGCTGCCATGCCCTTGGACTCAATAAGCGAACATCCTTACAAACAGCACTTGAGACCATTCTGTGCTTCATCCTCAGCTTCGTTACATTAAATGCAAAATATACGAACCTCTTGAGGTGCCTGAAATTGTCCCTGAAAAGACAATGCATGCAATTCCTCACAGATATTCTATCCTATGAAGGAACTCAGGGTTGGAAGTTTATAGTTGAAAAAATGTCTTTTCCTGTATGTGTGGCTTTTGTCTGTCCTTGTTCTAATCACACCTAAATGTGAAAATATATATGTTATCTTTAAAGTGCCTGAAGCTCCCAAAGAAGCCCCTGAAAAGAAAGTACATCCGCCTGAAAAACCTGAAGTCGTACCTGTCAAAGGTACATTCTTCACTCTCCCTTCCTGTGGGAATTAGGGAACAAGAAAGAATTGCTCCTTCTAGTCTAGCTTAGAAGTGTCTTTGATTCCTGTGTCTGTTGATCGTGTGATTCAAATGTCAATTTACTAATATCTTCAAAGTGCCTGAAGCTACCAAAGAAGTGGCCATCAAAAAGAAAGTACCAGAAGCTCCTCCCCCCAAGCTAGAAGCTCCACCTGTTACAGGTATTTATTACCACGGTTCTCAGGCTCCGAAGGGAAAAAAATAAAAAGCTCTTTGTCCTGAAAATGTCTCTGTGTATCAGGTGGCCTTCATTACTTTTAAGTGTAAAAATATTAATATCTTTAAAGTGCCTGAGGCTTCCCAGGAAGTTATCCCTGAAAAGAAGCGTCCTGCAGCACCTGCGAAAAAGGCTGAAGTTCCACCGGCCAAAGGTATCGCTCA
This sequence comes from Echinops telfairi, assembly GCF_000313985.2. NCBI lineage: Eukaryota > Metazoa > Chordata > Mammalia > Afrosoricida > Tenrecidae > Echinops > Echinops telfairi. The sequence goes on along the minus strand of NW_022103899.1, from coordinate 4,471,374 downwards.
TCTACCTTAGGTTTAAGAAGATACTAGTCTTCTCCTCTTGAAAATATGTTGTTCTCCTGGTCTTCATAACGCCTACATGTGATTTCACTAATATCTTTTAAGTGCCCGAGGCACCCAAAAAAGTGGTCCCCGAAAAGAAAGTGCCTGCAGCACCTCCGAAGAAGCCTGAAGTCCTCCCACCTGTCAAAGGTACTTGACAAAGCTCTTG
>NW_022103899.1:4467417-4469337 GCF_000313985.2 Echinops telfairi | reverse complement strand
TAGAATTCACTGTGGAAGGTGCTATGAGCAAGAGGAAACTGTGCAACAACACGAAAAGTCATAAAAAAGAGCAAGCCTAATGTTCAGACAGAGAGAGACTGGTGGAACCACAAAGACTACCCTACATCACCCTTTATGCTGGCCACTGGGTTCACCACTGTGAAGGGCCCATAAGCTGAACCTCGAGCCCTGCTGGTGTAGTGGGTTAAGTTTGGGACTGATAAACAAAAAAATTAGCAGTTCACACCCGCCAGCCAATCTGTGGTAGCTAGGGGAGTCAGTCTGCTCTGCTTTTGTAAAGATTTCATTTCAAAAGCCTTTGAAATTCTAAGATGACCTGTGGACTCCCTTTGAGTTGGAATGACTTGACTTCAGTTGGGTTTGGGGACAAAGGGAACAACAAGACTAGGGAGGAGTTTACTTCTTATAACAATCAACCACTGAAGATTGAAAAGGCAGCATTTTCCCAAGAACAAGAGTTCAGAAGTCTGGAAGGGTTAGGAAAGGAGGTGTGGAAAGGGAAACGGAAGAGAAATGAGATATGTGATGTTAGAACTCAGGGATTACAATCAATGGCATTGTGTTAGTCTGGGTAGACTAAACAAATTCATAGCCACTCACATGTGTATAAGACAGAGCTTTATACACAAGAGCAGTTGAATATTAAGAAAACATCCCAGCCCAGTCCAGATCAAATCCATAAGTCCGATATTAGCACATATGTCCAATACCAATCTATAAAGTCCTCTTCAGACTCAGAAAACACATGCTATGATGCCAAGTCCAGGAAGATCACAGGCCAGTGGGTGGGAAGTCTTGTGGATCTAGTGGTGTTTATAAGCAGCTCAGCGCTGGCAAGGCTCTCCATGTGGCTTCTCCAGCTCCACAGATCATGGGCTATATCAGCTTAGCACCATGTGTCTTGTCTGTAGAGCATCTCTCGGGTAGTGAGCAGAGAGATAGAATGTCTCCCTCCTACAAGGAGGAAATACAAGAGTTCCCAGAATTCTCAGGAGAAGGCCATGCCCACATAGAGGTCTCATTGGCCATGATCTGATTGACAGACTAGACTTCACCCCTTCCCGCTTAATCCTCTCAAGTACCAAATTGACACCAGATTATGTAACTGCCACAGGCATGAACCAAAATGTGTATGATCTGTCAAATAGAAAACTGATTTGCCCTGTAAATTTCACAGTAAGTGTTTTTATAAAGCCCCAGAAAATAAAATTTCTTAGGGATGACTCAAAAGTCCAAAGGTGGCCCCCACAAGTACTGATCAATCTGACATCATTCTGCTGAAGAACATATATTTTCTATAAATAAAAAAGTTAGTCCATTATTCTTCACTAACATAAATGTAAAACTACTAATATCTTTTAAGTCACTGAAGAGCCTCAAGAAATTGTTCTGGAAGAAAAGATTCCCAAGGCACCACCCCAAAAATCAGAAGAACCCCAAACTACAGGTACTCAATCACCCTGTCCTTATTCTGCTGGAGAAATCTTGTCCTGCTCTTGGAAACAATGTGAGCCCTTGTCCTTGACTAATTTAAGTGTAAAACGACTAATATCTTTAAGCGCCTGAAGTGCCCCCCGAAATTCTTCCTGAAAGGAAAGGACCAGTGCAGCCATCTAAAAAGCCGGAAGCCCCACCCACTAAAGGTATCTCCTGCTAGCTCAGATACAGGAAGATCTAACTCCGCTTCCCTGAGAACATTTTGCGCTCATGCCTTCCCAAATTCTAAATGTAAATTTACCACTTTTTTTAAGTTCCTGAAGCTCCCAAAGAGGTTATCCCGGAAAAGAGGGTACCAGAGGCACCTCCGAAAAAGCCAGAAGGTATCTGTCAATGATTTTAAGCTGAGAAACAGAGAACTCTTCTCTCTTGAAAATATTTTGTTCTCCTGGTCTTCATAAC